>NW_024962264.1:43656184-43873298 GCF_019238085.1 Lagopus leucura
AAAGAAAGAAAGAAAGAAAGAAAGAAAGAAAGAAAGAAAGAAAGAAAAGCAAAAGTGTATTTTAAACATCTACTGTGTATAGAACTGCTATGCTCTAAGAAATTTTTCTTAATATACAGAAATGTACTTCTGGCATTTCTGCAGAAAACTATGGAGGCTGTTCTTTGACCAGTAGTTTGCAGTCACAGATTTTCTCCCTTAGCAAAGTCTTAACTCATTCTTTCCAATGGAAGCTGGAAGTTGGAGTAATTTTATTCAGTTAAACTTACATTTTTGATTTTACATCCTTTGCACATACTTAGTGCCCTTGCTATTTTATTTCCTACTTTCTTTAGCAATTCATTCTAACTCACATTCCTTTGAGTTCAGTTCCCTAACTACTTCCTTTTGAGATACACTTGAAAGGGCTTGAAAGTTCAAGTCTTTTCTCTTTATCTTAATCTCTGCCTAGAATTTGACTCATCTCAAAGTAGGTCTTGGCTATGATTCTGTAAGTCAGGGAATATAATTATAATATTATTTAGTCATTTCTGTAAAAAATAAGCATTTTAGTATTGCAAGCAACTAAACACCTAAAATACATTTCTTCCATTAAAAAGTCATGTTATTCACTTTGAATCCTGATTTGTATTGTTATATAAGTATTATTCTCACACACACACAAAAAAAAATCATGTTTTTCTATCACCATTTCCTCAATAATGCTGAACTGCATGATCTAACTTCCTGTTGGAGCAGTATAAAAGCAGATTTGCCATATAATAAATCACAAATTAAAGAGCACCTTCCTATAGTTTTTTTCTAATGTTCTGTATTTTTAAGTAATGCTGATCCATGTCACCCATTTGTTCTACAGTCCCGTTCCATTTTTCTTGATCCGACTGTTTAACTGCAGTAAATTCTGGTTGTTTCTCATTTTCCTTCCTAAAAATGAGATAAGTTTCCTGCATTTCTTCCAGTGTAAAGTAAAAGGGAAATGTTCCTTTAACTTCCTAGGTGAGAGCTTATTTTTTGAGCATAAAGTATTTACCATGGGAACACTATCAGATCTGGTGGCGAATGAGTAGAAAAAAAGAAGTGGGATTATGTATTCATATAGTACAGTCTGCTTGAACAAGACCATCTTTCTTTCCAAATTTCAGTTGTGTAAGGTGGGAAAATGGCTTCTAATTTTAAACAACCACTGCTGAATATAGAAAATGTTAGCAGTAGCTTAGAAAAAGCTGTCGTATATTTTCTTATCAGTTTTTGCCAATTATCTCTGGCACTTCCAATTGATTTGGTGCCTGACCCATCACTATTCTATCTTAGCATTAATTCTCATCTTTCAAATGTTAGAGGAGTGATTTTCTTGGAAGGCTGACATTCTGCTCAGTTATTTGTATCTTCATATCCCATTTCCACCTTGAAAAATACAAAAAGCCGTTGGCCTTGTAAATATTCAGTTTTGCTGATTAAAGAGTTGAGTGGGGTCTAGAACCACTCTGATGCTCCAACTCCATTGGAATTTTTATATGCTATTATAGATGGGATTTCAGTTTGGAGTAAAAGGAATTTGGGCTATATAAACGTGCTACTCCTGTCTCTTAAAGGTAGCAAAATTGCCAGTAAAGGTTCAAAAAGAAGATTCTACATAGTTCCTATATGAATACTTTTATACACGAAGAAATGCTTCTTTTTTTCCTGCCTGTGGTTCTGCAGAACACTCAGCATTGTTTGTTTATAGCACGCAGATTTGCTTCTTTTCTTGTGACATCTTCAAAGCTTCAGTTGTAATGAAATTGCTTTCAGGATGCTTTGCTAAGATACTTTTAAAATATGCATTGTTTTCTGGAGATAAAACCCTAAATCTTCATTTCTTTCAGAACTCACTCCTTCCTCTCTTGAATTCTCTCTACCAGTAGAGTATTTGATGATGAAGATTTTTTTTTTTAAATTTTATTTATGAAAATGGATCTTAGAAGATGAATAATAATGACAATTTTCTGACTTATGTACTTTCACATTTATTTATATTCTGGGACTTATTGTTCAGGATATTTTCTCTTAAATACTGTAAAGCTATATTGATTAAATATTCTGTGGTTCTACTTACAGATCCTGGTAGGTTTAATTTTCTAAAGGTTAGTGTCACTCCAGTTTATAGGAGGGAGAATCTCTTACAAGGTTATTCATTAATTGCCAAAATTTCTAAACATCTACCTCAATTAAAAACCAAAATATCTGTTGTGAAATATTAAAATAATTTAAAATATTGTATTTAAAATTTTGAAACAATTAGAGAAGCATTGGTCATACTGACCATTATTTATGCAGCCATTAAGAGATATTGTTTGTATATTCTTAATAGATTTCAGGTCTCAGAACACAAGGAAATGTTCTGTTCCTGAAATGCAGCGACTGTTCCCAGCATATTTAACAATCAACTATAATTATGCCAGAAAGCTTCCTTTATCTTATTTCTAGTGATAAAATGTAAACAAATCACTTGTTTTAGATATATTTCTATTCAGTTGTTTTGTATTTGTTGTTCATTGAAAAGTCTTTCACATTATAGTTCTAAGCTATTTTCATTATACAATGCCCATGCTATCTTTACAGTGTGTAAACCTACAGTCCCCTACCAAAATAAAAATAAAAATTTTAAACAAACAAAACAAAACAAAAAAAACACCCACAAAGAACATTCCAATAAGTCATTTGAAAGCCATGATGGAAGGAGACTCTGGAGATGTGTCAGAGATTTAGGTAAGGAACTTCAGATGGAAAATTGGTATTTTAAAACTTGAAAGATTGGGATCTCAATTTAAATAATCAAAATGAGCATCATGCAAAAAGAGTAGGTACTTTAAAAATGTGATTTTGTCAAAATTAATTTTTTCTTTTCTCTGTCAACATTATCTATAAAGTGTTGAAATGAACATTCAGACAAGTCAACACTGGGAAGCTTGGATGTTTAAATGTTTTAAGATTTGTATTTGAAGTTCATCTATTGATAAGCAGAGGTCTACTGTTTTAAGTGATCGATCCAGATTTTCAATAGAGATGCTAACATAAATACGAAGAAACATTGATAGCTAGTAATACAGCATACAAGTATATGTTTTACCCCAAAAATATGTGATCATTTATTTTGATGTATTTTTATTTTCAAAGTAACTGTACTTTATTTTATTTATGTATTTTAGGCACGGAAGGGGCAGTGTTTGGACATTCCGTGGAGACACCCCATATCAGAGCAGAACCTTCCCAAGACCTCAAGTAGGTGTTGTTCAAAGAATTCTAAAATTAATTATTCTTCAAAACTAATTACAGCTTGATTAAAAGCAAATATTTATATGGTGATCTCTACTGCCTTCTTAATGATTCTTACATATCCAAAACACTGTTAGACTCAAATTTATTCTAACTATTCAGGAAGGACCCACTTGTGTTAAAACCACCTCATATTACTTGTTCAGCTTGTATTTCAGAGATTCACCCTTCCTGTCTTTTGGCTTTATTCATTAGCATGATGATTATTGCTGCAGAATGTTTTCCAACTCACCATTCCTTCATCTCGATTTTCCAAGATGGACTTAATTAATGAGAATTCTACTGAATCTTCATTCTGTTTTTTGTCTTTTAGTTAATCATGGATTCAATCCATTTTTTAATTTAAAAAAAAAAAAAAAAAAAAACAGCAACTTTTGCTGTCTGGTCAAGCAGAACTAGCTTATGTGTGATTTTTTTCTTACTATATTTTATATATAATGTATTCTGAAAGATTTTGTACATGTGTGCTGTTACGTGTTAGGTAGGATTCGATGATATTCCCTTCATAAAATATAACTACTATTAGGAAAGAGATTTCTTGGCTTTTGGCATGAACCTTTCTAGAAGGTAACCTGCAGACATTTTTTCAGCTTGTGACTTTAAAAAACTGCAAATAGTCACCGCCTTGTATGGTTGTTTCTGATGGTAAAATGGAATTAAATGCTCAGATCATATATATCTTTGAAAACTCCAGTTACCACATACTTATTTATCTTACTTCAAATGATTTTTAAAAATCCTTTAAAAAAAAAAAAAGTATTAAGCCCTGCAATACTTTCCCCCCCCTCCAAATTTTTTTTTTGCTGATTTTAAATTTGTTGATTTTAAATATGTTGTCAGAAAACAATTATTTACTATTGAAATGATTATTTGCTAAATATGCTGAAATAAATCAGCCCAAATATTATGCCCATTTTCTTGCCTCAGGCCCAATTAATAAAACTATACTGATATTGTGAACTGATTTTATCTTCCAAAAGAGAATAGTTGCATCCTAAAGTGATTTTTGTCTCATGCTACATGCCAGAGTGACTGGAAAATATAGATGTATTATATTTTTTTTCCAAAATACAGCATCCCCAAGTCTTGGAATTTTTGAAGTTAATGGTGACATGAGAAAGAAGAAAGTTTGCTGGGCTTACATTAAAACTCATTTTTTCAGTACACACATATGTTTGCAGTTTGATAGCAGGATTCAGTGTATAAATGCAAATACATTATGTTCATTTGAATAGTTATATACAGGTCTGAAAGACACAGGAATTTAATTTGATTAATTAAAATATAAATGATCCCTTAGTTTTTCATTTAAGTATACATTTTAAAGGTCAAATAATAAGCATCAAACATCAAGATATATTTGAATAACATGTGTATTATATTCAAAAAAGAGATATTGGAATAAAATTCATAACAATGGATATGTAAAACAATTACCTGCTGAATTCACAGAATTGTAGGGGTTGGAAGGGACCTCCAGAGATCATCGAGTCCAACCCCCCTGCCAAAGCAGGTTCCCTACAGTAGGTCGCACAGGTAGGCATCCAGGCAGGTCTTGAACATCTCCAGAGAAGGAGACTCCACCACCTCCCTGGGCAGCCTGTTCCAGTGCTCCGTCACCTCACTGTAAAGAAGTTCTTGCACACATTTGTGCAGAACTTCCTATGCTGCAGTTTCTGACCGTTTCCCCTTGTCCTGTCTCCACTCACCACTGAAAACAGTCTGGCCTCACCATTCTGCCCCCCACACCTTAGATATTTATAGACCTGGATCAGGTCCCCTGTCAGTCTTCTTTTCTCAAGGCTGAACAGACCCAGTTCACTCAGCCTTTCCTCATAGGGGAGATGCTCCAGGCCCTTCACCATCTTCATGGCCCTCCGCTGGACTCTTTCCAAGAGATCCTTGTCTTTTTTGTACTGGGGGGCCCAGAACTGGATGCAGTACTCCAGATGAGGTCTTACCAGGGCAGAGTAGAGGGGGAGGATCACCTCCCTCGACCTGCTGGACACGCTCTTTTTAATGCACCCCAGTAAGCCATTGGCCTTTTTGGCCACAAGGGCACACTGCTGGCTCATGGCCAACCTGTCATCCACTAGGTTTGAACAGTGGAAATTTTTGACAACCTTGATTACTAAGAATGAAGCTGAACTATACAGTTTCAACTACAATACAAGTTTCACAGTGTTTGAGCTGAAAGTTCTGGAATTTTAGCTCAATCTGTTCTGGATGAGGAGCCAGAAAAATGATGATTTATATTATGTACAAATTTCTAAAGCTTTGCCTCTCCAACACTCCTTGCACTATATCCAGAATTTGAAGTCTTCAGTCAAAGAACCATCTGTAATATATGGTATTAAAAAATGTATTGTATAAAGACAGTTCAGATAAGATTTTAAAGGATAGAAAAAATTTCTTTCCTATATGCCCAACTACTTTATTTGTTCACATCTTATATTTTCAAATAAGTAAAAAGGTTTTGCTTTCAGAAAATACTTTATACAAAATCCTTTGTGAAAGCTGGTAAGCCTCTTTGTATCAAAACCCAAAAGCTAATTAAATCTTACTTTTATTAACTGTAATAAGGAGCATAAAAGAATCATGCCAAAAGGAAAAAATATCTTAATAGTTTAATAGCATATTTCTCTTGCTAACTTTTATCACAAGAACTCAGGCAAACTAAACCACCAATGTGATAGGCCACCAAATATAGGTTTTAGGCTAATAGTGCATTAAAACATGGTGTAATAATTGGTAATATCTATTCATAAAAGAGGCATACAGTAGTTAAATGCCGATAGTTTTGACCTCAATAACCTTCTTGATAAAGTGGTAAATTTCTTTATTGTTGCTCTTGAGATACCTGCAAATCAAATCCAATAGTTTTTCTTCTCTGTGAAGCCTTGCTTACTGTTGACTACCAGCTAATCCTGCAAGGCTAATGCTGGGCATAAAATGAGATGGAAATTGATCAAACAGTAAGGAAGAACCCAGGATAGTGGGATCGTACATTAAGTCTGAAAGAATTCAGAACCTGGTACAAGGCATCTGTTTCATGTTGAGTTGCCTGATGATTTCTTAAGGACCCTCTTATGTGTCACTTTAGAAGTAGTTTACTAACAGGACAAAGTACCTGTTCTGTAAAACCGTGATACCATAGAATACATTAGAAAGGAATTTTGACAATAAATTGAGAGCAGACAGGGAGTAACAAAAGAACAGGGACTCTTCTCCTCATCTATTATACTCAGAAATCAAATAATAAAACAAATTTAATCAAAACTGAGAAGATGATGTAGAGTTAAAAAGCCCAACTTATTTCATATGTTATTTTTAAGGACCTCTGTTTCTAGCTTCCTTCTTAATATTAGTTTTTAATAAAGTGAAAGTATTCAGTTTGTATATTTTTAGAATTTATGGTTGGTGTTTGAATAGTTATTTCAGTGTTTGGGCATATATATTGCAAAAAATAGTTGAAAACAACAATTGACTAGCTGTTGAAAATATATTTTTCCACATACATGTTTGTACAAAATTGAGATAGGTGTAGTGAAAATCAGGAAAATTGACACAAGGTAATCAGCTTTATATTTATGTATTTATAAATTATTTTACATGTGTACATAAAGCAAAAGAAATATACATTGGAATAAATAGATAAGAAGGAAATGAGTTTCAAATGTTAGTTCCTAATCAGATAGAATAGCCTCTTAAACTGGAAGAGTAATTTACTTTCGTGTTCAGTGAAGATAATTATATTTGACTCAGGAGAAGGAAGAATATGAAGGAAAAATCTGAAGGAAGAAAGTACTGCTGTCACAATAGATAGCAAAATTTACTGAGTTTCATGTCATTAATTTGAGGTGCTGGATAATCTCTGTCTCTTGTCTTTGCATGAGCTAAACATGAAAACAAGGTCAAATAACCAAAATATATGAAGTTTTCAAACTAGAATGTAAATACTTTGAGTCTGATGGATTAGTAAGAGTGGCAGTTGTAATGAAATGGATGGAAAAATAGGTGAAAGGAGTATCTTAGTAGGTCAGATCTTTCAGGCTGGATTCAATGGTATGCAATGCTTTCAATATTATTCTGAAAGATTCTTAAAGAAAAGAATTATTAACAACTTGAAGATAAGTAAAAATTGGGGTGAAATAGAAGGTGGTGATATTATGCCAATCCAAAAAATATTTTTCCCTCAATAAGGTATTTGATAGTCTAGAAAACAGGAATTAGGTAGATCATTTCATCAAAGATCTGTGTAAAGATTTTGATATAGTGCGATATCTAATGAGAAATGAAGAGTGCATTTAGAGAAAATGTAAATGGTAAAGGTTATACTGTTCAAATCCTTCCTTCCACCTGATGGGTGATTGCAAAGATGGTTTCTTCAGGATGAATTTTATTCACAGATTTGATTAATTCACTCTAAGAAAGAAGCATGCACTAAGTTTTCTTTAACTTTCCTCACATCACCTGATTATTTTGTCAAGCTGTTGCTTTAAATATTTTCTCTCTTTAGCGTACCTCACCTTTCTCTTCTTCATTTTTTCTGGCCCTTTAGTAGCATCCCTGAAAAAGACACTCTAATGCTTTGGATTACTTTCTTTTCCTCCTCAGTAACAATATATTTATATTCTCAGTTGACCTCCTTTATTTGCCTGTATCAGGAAATTATTTTTCTGATTTTTATCTATGTCACCTAAAATTAAAACACTGTTATTTGGTGTGTTGTTATTATAATGCAGACTTGTTGAACTGAGGTCAGTGGCATATATTGAGCAATTAGAACTCAGATTTGAACCCAGCAAGGTGATTTCTGGGTTAATGAAAATTCCAGGAACTGTAATAAAGTCATGCTGACACAGTCAGTGATGTGTAGAGAATGGATATAATAGCAAATGCTGTCTTGAATGCTGTTCTAATTTAAATCATGAAAGTTTCATCTTTGTTTAAACTGACCATTGACAATGGTCAATGAGTAGAAAAACTGGTTATGTTGATATTTAGTAGTTTGTGCTATTAGCTATTCCATAAGATCTCTATTTAACTTTCTCTTATTTAAGGTCTTGCTGTGAAGTCACAAAATACAGGAAGCCAAACTGTGTCCTTAAAGGTTAGTTTCCCACACATAGAGAGCTTCCTGTGAAGATATGAGAATTTTGCCTTTTGATAAAGGTTATCTGATCATCAGTGAATGACATTAAAGACTCAGGAGTCCTGCACATCTTCCCTTGCATTTCAATAAAATCTTTGCTTTCTTCCTAAAAATACAGACATTTGGTTAAAAACCAAATACAGTAAGCTTCAGAAAAAATTACTCTTCTAGCAGTGAATCAGATACAACTTGTATAGGGTGTAAAGGTATCAAAACTATTTGTAATTATACGAATATATGTAAGTAACAAGATTGAAATGAATGAAGTCTTATTGTCCCAGCATTCCTATCGTGATGTCAAAATGAACTAATCAGGAATGCTCTGTTTGAATGGTTTCAATATCTATTAAAAAAGGTAATCCAGGTTTTTTGTCACAATGGTCACAAAAGTTCATGGTTATTATTTATGCATACTATTGGAGTTTGCCACCCAAATTTTGTCCAATACCTTCTGTCCTTCAGTAGACAGGGGCTTTTTTGACTTCAAGCCCATCATCATATATTAAATACTTAAAAGTACTGAAGTATGTCTTAGACATCAAGATGTGTAAGGGGAAATGAGCACCTGAATTACATGGGCATTCTCTAGCTGGCAGTGTATTTTTTAATCCGCCATTTGGAATTCAAATTCCAGAGTGCTAGAAGTTTATATTAGTCATTTTACTAAATAGTGTAGACTGGATAGACGTGAAGCAAATAAATTATTCACATTTGCACACAGGGATCTTCTTTCTATTTTAGGAAATATTTTCTGCTAGTCAATAGAGCAAAAATATCATAGATGAATTATATCCCATGTGAATTTGAGGGATGTGCAAGAAATAAATCTAAATTATTTATTAAAACCTAAAATTAAATATTTTGTTTCTTTATTATTACTATTTTTCCCTAATACGATCTAGGTCAGCTTGTAAACAGAAAATAACAAATGAAAAATAAATATTTCTGTATTTCTGATGAGAAATATTTTAATACCTTCAAAGTAACATACTCAAAATGTTTGAAAACTTTCCTTTTTTAGCAATAATGCTTTAATGAATTCAGCCCAAGTCCATGCAGCTTTGATCCTCTAAAATTCGTCTTTAAAATTAGCCCTTGATTTTTAGCCCTTAATTAAAAAGAAAAAAAGCCCTTCTGTGCTCTGGATAGATCTTTCTGAATCACATGTAAGAATTGACAGATTATATTATTTGAAAGTGTTGTTTTAAACATTTCTTCATCTTTCCCTAGTGTGTTGTAGATTCTGTTCATTAATAGCACTAATTACTTTCTCTATTACAGCTGTGTGCTGGTTAGGAAAGCAAAATTATATTGTATTATATTATTTAAAAATTATATTAATATAATATACATATTATATACAGATAAATATATATTATATAAAATTATATACATTTATGTTGTATTATATTGTATGATATATAAGCAATATTATATTCACATGGTCCCTCACCACATCCTTCTCTCTAAATTGGAGAGGTGTGGATTTGAAGATGGACTATTCAATGGATTAGAAATTGGCTGACTGGATGCAGCCAAAGGGTTGTGATCAATGGTTCTGTGTCAGGGTGGAGGCCAGTCATAAGCGGTGTCCTTCATGGGTCAGTCTTGGGAACGGTGCTTTTCAACATCTTCATCAATGACATAGACAATGGCATCAAATGCACCCTCAGCAAGTTTGCAGATGACACCAAGCTGAGCGGTGCAGCCAATACACTGGATGGAAGGGAAGCCATCCAGAGGGACGTGGACAGGCTGGAGAAGTGGGCCCATGAAAACCTGATGAGGTTCATTAAGGTCAAGTGCAAGGTGCTGCACTTGGGCTGGGGCAATCCCAGGTACTTATACAAACTGGGGGAAGATCTCCTTGAGAGCAGTCCTGCGGAGAAGGACTTGGGGGCCCTGGTGGACGAGAAGCTGGACATGAGCCAGCAGTGTGTGCTTGCAGCCCAGCAGGCCAACGGTATTCTGGACTGCATTATAAAAGGGGTGGCCATCAGAGTGAGGTGATTGTGCCCCTCTACTCAGCTCTTGCGAGGCCCCATCTGTAGTACTGTGTCCAGGTCTGGGACCCCCAGTACAGGAAGGACTTGGAGCGGGTCCAGAGGAGGGCCACTAAAATGATCAGAGGGCTGGAGCACCTCTCCTATGAGGAAAGGTTGAGGGAACTGGGCTTGTTTAGCTTGGAGAAGGCTATGGGGAGACCTCCTTGTGGCCTTCCAGTACTTGAAAGGAGTGTATAAACAGGATGGGGAACGGCTGTTTGTGAGAGTGGATAGTGATAGGATAAGGGGGAATGGTGTTAAACTAAGACAGGAGAGGTTTAGGTTAGATATTCTTTTCACGTAGAGGGTGGTGATACACTGGAACAGGTTGCCCAAGGAGGTTGTGGATGCCACATCCCTGGAGGCATTCAAGCCCAGGCTGAATGTGGCTCTTGTCTAGCCTGGTCTAGTGGTTGGCAACCCTGCACGTAGCAGGGGGATGGAAACCAGATGATCATTGTGGTCTTTTTCAACCCAGGCCATTCTATGATTCTATGATTGTACAATTAAGATTATCTCAGTGAAGTAAATGCTAATGTGACAGGCCATCAGTAAATCTGAAAGGAAAGCAAATTCTTGGTTTGCTATTCTAATAATGTGCTATTCCTTAAAGGGATGAATTACAACATGGAGTGTTACAATTGTATTATAATGGAGATTAAAGCTTTCAGAAATATAACAAAAATATTTTAAAGAAGCTGCATATCAAATATAATTTATCTGAAAAGATTGAGGAAATAATCTCTCAGTGCATAGGCTTTTCAGTTTCCAATAGTATGCAGGAGATTGCATAACTAAGACACTTTTCAGCTGTGTATCTTCTGAAGAATAATAACAAAAAAAGTACGTTAGTAGCTGTAAAACAAATATAGGCACTCAGTTTTATTAATAGATGGGTAGTATTTTAAAAGCTACTTCTCTAATCATCAGCCATTCACTAATATTTCTACCAAAATATTTGATTTCAGGAAACTGCTAAAAAAATCTATTGCCTGAAAAAGAAACTTCTCCAGACTACGTTGAAGTCTGATATTAACAACTTAATTTCAGAAATTAATTCTCCAAATGTCTTCATTTTAGACAAATAGAAAGCTATTAAAATTGACAAAGATAATGAACAACAATGATGAAACAAAAGGGAACATCTCAACTTTTGTTGTGCTTTGGAAAAAAATGTTAATTTTTCAAACAAAATTATTTTTTGTTTGGTATTCCTAAACAGACTTTTTCTGTCTTCCTACTAGAAAATTTCTGATGTCTAAGAGTGATTTTGATTATATAAAACCAGAAATATTTTCTGGGTTTTTTTTTTTCGCTAAAATCTACATATTCAGTGTAATGAATATAGTTAAGGAACATTTTTTATCCTAATTATTAGAAGGTGGGAGCTGAAACCAGTGGGAAATCTTAAGATTCTGAGAAATTGGTTTATAAATCATAAAATCATGTTGCTGAAAATTATGGATGGAATGGAAATATCCAAACATTCAACACTGAACTGCATAGTTCAATTTCTTATGAAATTCAAAGTAAAATTTCGTTAAGCCAACGTAATACTTTAAAAAGCCTCATTTCTAAACAGAAATCTACACAGAAATGCACCTTACCTAAACGCCAGGCATTTTTTGATTATGGTTTTTTTTTTTTTTTTTCATCAGTTTGCTACTGTACTCCAACACTACTGAGCTATGATCTTTGCAGTACAAATCTGTGTATGCTGACTGGATTGCAGAAGTCAGACCTAAATTGTCATGGAACTAGTACAATAGCTTTCTCTGCTACACACACCCTTTCAGCAAATTTCAAACACACATAACAAAAAAATGTTTGTTACATAGTATACAATTGTACATAATGAAGTTTTCTTGATTTATAGCAATGGTTAAATTGGGTCTGATATTTGTAAATCAGATATGCAGCTCTGTTTCTCTGTTTTGGAGTTACTCGGTATTTTGTGAGCAGCAGAATTCTGTTATACTTTCCATTGCAAACAAATAAGTTTTCTCTTTGAATGTTATTTTTTGTTGTTCTTTTGTTGGTTTTGTTTGTTCATTTGTTTCCAGTGTGTGTATACAGTTTCTAAAAAGTTTTGGAAACTCTTTTTCTGTTGTCTTATAGCCATCAGAAATTAACATCAGATAACCACCTGAAAAACACTGAAGTTCATGATTAAAAAATTCATGATATTTAGATTCTTTCCTGGTACAAAGAAGTACAAAAATGATCTGTTAACCTTTTCCTATATAGACTGTAAAAAAAAAAAAAAAAAAAAAAAAAAAGCATGTAACAAGTACAGATTTTTGTGCTATCTGCAAAAAATACTTTGCTGTTATCTGAACACCTGCTTTTAATAGTCTCATTTTGTGCTACCAGGTAATTTTTCTGTGTTTCCATCTTCTGTCCCATTGAATCTGAGTGACATATAATGAACAGACATATTTCACAGATACCATCTTGGTAACTTACTTTGCATGCAAATGTGGCATTTTGATTTCAAATTATCCATTACTACTCTGTATACTAAAAAACAAAAACAGTGGTTGAAATATGCTGAAATTCTGTCATTCCACTGCCTGATAGACCTTTCATTTGGCTTTTCTATAGCAAAATTCTTTGATGAACTACTCACATCTATAACATGCCTAGTAACTCATTATACTTTGGAATAGATTTGACCTAACACTCAGAATACAATTTGTTAAAGAGGGAAATGCAGTGTTTTTATTGAGCTGCTCACTCTAGCTATTTTTATCACTAGCATATTTCATCTTACAAAAAGCTTTTGTTCAGGTAGAGTAAGAACTGTGTTCTGTCATTATATTACTGTGATACAAATAGATTAAAAGATTTTTCCCATTCCTAACAGGGCTATGCAATAAGTCTATCGCTGAACGCATCCAGAATTCATTTCTTTGTTTTCCAGTTCAATACATTTGATCACCTTTTCTATTCAGTCTGTGAACACTACTACTATCAAAACCTTGCAGTGGTTCTTCCCATTCAAGAGATCTATCTCAGCATACTGAGATAGAATATAGATGAGAAGGTACCTTAGTTCTGCACTAAGCTTAATTGAGAATCTTGAGTATAGAGTACAGAAAGAAAGGGAAAATCTGTCAGGAGTAGAACAACAATAGTTGCACTAGGGAGACATACCAAGTCCCAGTAATATGTAGTTTGACCCTATTATATCAGTATTAAAGAGCATAATGAGTATTTTGCAGAACAGAAAAAAGGCATGCAAAAAACCACAGTAAAAGAGACTGGAATGGTACTCTTTCCCTTTTTTCATACATAATGCTGCTACATCTCTGTGAAATACAAATAAGCCTGTGAAGGCAAAGCCATTCTATTCAGTATTACATTATTATTTAAAACTGTTAAAGTCCTTTGCTTAATTTTTATTGAGATGAACATTTGCCATTGGTCACTTAGCAATGTTTAGTTATTAAATTGCCATTACAGTAGCACTCATAGAAATACATGGAATTGTAAGTTCCTGTATTTCAGTTTTAGTATAGGCAAACATCAGTAGGCAGGCACCTATATATCATTAAATGCCTAAATGCTGTCCCAGGCAGGAATAGATTTAAACACAGATGGATTTTTTATTCTCTGGGCTATAGAGAACAGTGAGAGAATCATGTGTATGTATAATAACTCACTTCTGCTTCATTAACTTTCAAAATACATTAACAATTCAAAATGTGTATCTTCATGCGCTGTGGTACTGTAGTTTTTAAGTCTGGTTGATTTTTTTTTTTTTTTTTTGTGGTTTGATTCAGTGTATTTTTTTCTCAGTGGTTGTTTTTGTCTTTCAGACTTGAATCTCCAACTAGATCTTTGGTGATGGAAGCACCCAGGGGAGTGCAAATCAATGCAGCTGCAGGAGATTTAAAGGCTACATGTAGAAAAGAACTGCACTTACAGTCTACAGAAGGGGAGGTAAGCTCAGCCAGTAGAAAAATGTTCTACTGCCCTGTTAAAACAAATAATGCAAGGATCATTTATTCAGCAGCATGGTAAACATACAAGAAGCATTCTGCATTTGTCTATGTTAAAATAATTTATTTATTTTTCTTTTTTTCAAATATTTGAATTACTAAATCTCATGTACACTGAAAAAAATGAAATGGATATAGATAAAAATAGTTTTTAATATAACACTCAAGAAAAACACTATCAAGTCCTTCGGTATATCCTTGGGAAAAATACAGCTAAGTGATGATGGTAAAAAAAAAAATTTGGATGAATTTGACAAGCTGAAAGAGAAAAGTTTGAATTAATACCTTATTAAGCTATGATAACATGTTTCAACAGATTTACTCTGCATACTGCATATTTTTCCTTTGGCTGTTAATACCTCTGAAGGATAGAGAATTTCAGTGCTGTGTTCATTGTATGATTTCACCAAAATCATGTTTCAGTGATCAACAAGACAAAAAATTTGGTATGGATTCTTCATGTATAAACCTGTGTGAAATCAAGAAAAAAATGTCAAATTGGATCACTGGTTTGGTTCATAATCCATGAATGGCAGAAACGTACGGAATATATAGTATGACTTTTAATTTTTCTTAAGTATCTACTAGTGTACATTGGAAAGATGTTTTTGGAAGTAATTCCTTATGATCTCAGCTAGATTGCCATAATAGGAACTTGAGAAAAGTTATAATAACTATCTTTTGCATTGTTGGAATTCAGTTAAGAACAAAATGCTTTATAGAAAAAAAAAAAAGACAGTGTAAAACAAGCTTAATCTAACTTCCTATTAAAAATGTTTTTTATAGTCCTGGGCATGGAAAATAAGACTTTATTCATCTGTGATTTCCCATGTATATGTTAGATTGATAGTTATGAGAGAACAAGACACCAACCTTTCCCTACCCTTTCCCTCACCCTGTAAGTTCTTTATTAGAGAGTAGTGAGGTGCTGGAACATGCTGCCCAGAGAGGTTGTGCATGCACCGTCCCTGGAAGTGTTCAAGGCCAGATCGGATGGGGCCCTGGGCAACCTGGTCTAGTATTAAATGGGGAGGTTGGTGGCCCTGTCTGTGGCAGAGGGGTTGGAGATTCATGATCCTTGAGGTCCCTTTTTGTACTAGAAAAAAAAATACAATACATGATTTTTTGGTATCATTTCCATACTAGTTAACTTTTAATTTTTTTTTAAGTTTATAAGCTTATTTACTAAGGCACCAAAGATACACAAGGTAATATTTTCCTTCTGTGGCATAATTACTGCTGTGTCATACCAGGAAATAGTTATATGGAATCTGGAAAAAATCATTATTAGCCATGAAGACAATTGTTATGAATTTACAGTGGATTAATCTATGAAGCATATATTTTCCTTTTATTTAAGAATAACTTTAGAAATTATCTTCTGAAGAACATTGATGTGTTTATAAAATCATTTTCCTTTACCCTTATTTCTCATACAGTATAATCTTTAGCCTCCCACATCACAAAATGAAAGCCTCTGCAAGCATTCTCAGTTCTGCTGTTTGATACATGGTCTTTTTATTTACTACAGTATTATAATAATCCTTTTAGCCATATTACACATTATAATGCATGATCCCAGACTGAATACTAGGGGCTGTAATTTTTATTCACACTCTACTGCTCTTAATAAAACTCTTGAGCTGCACCCTTGTGAGCCAAGGCATCAGCTGAATCCTTTGATTCAATTACAGCTTGGCATTTAATTGTGAACTATGTTTTATTCTATAAATAAACCATAACTAATGGTTTAAAGTAGCCATCGTTTACAAGCAGAAAGCAATGTGAAGCTCTGAGCTCTATCTAAATCTACTGGTTCACATAAGAAGAAAAATAACTTTTCTTGTTTGGTAATTCAGCACGATTGCTAGCTGGCTACTGCTTCTTTCACATATAAGTATATTGCAAAAATACAGATCAATTTTGAATTCCACAAATACTAGATTTTTCTTAGTATAAAAGTACATAGAAATATACCTGAAATACATTATGATATAATCACACCTTTCCAAATAGTTTATTTCATGCTAAAAACTATTTGTTCTAGCAACTAATTTTAATGGTTTTGAAATACATCACCCTTTGAAGAGAAGGGCTCCTAACTAACCTTAGCTGTACTGAAGCTCATGCTGTTATGTACTTTTTCAGGCTGCTTCTATGTAACCTAAGTTCTGCATTTTCATTGAATCCTATTTTTTTAGCAAAGACAAAATAAATAAAAAGAGAAAGACACACTGACACTCCTTTTTTCTATAAATATATTTGCTTCTGCAAGGCCTTTGGCTTGCATGGTCCCTACTACATCCTTATCCTTATCAGAGATGTGGTTTTGAAAGGTACACAGTTTCATGGGTAAGGAGCTGGTTGGAACATCACAGCCAGAGGGTTGTGGTCAATGGCTCTATGTCCCAGGAGAGTCTGGTGATGCACAGTGTCCCCCAGGGATGTATCTTGGAAGCAGTACTGTAACATCTTTATCAGTGACATAAATGACGGGATTGAGTGCACCCTCAGCAAGTTTGCTGATGACACCAAGCTAGGCAATGTGGTTGAAAAAGCAGAAGGAAGGGATGCCATCTAGAAGGTCTTGGTAAGTTTGAATGTTGGGCTCATGTAAACCTCATGAAGGTCAACGAAGCCAAGTGCAAGGCTTTGCACTCAGTTTGAGATAATCCCAGATCAAGATAATACAAACTGGGAGAAGAACTTGAGAGCAGCCCTGCTGAGAAGGACTTACGGATTCTGGTAAATGAAAAACTTAACATGAGCCAGCAGTGTGCACTTGTAGCCAGAAAGCCAATGGTAACTTCAGTTCTGTCAGAAAAGGGATGACTAGTGGGGAGAGGGACGTGATTGTCCCTGTCTGTTCTGTTTTTGTGAGGCCCCAGGTGGAGTGCTATGTCCAAGTCTGGTCCCCCCCAACACAGGAAAGATGTAGAGCTTTTGAATAGGGTCCAGAGGAGGGCCATGAAGATGATCAGAGGACTAGAGCACCTCTCCTGTAATAAACTGAAGGAGCTAGGCTTGTTTAGTCTAGAGAAGAGAAGGATGTATGGCCTTCCAGTATTTAAAGGAAGATTAGAAATGGAAGGAAAATCAACTTTTTACATGAGTAGATGGTGATAGGACAGGAGGTAATGGTTAGACTTAGATTAAATGCCAGGGGGGTTGCCCAGAGAGACTTTGAATACCCTGTTCCCAGAGATGTTCAAGGCCAGGTTGGTTGGGGTCCTGAGCAGTACTGATCTAGTACTAGCTGGCAACCCTGCCTATGGCAAGGACGTTGCAACTTGATGATCCTTGAGGCAATTTTACTAGAAAAAGAAGTGACAATTTTTAATTTATAAATGAAACATTTTTCCAAGAAGATTAAATTTCAATTTGAAATGTAATTGATGACTTTTTTTACTCACAAGATTGAGCAGAAATATTTTTATCATGTCTTTCGCTTTCTGGTTTGGGTACATATATAACAAAGAAGTCATATTTGTCCTCTGAATTTCAAAGGATTTCTAATACCATTTGGAATTTGATTCAAGGAATTCTTGTGTATGAGTCTGTCATGGGCATACCATAAGCATTGGACCTTGTAAACTTCTACTGGTCAGCATTCATAGCAATCCCATTTGAGCAACCCTGAAACGGAAAGAATAAATACGCTAGAAATTTTTTGTTTCCATAGCCACCAATATAAATTACAGTGGAGTTATCATGCAACATATGCTTGTGACCATCTAACATGAATTTAGAAAAATATGTGCTTAAAATGAAGCATAACTCTCATAAGCGTCACTTCTGTATTGAGGTGTTGAAACAAAAGTTCTTTCATTCTAGCAAGAATTGCACACTTTACTATTTACGTTATATTTAATGCATATATATATTAGTTTTCAAATCACTTACAGTTGGCAGTACTTTCAAGAATAATATTGAGGAAGAAAATGGAACAGAATTAAAGAAGGTTGCTTCATCCGTGTGTGTCATGTATAATCTTTAGACAGAGAACATCCATCACACCTGACTGCACTTTGGCCTACAGCTCTCCTTTCTCTTGTGGCCAATTGATCCTACTTCTATAGAGAATATATTTTGAACATGCAGATTGTACTAGGTAATTTGTCTCTCTCTGGATATTCAGTACATCCAGTTTCACCCCAGTTATGAAATTCATTTCGGTACTTACCTTTTCCTTAATAGCACTGATTCTTAAGACAGATATGGTTCCAGATACTGTGCTAGTTAGACTTTCAATGAAGGCTATTTTTGTTGAATATTTTTAAAATAAATGTAAAAACCAGAAGTAGTTATTAGAACAATAGGTTGATGTGAACTAAAACATTGCAGTATATGCTGTAATCTGACTTCAGCAAATAAAAACATACAAGCAAATGAAAAATACGTAGTTAGGAGTCTAGCAACCCAATTTATATGATCATATTTCCATTTATGCTTCTGGTAGCATATGCAATAGAGCAAAAAGACTAGACAAAATCTTGAATTGTTATAATTCAAATTAATTCTGAAGAGCCTAAGGGCAATCACATTACACTGTCTTTTCATACTGATTGATGAACACTACCTTTCAGTTTTCCTTCTTCTTTTCTACATTTCATCCAATTTCCTGTTATTTTTTAACCACACTAGTCCTGAATACAATTTGAAGCACTTCGGAATGATCTTTCAAGTCCAGCCATACCTTGATGCATTTTTCAATATTTATAAATCATAACTCTTGTATTTGGCTGCATATAGTCAGAGTGTAATCTCCTCTTTTGTGAGCACTTAGTCAAGGACCTAGGGGAGAACTTCTATACATGACAAGGCTGATTCATATCTCTATATAACATGCCTTGTATGAATATTTGATTCTTTACCTCATGCCTGTATCTTACCCACTGAAAGTACTTTCCTTCAATTTTTCTGTATTTTTTTGTAGATAAACTGTATTTTCTTTCTTATCTTCCTCTCCTCCTTGTTCCTGTTCAGATAGCTTAACAGCACAGTCTGATGAGTAGATGACTTCCAGATCTCAGTTAATAAACATCACAGGTACCTTTGATATTCTAAACACTTTTACAAGGCACAGGCTAGGATTTCTTGGGTTAGTTAATCTTTGACATTTCTTTGAAGATACAGTCTTTTACATGTTTGTGTCTATGCCAGTTAGTAGTGCTGTTATTGCAGAGACTTTTGCTAATTCGTAGAAATAACTGATTGCAAATTTTCTAAGTAGAGAGACCAAATATTTATATATCCTTTGTCATTTCAAATAATATCTTTTGGTATCTTGCTGAACTGCCTATTCTTTCTTTCTTCCTTTCTTCCTTTTTTTTTTTTTTTTTTTTTCTCTCCCAAAATACAGAACTGGAAATAATAAAATAATTTCCTAAAAATATTATATTCAGTCTTCTGCTTCACTCCCACAGTCTCTCTGTCTCATACAGTACTCCTACAGCCCTGGTGAAAATAAAATCCTGCATGGAAAATGTGCAGTGAAAGTTCTCAGGTTTCACATTAAATAGTACAGAACAAAAGAATATTCATTTAAAGTGTATGATTTTTCTGTTAATTTCACGTGCCCTACAGGCTGATTCAGTTTGCTATTTTAATTAATCCGAAACCAGGTGTACTTTAAAAAAAAAATAATTAAAAAGGGTAATATTAAAATATTTTTTGTGACATTAAGATACACAAAACAGGGCAATGATCTACAATTTCTAGATCTTAACTATATAAAGGGAATGATCCTGCTAAATATACTGTTTTCCAATGTGAAACATTATTTTGGTGAGTAACTGCTGCTTTTTCCATTTTGTAGTTTCTTAGTCAATCTCCCACAATGTTTCAAGAATGGATAAAAGTTTTGTTTTTTTTTCCTTGCCTATTTATCTGCTAAGGTGTGAGTATCAGGTAGAGCGTAATGGCTTTGCTTAATCTTCATGCATATGAAGTATTATATGACTTATCTCCTACCTTTGGCAGCACAAAGGATTAGAGTAAGACCCTTCATAGTGGCATTTCCCTGATGACTTCTCTGTCATCTAGTAACAGTATTCCCTGGGAACACAATACTCTTCTTTGTTGCCACCTCCTTTCTCTTCAAACACCTCATTACAGCAATCATAAAAAGTTAAGTAGTTTAAGTTTTGTTGGAAGATTTTTTGGACAAGAATTTCAGTTTTTACCAAAATTTAGGAGGGAAAAGGTTGCATCCTAAAACATGAACTATGTTCCTCTCAAATTCCATACAAAGGGGGCTTTTTTTTTTCTTTTTTTTTTTTTCCCCTGAAGTAACTAATAATAAATATCAATGTTGCATCTGTAAATTTAGTTTTTTATTGATAACCCTGACTGCATATGCACACAGATTTAAGGTTGGCTTTAAGCTACCTTTATTAAACTTCTTCATCTTGGGCATTCCCAGAGTGTAGCTTATAGGGGTCTGTCTAAACAGCACTACTTTCCCAGCTTTCTACAAAGGCATCAAGCTTGTCAGACTCATTGCAGTAGATACACCTTCACAAGAATCCACTTCAGTTTCTCTGCAACACAATACCATTTTATCCACATTGCTCACCAGATGTTGTGGGATTCTTGTTGGAACAGGACATTAGAGCTACCACTCAAGATCATGGCATCAGAAAAATCTGATTTCATCAACATCACAGTGTGAAATTTGAAAGCGCTGGTGGAAATACATGCACAGATGTGCTTGAAAAGATCATTTAATCATTTAAAAGATCATTTAATCTTGAAGTAACTGAGCCACATTATATTGCAGTGGATGCTGGAGTAAAAGTCCACTGAATTAAAATCTTAGGGAAGTACACTACAGAATCTCTGCAGTTAGGAGTTGCAGAAGTGTAGATGTCCTGATGTAAGCAAAGACATAGAAATAATAAGTACATACAATAAAAAATAGCAAAGTTCAAAGCATCCAAAAGATTTTCATCTTCTAGCATGATCTCGAGCATCATATGACTTCTGTTTTCCTTCTGAATTAATTTTTTTTTGAATCAAGACATGTCTTCTTTTAGAATTCATTTAATTTTGATTTATGTACTCCTCAGAATCCTTTCCCACTACTACCTCAACTAAATTGTTACCAGTCATTCTTCCTTTCAAAAGTATATGTAACTGATCAGGTATAGTTGGATTTTCTTAACATGAAAGTCTTCTATATTCAAATGTCATATTATCACATACATAACATTCTAATTTCTGTTTTTTTCTTTTTCCTTTTTTTTTTTTTATCAAAAAAACAGATAAATAATCTTTTACTTATCTTCTCTGATATTCCAAGTATACTAAGGCTTAGTGAAAAAAACGTATTAAATGTCCAAAAGGCTACTCTGGTTGTTGGTTTTTTTTTAAAACTATTTTCAAGCTATGAAAACCTGCTGATTACAAGTATATGACATTCAAGGCTCCTGTTTAATATCCGGCAGAGTTACTGTTGAAACTGAAAGCATTTTATCATGTTCTGACATCAGTGTTTGATCTTTCCCTGAGTACAGAACGATGCTGAACACTATTCAGTATAAAAGATGTGCTGATACTTATGTTAAGCTTACACTGTTGAATCGTACTAGATTTTTATTCAGTCCTGTTGGTAACTCCACTATTGCTGTGATAGTAGTGGACTTGATAACATTTGTTTTATTTCTTGTATTAGAAATGAGAGTACTTTTTATTTGCATTAACTCCACTGACTGATGATTAGTCTTTTGTTTCCTTACCGCATTTTACCAGTTCTAGTTTTTAGTTTGCTACCAAATTCTTTGTTTCTCTCATCTGTTATTTTATTTTCTTATTATGCTTTCTGTAGTTACTGTTACATCTGAGCTGAATTTTTCACATATGCAATCTTTTACAGTTTCAGTTCCAATAGAACAGTATTAATTCTCAACACTGTCCACATTTCTTCCATCTAAATTGTATATTATTATATAAATTATAATATATACTGACTCCTAATTACTTCAGGTTTATGAAACTGTACTTTTAAAACAGCTTGTGTGTGTAAATGCATCATTCTTTTGTTATAAAAAATGCAGAACAAAGATAACAGTTCACTGCATTTACTTTTGTAATGAATTCCTGTCAGTAAGGATGAGAATTAAGAAAGGTATCATGCCATGCACTTGTCATCTATGCCTCTGAGATTCTTCCTTCTGTCCCTTTTAGTGTTATTTCCCATCAGTGACAGCATCTTCCTCTGGGAGAAGGAAGCCTTGACAGGGTTTATATTATTTTGGGCTTTGTTCAGCCTGTATTTCCTTCAACCATCCCAGTCATTTACATTGCTTCTGCTGTGGATGGTAACATTGTCGTGCATCAGTCATTGCATGGATTTTCATTCAGCTTTCTCTTCTCAGTTTTTTCCCATCCTGCTGTCAGTCACTTCTCTCCAGCACAGGTTCTATAGTGCTCCTGCACTGCTTTTCTGCTATATACCACCAGTTTTATCATAAACTAATATGTATTTACTGTTGGAAATGTCAAGTGTCATATCTTCCCAGTCCCTTAAATGTACTGCTGATATTGTGCTATAGTGTTGTCAAGTTGGCTTTGTTGACTTTCAATACCTTATAAAAATCACTAACAACAACCTAAGGAACTCACCTTTCCCTAAGCTTCTACAGTCGTTTGCAGAGATAAAGCCATTTTGCTTTGTTACCATAGTCTGCATCCAAGGCAATGGCTGATCTTGCTTTGGCTCTCTTTTACTCCTTCCATGAAAAACTACCTCCAAGCAGCTGGAAGCTTATCTATTTGTACTAGGTGGAATAGTGGAGGATTTGCATTGTTTTTTTCTTTATTTACATGATTTCGTGGCATCCTGAAAATTTAACAAAAGTGTAAGTATTATAGAATTTGATACAGATTTATTAACATTATTCAAGTTTGCTTTTTAATACTGTCTCTTGTTTCCAAGAAGAAGATTAAAAAAAAACAAACAAAAACAATTTTTAAAGTCATTTGATACGTTCAGAATCAAATGGGAATAGCAAATGACCTCCTTAACAGGACTTTAACCTGAAATATTCTATCCTCCTAATTTAGGTCAAATTGGCTCTTTATTTTGTGCATGTGAATCTGCATCCTTATTTAATTATCCTCAGAATGAAACTATTGTTAAGCCCCTACAGTTTAGCACAGTTCAGCACATATTTCCTGCTGCTTACAGGAGCACACTAGGGAATGTACTTTAATATCTCTTCACACTCATTAAAATAAAAACTTTTCCAGAACAAGGATATGCTACTGACACGCATGAATAAATTTTAATCACAAATTGCACAGGTGAAAATTTGAGCTGTTTAAGAATACTGTCTAAATATTTCTGTATGATATTTCTTGTATCTGAATAAACATGTTGGGGGAACCATTTGCATATACTGCAGTAATGGTCATTAATGGGTATGCAACTGCACAGTTGAAAAGCAAGAAATGTTGACAGCTTATATATTTGCAAAATCTCACAACTCTGCCTCAAATACATTTTTAAAAATATGCTACAATACTGAAAGAAATGTACTTATTCTTTTATTTCCCCCTTTTGTAGATATTTTTAAATGCAGATACAATCCGCCTGGGAAATCTACCAGTGGGCTCCTTCTCCTCCTCTTCACCGAGCTCTTCAGCTCCTCGCCAGACTATCTATGAGATCTGCATCTGTCCCAATGGTAAACTTTACCTGTCCCCAGCAGGAGCAGGCTCCACATGTCAATCCAGTAGCAACATCTGCTTGTGGAGCTAGAAGGACTCCAATTTATCCTCACACCAGAATAGCCTTTTGTTACTATCCCTCTGCTTCACAGTTCTGCTCGGTTTCCCTTGTGACAAGTTCAACGCTTCAAATGGCCTGCAGAGCAACTTCTTCCAGTGTAAGCAGGAATACAGCGCTGCCTTCTCTCGTGGTTTGTGTTACCACTCAACGTAGAGATGGGAGTGAGATATTCAGAAATCAGTGTATTCTTCATCAGGAAACCTGGAACATAATATCACCTTTTGTCCAAAAGGGAGAATAACACAGGTGCCTTTGCTACATGAAGTGAAGCACATAGTTTTAGATTTTTGCAGGACCTGGATATGAACTGCATATATATATATATATACAGTACATAAACAAATTTGCCCAGAATCTGATGGTGAGATGAATTAGTTATCCCTGTATGATAATTAACTCTATTGTCTGAAAGCACAATTTTCCATTCATCTTTTTTGGATGTAAACTTTTATCCCTGAATTTTAAAATTTTGAAGCATTGTGTGATGCTTGCTTTACTAAACAATTAAATTCAGTAAATGGTTTTTAACACAAAAAGAGACAGAATCCCTCCCTGAGTTTGGTTTCTTCAGAAGTGTGTTGTTACTCTTTGTCTACTCAGTCTAGGGTTTTGTACACTAGGTAAATTTTGGAAGTGCTCAGCAATATTACCTTTCAGAGTGAAAAAGACATCTGTTCTTGTTTGTCTGATCTGAATGGCCTTATATATTAATTTTGTGGCTACTGCATGTGAAGCGATTGCTTTCAGTAGATTTTGGGGAAGAAGAACAGGGTAAAGAGGGAAATACTGATGATATGTCTTTTGACCAGTGTATTGCTCTTCATAAAGTAATTATAATTGGCAAATGAAAAAAAAAGTCTTCAAAGTTACATCTGTCCATTTTCTAGCTAACTGCTGCCATTTGAGCACAGCATAAACATTAGTGCTAATGCAATGTGTAATACTGAGAAGCAATTCACTAACAAGTGGTATGACACTCATATTTTTTATTCTCTTTCGTTTACCATCTGCTGCTAAAGTTTCAAAATAACAGTAACACATATATATACAAACATATATCAAATTACATTAAATATGAAGAAAATACATTAAATAAGTACATTAATATTATGTTGACTTCATCAGGTCTGTGTTTAAATTATGCAGCCCCATTTGCACCAAGATCTCACTGCTGACTTGTTATTTTTGACCAGTTTAAGATGGGATTTCTTACTTGTATCAAGATTCATACTTGATTCATTTGATTTGTAATAGAAATCTTACATAAAAGCTTTGGTATACTGCTACATAAATTTATCACAACACTGATTAACAAGAGTATCTTGAAACTTACAGAATCCAGGAATGTAAAACAGTTTAAAAATGCTTCCTATTCTGGAAGATGGCTTGATTACATAAGGTAAGTGCACTTTTTAATACTATCCTTTAAATTACATCACCTAGCATGTAGCTATAGAGGCTTCTGAATGTAAGATGATCAATTCAATGACAGCTTTTGCAAGGTCACTCTGAAGGGCAAAGAGTGAAAGGTGAGTATTTCTACAGAGTATATTTTTTGTCTTTGGAAAAAAAATAGGAAAAGAAGTAACCAAATGTTTTGATTACCTATTTTATTACCACCTAATAAGGATTTTGTTTTCACTTCAGGTGAAATTCACTCCTGTGCAGAAGACCAGCACAAGACGTGTGCATGGCTTAACTGGTGCTTGTCTTTCCACTGCCTCTCTTCAGAGGTGTGAATTTCACCCCATAGCAAGAATGCTAAACTTCTGTTTTCTAGCAGTTAAATCAAGATTTTAAATTGATTTTATTTCTTCAAAAGAAGGCTATTAAGAAATAATTTTTTGTTAGTTTGATAATTTATTATTTCACTTGTAAGAAAATGTATTTGAAAGTATTGCAAGAAAATATATTGGAAGCTTGGAGATTCTTAGTAAGAGGGACAGAAACAGATACAAACAACAACAAAGATAATATAACATTTGAAAGTCCATCCATGCAATATACACTTAAAACCAAAAGGAAATAGATTTCTTTTTCTACTTTTTTCTTCTACTTTTTACAGAATAGCATGGAGGTGTGAAAGTCCAAGGTTGAAAAGATAAATAGTATTCCAGGAGTACAAGATAAATCCATATGCATTCATTATCTCTGCACGCCCACAAACACTGGTTGCTTCAAAGATGAAAAGGTTCTACTGACTTATCTATTCAGTAAATTAAATTTTACCTTACAAATTTCATACAAATTGACTAAGTTTTTATTTTTTATTCTCCAATAAATCCACAGGAATGGCTTTCAGATACTTTGTCATGGATTTTCCATTGAACATTTCTTGTTTGTTTGTTCTTCATCTTATATGATAATTTACCTGTAGTACATTTCTAGCCGATGAACAGATAGGGTGAAACTTTATAAGAAGCAGAAAAAAATAAACCAAAACCACATCTGCACATATTTCGTAACTGCATTCATATTTATAAGGATGAAATATTTTACCTCTGTGTATGAGGAAAACTTTGGACAGATACATAGATGGTACATTGGACAAAACCAAGCCAGTAAGTCCACAAAGCTTTGCACTGTCAGGATTTTTGTGCTAGCAGTCATTTCAATCTGCCCCATACTATTTATGATAACAATATTAGCACAAGTAAATTTGGAAGCTTCAGGAAACTATAAAATGGTTCTCATAAATGTGTTAATATTCTGGTGACTTTCATAATAGTGATATTTACAACTACTGAAAGCTATAAGACGGGGAAAAGATAAGTTTTCATTTTTAAGAGGTTTTCTAGCCCACGTGAAATACGTCAAAGAGTATTAGAAAAGGGATTTCAGTGCATTGAAAGAACTAAAAACATCAGAACACCATTAATACATAAGCAGTGTCAGTGTTTCTGAGTGGGAAGAGAAACAAATTTGGTATTTTTCAATGTTTAGAGCTGCAAATAGTAGAGCTCTTTGGTTTGTAGTGTGCTTCAAAAAATGACACAGTTGATCAAACCATTTCAGATGTAAGAAAACTGAAAGATCTCAGTGCAAATACCATGTTAAAACATAGAGCCATACCTTTATTATTTCAGTCCTGGTTTTGTAATGTTGAGGCATAAAATAAAGGTCATTGTATGCAGAACCATTTGGAAATTTTTAGTTATTTTTTGGGTCACCTTTCTCAAAGATTATTGGCCCTTTCTGCAAGTTGTTTCAGTCCTTGTTAGTCATGTATAACGTCCAGTATTCATGTGATGTAAAGTTCCTACTGTATCTCTAACCAGAGTGCTTATTTAACTAAAAATTTTGATCAGTTATTTCAGAAGAGAGATGTCGCTTCTTATTCCAACTAAGGCTGAGTTTCCCATTAATAAATCATTCTGTTGGAACAATTGTAGAGACAGACTGAAGACCTCAAGGTATTTTTAATCATTAATATTTGAGCAATTAAAAAAAATACTAAAATTACTCTTTTGAGACTCTTTCTATTATATGAATACATGTATCAAATAAAGCTTCTTTTTGTACTCAAATGTTTTGGAACCACTAAGATGGTATTGCAGCTGTTTGACTTTTCCAGAGCTATCCCTATGGCAACAGTGAAATACACGAAAAGACCTTATTAGCTACATGTATTTAAAGCAGACAAGACATTTATCTTCTATAAAAATATGCATCATTATATTATAGGATACTGTCTCTTTCTTGTTTAAAAAAGAAAAATAAAAGCATCAGCAATCTCTCTGAGCACTGTTAGCTGTATGGTTTTGTACTGCAATTCATTCGTTGGTTAAGCGATAAGACCAAAGACTGACACTTTTACTTTATCTAACACTACGACACCTACTAATTCTGTTGGAATGAAGAGACAAGTTGTAATTACAACATGAAATTGTAACATAGTTTAGATTTGTACAGCATTTTGAGCTGTAGATTGTTCACTTTTTCCCAGTTAATTTTTTTTTTTCCAACATTTTGCAGTTATGTTACTGCTCATACTTAATATGAATCTTCTGGTGTTCTTAAAAAGAGGAGAGCGTATATTCCAAAATGTGCCAAGATATTGCTTCTTTCAACTGAAGCTATACTGTTTTGTTTGTAAAACGGTGGTTTGACTGGACAACACAATTTCACTTTTTAAAATATTTTAGATGCAGAGGGCTATTAAGTCTATGTTGAAGATACAGCCATAAATGCCTGGAAGGATTTTATGAAGGATGCTTAAGATACTCTGTTAACACTTTGTATTGTTTTTTATGGTTTTGGTTTAAGATTCTAAATCATTGTTTTAATAATAAAAAAGAAAACACATTATGGACTTACTATCAGCTGATTCACAGTAATGAATATGTAAACTGGATCAAAGGTTGAGTGTCATATTGTTTCAATAAGTACTCAGTAAAGGTCTGCTAACCATTTTTGTTTTGTAATTTTCATGTTAATGATTTTCTTGTGTATATAATATATAAAAAGATGGGAACTATTTTCTTACACATACTATGCAATATGTTTGTAAAACTGCAATATTACCAAAATTACAAAAGCTGTGCTTTTGTACTCTTGCTTTATGTAAAACAAATCTTTTTTCTATTTAACAGATTGTCTGTCATAATTGTAGATAACATTATTCAAAAGCAGTACACTAAAACTTTGAGACTTTTTATTTCATTTTCCTCGGGTGTTTTTTTTTTTTTTTTTTTTTTTTTTTTAATGACAATAATAGCAAGGTTTTGGAAGTTGGAAATGTCGTTTTTTTCTTGGAAAGATAGAAATTTTGCAGCATGTAATTAACACAGTCTGAAATCTCCTGTATTTCTTCCCTTTGATTTTGCATTTTTATCTGGTGCTACTGTAGAACCATGAATAAATGTGATCTATACATTAGGGAACATATCAGAATTCACTTCAGGAATAACAAAATGGGAAACTTTTTAAGGGTGGGAGGAGGATGCAGAATAACAGATGAAAATTTGTTGGTTTTTCTAGTTTGTATTCTTCTGTCTAAATTAGCTGAAAGGTAGTAGCTTTTCTCCTCACACAACATAATACAGTTTTGTTTCAAACATACTTTTGAAGACATAAACTGCATTTAAACATAGTATTTGTGTAAAGAAAATCAGAATATAAAAAAGTATGGGTTTTATTTCTATATCAGCTTTACTAAAGTTAAAATTAAGAGTCCTACATCTCTTCTGCTGTAAAGGCATATTATACTGTAGAAGTTCCTTTGTAGCCTGCCAGAATATATACAAAATATATGTTTAAACTGCAGCAACAAGCCACTTGGCAATTATACAGCCATCTCAGAGGTTGCGGTGGTCTCATCAATGCGGACAAGTCCTACCTGCTTTTCAACTGGTATCATTTCTGTTCACCACACAGCCTTGCACATAGCAAGCACTTGCACTTGCACTTGGCAAAAAGCAGGGTAAGCATGCAGGTGATTTATTCGCACTGAGTAACTTTGTGCTATGCTATGGTTTTAGCAATATCCACAGTAGCCAAACAGTAGCTAACTGAATAATGCCTAAAAAATTGCAGTTTCTGCACAAGCAAGAGTTGTATAGGCCTGTCAGTAATGTGGGTCATTCTGTTTGACGTGACTAATAGATAGTAGCTGATAGAGCAGGAAAAGAAAACCATTTTATTCTGGTTTGGGCTAGTCCAATCCAGGGAAAAGCTAAATGATACAAAAAAAGTAAATGGAAGGTTTAGTGAAGCAGAACAAAACTACATAAGCCTTGTGTTGATTCAACATAGCCCACACTGAAACCAAAATTTAATACAAGCTCTTCATGTAAAAAGAGAGTTTCCCCTGAAACACTAAATTGACCATGGGTTATGGTTTTTTGAATTTTAAAATATTATTTGATCTTTAAACAATACATACCTTATACAGACCACAACCAGGACAAGTTTCAGAACACAGAAGGAAAAAAAATCCATATATTACAAGCCTGGTGTGATGTGAGCAAATATTACATACAACACAAATCAACTTAGCCTACTTATCTGAGAAAATAAAATCATCAGAATAAGAAATATTCCCTCCATTTTGAGAAAATTAAAACTATTAGGATATTTTACCTAAGGAATTCCCAGCTGTTCCAATGTCTCAGTTTCTAAAGTGTTTAAACTATTAGAACCATTTATATTTAAAAAGCCTGGCCACCTTTGGCTTAACCAAGTTCACTGAATGCATTACTTGATCTGAGAAGAAAAGGTGCCTTTTTTATCACACATATACCTCTTGTTTGTGAGACCTGTGAGGGAAAAGTTCAGTTTCCAGCATGATCCAGAGCATATTAACAAGAAGGACTTACACACAAGAGAATCATTCCTGAAGGTCAGATGTTGAATTTTTTGTGTGCTTTATTGTATTTTGGAAGCCTGCCTGCAGTCATTCTTCACCACAGAAAAAAAAAAAAAAAAAAAAAAAAAAAAAAAGGAAAACACGCCATTATTTTCCTTTTGTAGGTGTTTTTTATTCATTTTTTCTTATCCCAAATCCTGAAGAAGTTAGAGAAAGTAAAAAAGTAAAACCCTCCCCCTTAGCTTCCACCCACCGTTACCTCTTCAGCTAGGCTTCAGCTGTTCATTTTGGCCTCTTTTTTTTTCCCACAAACAATAAAGGAATAGGCAACAGAAAGGATTTTGCTAAGTCTCTTTATTAAGCTCCTGTGTAGCATACTGGAACTGTGTTAAAGGGGAAATTTCTTATGAAGAGGAAGTTTATTTGCTTAGTGAAAACAAAAGTTATATAAGATGGAAACAAACTCAGGTAAATATCAATTATAATCCAATTTACTAGAATGGAGAAATATTTTGGACTATGAAATCCTTAATAACTTTTTATTTCAAATAACATTTCTCATTTAAAATACTGTAAAAGAAATTTAAAAACATACTATGCTATCCTGTTAACATTTTCTTTTTTTGAAAATACGCTAGAAAAGTAATTAGTGAGCTCATTATTTGTCCCTCTCTATTTATGCACTCATTTATTTTAATAAATATCAGTGACTATATACATCCTAGAAGTTACATGGTAAAAATGTATTTAATAAATCTACAAAAAATAGAAGATGAAATAATTGTTCCTATAAGTCATGGGTGACATTCTCATTCATCCTACATAAATTAAGAATTCAATTTCTTTTTCAATCACATTCCTTTCTGTTGTTCTGTAAGATTTTTGGGAGATCAGGAGCCCCTGATGGAAGGAAATATTCTATCTATATAGTGGTAGAGGCAGCTGTGGTAGCTTACTGGGGCTCTGAGCAGGATATGAAAGCATATATGTTTATGTCAACAGGGAGGGCCTCCTGCAGCAGTTCTCCTTTTTGAAAACAGTAGTCAGAGTGATTTCCAGCCCTGTGTTCATCAGGGTGAGTAAGAGAAGGCATTGCAATGGCTTGAGCAAAAAGGCAGGTTGTGTTTGATCTGCATAGGAATGGGGAGAAGAATGATGCACAGGTAGTGAGTCCAAATTGGCCTTGATGCAAGAGTAGACAATAGAAATATAATTGAAAGCTGCTTTGTTTTGTTTTTGTTGGTTTTTTTTTTTTTTGTTTTAAGTGGGAAAAAAAAACACCAAAAACCGTGACTAGGCTTCTCCCTAAGCCTAATGATTACTCAGAGAAATTGACAGAAAGCCAGGCAGAGATGAATGTCTTTATGTCTTTGTATTCATGGAATTTTCCTTTCTGGACTATTTTGAAAAACACCACTGGAAAGGAGAAAAGCATAAGAAAATATAAATTTTGTACTTCTCAAATAGAAAGTGACATTGAACTCTGTATATGTGTGTTTTTATTTATGGCAGAAAGAGCCAAAACTAGCCCAGTGGATTCAGATACTCTTAAAGGCAGTAGGAGCACTGACTAATTCCACATCTAGGTTTTAAATGTTAATTGAAAGTTTATGCATAAATCAAGTTACACGTTCCATGTTTTTTTACACTGCGCTTCTAAAATGCATCATTAACATTAGTGTAACTTTCTCTGAAAATTGTTCCTACTTATAACGACAGGTGCCACTTGGACTCCCACACATGGAGAGCTTTAGACTGATTGTGCAGTCTTCACTCATTATTATAAAAAATGTTTTTCTTATATTGAAACTAAATCTCCCCTCTTTTTATTTTGAAACCATTACCCTTGTCCTGTTACAGCAGATTGCTAAAGAGTCTGTCCCTGTCTTACTTAAAGTCGCCATTTAAATACTGCAGAGCTGCTATCAGATCTCCCCAGAGTTCTCTTCTCCAGTCTGAAAAGCTTCAGCTCTCATCCCATCCTCACAAGAAAAGTGTTCTATCCCTTGGAACATTTTTGTGGCCTTCCTCGGGACATGATCCAGAAAGTCCGTGTCTCTCCTGTACTGAGGACTCCACATCTGGACACAATACTCTAGATGAGGTCTCACGAGTAGAGAGCAGAGAGACAGGATCAACTCCCTTTACCTGCTAGCCACACTTCTTTTAATGCAGCCCAGAATACAGTTGGTTTTCTGAGCTGTGAGTGCACGTTGCGGATTCATATCTTGCCATCCACTAGTACCCACAAGTCCTTTTTTGTCTGGACTGTGCTATATCCTTTCATCCTCCAGCTTGTGCTGATAATCACAGAATCACCAAGGTTGGAAAAGACCTAAAAGATCATCCAACCATCCACCAATAGTTCTCACTAAACCATGTCTCTCAACACAATGTCCGAACATTCCTTGAACACCTCCAGAGAGGTAGTATTTCCTAACATCCAGTCTGAATCTCCCCTGGCGCAGCTTGAAGCCATTCCTTCTAGTCCTATCGCTAGATACACAACAGAAGAGGCCGACTCCCTGCTCACTACAACCTCTCTTCAGGGAGTTATAGAGAGCATATAGCGCTCTCTAGATAGCAAATAGAGCAAATAGATAGTGGAGGTTGCCATCACACAGGTGTAACACTTGGATTTGTTGAACATTATCAGGTTCTCCTAGACCCACTGCTCGAGTCTGTCTAGATCTCTCTGGATAGCATCCCATCCCTCAAGTGTGTCGACTGTATCACACAGCTTAATGTCATCTGCAAAGATGCTGAAAGTGCACTCAATCCCACTTCTCACTGATCTTATCCAGACACTGAGCCATTGACCACTACTTTCTGGGTACAATCTCACAACCTTCCCTTGTCCACTGATATAGTCATGTCATCACAGAAGAAAATTAGGTTGGTCAGGCAATAATACCACCAAAATTCTGATGCTGCTCTGGCAATGATGAGAAAATTTTGGACTTTACATTGAAGCTATATAGAGAATAGAAAGTTGTATGTACAAAAAGACTTGCCTTGACAGAGAAGGGGATCAGTGAGACATATGTTAGCTTACAGCAGGGCAAATGGAAAACTGCTGGAGGAAGAGATAGGACATGGAGACTAGTCTGTAGTTTTGTTTTGTTGGTGGTGGATTTTTTGAGGTAAGACTCTAGACTGTATTTTCTTTTTTTTTTTCTCTCTCTATTAGACATTTTTTAATAGCATCTAACTAACTTTTTCTGTGATTTGTTTCACTCAAGAAATATATATACAAATATATAAATATATATACATATACATATAAGAAAGCAGGCCTTCTTAGAAGCATTTCAGAGACAAAAGCAGCTTGCTTGTGTTATGGAAGGTAGAGCCACCAATTAAAGAGCTGGGTTGGTGAAAGGTTTTGTTTGTGGTTTTGTTATTTTTTTAATACATAATATGTGTACCCCACAAGATATTTCACAAGTTTAAAGCCCAGATGAGTCCTTGTATACCACTTTGTAAGGAAATAGTTTATCTCTGTAGTTATGAATTAGATCTTATACAATGCAAATTTTACATAAGAAAATTTATTCTTTATGATGATTATTGCCACCTCGTTACCGTGTCTTAGAATGAAAGGCTGAATTACGGTAAACCTACTAAAATTCTGATATTAAGCTATAATAACTTCCAGTTTTCTTTGGAAAAGTCTTGGACACTGCACCAGTTCTTTCTACAGTGCTGTGATAATAACCATCTCTTTTCATGCATGTTAGCATACATTTGTGAGCAAGTCACCATATGATTAACCAGATTACTGGAGTATACTGGTAATTACTGGTAACTAAAATGATTTGTTGTTCACCCCCAGTTTCCAAAATCTTGCATGGCTTTAATATAATCTGAGTTTTATCTTTTTATTTAACTATAGTACATTATGTACTTTTTAAGAGGTTTAAATTATATATCTAAGCTACAAAACTTTATTAATGCCCACATGTTTCTGGGAACTGAAAGGGAAAAATACATTTAAATCACATTGTCTCACATTTTTCAGAACAGTATAATTTTGGTTGATTTAGGCAATTTTCCTGTCTATTTTTAGGAAACTTAACAAGCCAACATTTAATTAAATTTGACACTGTATAGTTTGCCTAGCAAATATCAATTCATTTAGATTATTGTGATGACAAAGTATTGACATTCCAAAGAAAAATTTCTAAATGGTGTATTATTCCCTTTTAGAAGTGTACATTGTATCATCCTGTTGTGAAGTACAAAAAAATTATATCAATTTTTTTAAAAAATGTAAATAAAGATCTTTAATATAAATTTCTGTGGAACATGTGCTTTCAATTTATTGAACTTTTCTATTAACAAAATTTATCTAGAAGTTATGTTAAGCTGCATGTTTATCCATGTACATCTTTTTCATATTTTATCTTGCTTTACATTGTCTCACATATCCATGGTATGAGTGGGATTTAATTTTTGATGTTTGCAATAGGTTTCTGTGAAAAATTCATATATTTTTGCTCTGTTTTTTTACTGCAGCATCAGTTTATCTTTTAGATTTATTTATTAATATTCTGAACACTATTTTGTCACTACACTTAACATTTGGATTAAGCTCTCTCACAGCTCTGCACATGTATTTAATTTGAAATGGGTGAGTCCTTCCAGTAAGCTTAATGGAATTTCTGAAGTTTGAATTTAGGATCATGATAAAATATTTTACTGGATTAGTCTTCATAAATCAAGCAGAGTAAGGCATTATCCTGTAAGACTAAAAAATACTATTAAATAATGAAGGTTAAAAAAATCTCCTAAATATTCTGCAGTACTTCAGTTTTGCTAAGCTGAGTAAAACCACTCTTGAGAAGATATATTAATCAATATTTCTCTATTCAAATCAGTTTGACTTCTGCACATTGTCTGCATCATCTTCATTTTCACTTTTGATTTAAATTGTTTCCACATCTATTATTTTGAAAATGTTTTGAACAAGTCCTAAAAATACACTACTTGTTTTATTTGAACGTACTATTGTGTCTTGGAGGATAAATGCCATCAATCCACAAAGTGAAATTTTGGTATTTGGCTAAACTTCCCATATACAGGGCTAGATATAATCTATATTTGAAACTTGGATAAAAATTTTACTCTGCAGACAAGATGCAAAGGCAGCTTACTTCCACAGCTCATCTGCCACTGTACAGTTTGATCATGCTGATAGCATTATACTAAAATTGTCTTCCCAGCTCCATCGGGTGGTGTGAACATACATCATCAGGCAATGAGCACCCCTTAACTTCACATGCTAGGCTGAAGAAAATCAATTTGAAATCTCAAAAGATGAAGGAAGTGCAGATGGCCACTGCATATTGCCAGCTGTTCCACAACACTGGAATCTTGGAGAGGGATTTAAAAAAAAAAAAACAAACAAAACCCAAAGAAATTGGTTTGTAAATTGTGGCAAGCTACTGAGCTGCATCACTTCCCTATTTATTATCATGGGATGCAGAAGAGCTCAGACAAGAGGAAAGACAGTAGATTTCTTCACACCTGCAGTAGTCAGTAATCATGGTAAGGTGGAAGTGAGATGAGGAGACTAATACCAGGTTTCACAGTCTTTCTGAAAATGTCAGGTCTGTAGTATAAGATTCTGTATGGAAAGATCTGTTTATCGACTATGTAAGGTAAGGATAATTTTCTGAGCAAAATTTTGCAATCACTGTAATTGACTCCCACCACACCTTCTGTAAGAGTCTGTAGCAAACACTAACATTGTAACAGTTCTGCAGGGTAAGGCGTTTGCCTTCTGAAGTTTAGTGGAAATAGCACGCATCTACAAAACAAGTGTAAAGGTCTTGCCATAATTCCCAATCACACAATCATAACCACACCCAAATGAAATACCTTAGACATCACACTGATCAGTTTTCCTCGAAGCAATGGCTAAGTCTAGGTCAGACTAATCTCTAAGATCAGCAGCGGGGGATTGTGTTTAGGGTCAGCATACAAGTCTGCCCAAATTACACAGCCATGCGTGTATCCCCCACCGTACCTATAGAGTAGGTACCTATATATACCTATAGTATCTGTTCTCTGTGAGTTTCTCTAATCCTTCTTTGAAGCTGTCTTTTATGGCACAATCTCCAAATGATGATCACCAGCTGCCCAGAGAAATGCTTGCTTTCATCTCCTTTAAACTGATCTTCAAATAATTTCAAAGAGAGCCCTAGTTTTGATACTGTGGGATTTGATGAAGCCACCTTATTTACCACCTTCATGACGCCATGAAGGTTAAACATATACTTTTCAGCCTTTTCCAAAAGCTGTTCAAACGCAATCCCAATCTCCTCCTCAGTTTCTTCTTAAAATGGTCCAGAACTCTGAAATAAATCCCACCAAGCCGTGACCTCTTGCTAACACCTTATTAATTGGATCTAATTGTTCTTCTGCATTTACTCCCTGGTGATCTAGCCCCTGAGACCTATCTGCTACAGAAATGCACTGCATTGGAACAACACCAGTACCATCAGCAACAGCGGCTGAGGGAGCTGGGATTGTTCAGTCTGGAGAAGAGGAGGCTCAGAGGAGACCTCACTGCACTTTACAACTTCCTGAAGGGAGGTTGTGGTGTAAAAGGGTCTGGCCTCTTCTGCCAGGCAAATAGTAGGACCTGAGGAAACGGACAGAAATTATACCAGAGGAGGTTTAGGTTGGACATTAGGAGAAACTTTTTCTCTCAGAGGGTGGTCAGGCACTGGAATGGCTGCCCAGGGAGATGGTGGAGTCGCCATCCCTGGCAGTGTTCAAGAGGTGCCTGGATGAGGAGCTATGAGATATGGTTTAGTAGCTTGTGGTACTAATAGGAATGGGAGGGTGGTTGGACTAGATGATCTTGCAGGTCGTTTCCAACCTTGCAATTCTGTGATTCTGTGAAAGATCTTTCTGTCCCCATCCTCTGTTTCAGGCATGCAGCCCTTGGGCAGGAGTATTTGTATATGTTGCCCTTGCTTCCTTGTTTGACATTGCACATGCCAGTCAGCCAACCTGGCTGGCAGTCTGGTTTGTCTACTCTGTTTATTGTGGCCATGATGTTTATTCCCTCCTGGCCTTTCAGAGACACTGAATGTTAACCACATCCTCTCAGGGGTCACATCAGTCTGAACCAGGTGCTCTTATGTGCCTGCTGGCATTCATCCAGCTACTAGCATAAATACTTCTCTACAACCTTTTTAATTTTCAGTGCCAGCAGTCTGTCTCTATTTCAATTAAAGTGCAGTCTTAATAGGACTGCTGCAGGGTTTTAAAATCTATTACTCTCAAAGCGTTGGTGCAGAGGGTACATGTGTCCCTCTGGCATTCTTCATCTCTCCTAACATCAAGGATCATATATATACCATAAGGTCCCTGAAGTTCTGCAGAAGCACATAGCACCCTTCTCAAAGCACACAAATCAAATTTTGACAGAAAGCAAGAAAACTGTACTCTTAGAAAACTGGAGCTTGTGCTCTTTTTTCCAAACCTTAGTTAAAAGCACACTGCTGAAGCAGCACTTTTAGTTTTGTTTGACCATTTTTAGTTTAGCAAAATACAGTTTTAAATAACTTCTGATTGTAGTTCCTCCTTTCTTAGTAATTATTTTTCTAATTTTAGTTTGCTTTTCCTCCTGTTCTTAAAATATTTATTGCAATAAAAATGACAGTCATAAAAGCTGTCATATATATTGAGATAGCATATAATTATGTTGCTTTCTGAACAGTCAGCAAATTAAGATGCAAAAGAATTTTTTTGCTGGGAAGAGGAGTTTTTTTTTAAAAAAAGAAGACCACAACAATGCATTCAGAGAACATTAAGTGATATTTAGAGAGTATCAGAGGAAATTCTGTTTCTAACCCCATCAAGCTTAAAGAAAGTGCCTTTCTCTAATTAAACCAAAATCTCCCCACCAATCCAGCACAGATTTCCACTTGTTCCCAGACCAGCCCTGTTTTCTCACCCAGCCAATCCAACAAAAGTCAACAGGTGCTGAAAGAGTCTCAGGGATCCCATGTGTTACTGCTGGGTGATTGTTTGGTGATCAATGCTTGGAGTTTCTGCAGCTTGTGGCTCTTTCCTCCTGCTGGACTTTTGGCTTCCTGACTAAGTTTTGGTCTGCTTCCTGATCAAGCCCATTAGTTCTTGGGCTAGTTTTAATTATGTTAGTGCTGGTTTCTGAGACAGGCATCATACTACATCATGGCATATTTTATGCTGTTGGTGTATGTGGTGAAGGAATCTAAGTATCACTTAAGGGAAGAGAGCTGGCCCAGAGATCCTGCCCCCTTGCTGGTGTCTTCTTAGGGTGACAGCTCCTCAAAGATTTGAGCAAAACTGGCATGCAACAGGTCTGCAGCATTAGATGTTAATATAAGTGGGTTTTTCTATTTTAATGGTCTCTTTTGTGATTGGTTTTCCTTTGGGGCATTAGTGGGGCCTATTATTTTCCTCACAATGACTTAGATTTACAGCTTTAAGAGCAGTTCTGAGATACATTGTTCAAAGTGTGTAGAAAACAAGATTGGATTAAGAATTTTCTGCAAATGGAATCATTACAAACGTTGAAGGGAAGCATGTTGTTTTTTTGGGGGGCGGGGAATATCAAGCTGATGTGTCTTGTGCATTAAAAAGAGAAAACAAACCTTCTAAATTGACAAACTAATAACTTTTAAGGATATTAAAGTAATTAATGCATTACAAGTTTCTCGCATCCTGGGAACCATATTTTCAATATCTTATGTGAGTAAAATCTTCTTCAAAAGTTTCTTTTTGTTTCATGCTTGCGTAGAATATTTTTGAAGAAGTGGGAGGAAAAAACGTTTGTCAGAAACTTTTCACATGGATGTTAAGAGTCCAGTATTTATTTTCTAAATGTGATTGACTTTTTTAATATTTATTTTATTTTATGTGAGAACTACTGGCATTGTTTGTTTTCAATCCATGATGAACAAACCTTAAGAGATTAGGAATTTGAACATGATATTCCAGACTGTAAAATTCAAATATGTTTTCATAATTTATTTTGACATTTAGGGGAATTATGTTTTTCTACAATGAGGAAGGCTTTATTATAAAAGACTTTTTAATAACTTCCTGTTATTTATGTATTTGAAAGACATCTGCAGTAGTCATTTTTTCTTCAGTGTATAAAAAATAATTTATAAACCACTGAATTACTTACTCTGTATAAGAAAAACTTCTCGCTCAGAGAAAATGTAAGGGTTGATAACCCTTCAGTGATCTAGTGAGGTGAAGAAAAACACCCACATGGTCAAAAGAAGTAAAATCTAATAATAAAGTTCCCTGCGTGCATACACATTTAAGACAAAGATTTATGCTGAGCTTCTTCATACGCTTACAATCAGCTTTCTGATTCTAATTCTCCCATTTAATAAATATTCTCAACAAAACATATGTGACCTTATTTGCAGTGATACTGACTCCCTACTTCAGTAATTAGATATAAAAAGTTACAGTGTAGCACATACTTTTACGTGTGACTCTTGGCTTTCATGAACTTGGTAAGGATAATTGTAGATAGTTTGGCTGTGAACTATTCAAACAGCTTCTCCTAAGAAAGTTCAGAAATAAATGCAGTATGCCTGTTAGCTCCATTATTTATGAAATCCAACTTCTTTAGGTGTCTTAAATTGTATTTTCAATAATTATGATGAGTAGATATAAAAAACATAGGGATTACAGTTTAACAGGTGTCATCTAATACCATGCTTGAGTGCTGTAAATAGCCCAAGGAGTAGATTTGTGTCTAATTGTCTACACTCCAGAGCACAACAGCTGCCACTTGTAGCAGATGCATCATCTGACTGACTATATTCTCCAACGTGTCGACAGGCTCTTCTGGTGCAGCTGATTATATATGATCATATTTGGCATAGCTGCATGCCCTTAATAGACACTTCTATCACTGTTCACTGAACACTGGAATACTTTAGTCAGCTGTTTATTATGCCAGCTATAATGGAGTATCAGCCAAAAAAACTTCATTAAGATTGCTGTTTACTGGACTATGTAAAATGAATCGATGACCTTAACAAACTAGTGTCCACATGTCAGAAAATGCACTACAGCAGACAGAAAAAGTAGCCTTAGCTAGGATTCTTTACACAGAGAATGGAGCATTTTCTAATCCTAGCTGAGCATGGGTAGTAGAAGTAATTTGAATGTAGGAAACAGTTTTCAACGCTCAGGAATGAGCTTTTGGAAATTATTACTCTTTACCATGTACAATGTTTGGGTTTGTCTAGGTCTACTCACTTAATAAATAGAATAATAGAGTAGATCCGGTATATTCATTTTCTCTAGAATACAGCAGTGGAAGCAAAAGATTAAGCCATTGACTTGACAAGGTCAAGAACAGTTTGAATTTAAAAAATAATTGAATGAACATATATTATACCAGAGCGATTTGGGGAAAACTGATTTTGGAGCCTGCAGTAGGTAAACATAATGTAATTGTTTGCAGCTGTTTCAGATAGGTGTCCAGGATAGATCCCATGCCATGCAGTCTTGGTTTCCTGATTTCTAAGGATAGATTAAGACTTTCCCTTAAAATAAATAAAAGATATGGGACAGAGATGAGACTTTTAGTGTCAGCTGCTAAAGAGGTAATGATAAGTAATAAAGCTGTGGCATTTTGAAAGTAAGGTAGTAAGGACTGATAAATCAATCCTCTTCCAACTGAAGAGTGATTAATTGTAGAATCATAGCCTGCACTGTGGGAATTTTCAGACAGTAAGTAAGGTTGAAGCCTTATCCAGTCACAAGTGTTTGTATCTTGTTCATCCCTTGAGAATGGGGAGTCCTCTGTTTAAAAGATGCAGTAGTAAGGCATGAAGATGACTGTGTGTTCCAGATGCCAATATAATATGTTAGACCACCACGATTTCTTAAAATTGGTTACAGAAGGCTACCTGCACAAATAACTTTGATTAGTCAAATTAAGATCTCATACAAAGTATACCTACTAAAATTTTTGTGGCTAGTGGCATATATCAATATATAGATATATATACTTCAGATCTCAGTAATACAGCCTTGTGGAAGTATGAAAAATCTTTAAAATGGTGCAGAAATTGTGGCAATTGGTTGTTTTGTTTGCTTTGTGTAAGTCAAGTACATTATTTTCTGCAACTGTAAGAGGGAGACTGGGGAGAAAATGTCTTAATGAGAAAGCCTATGTTTATGTGGAAGATGAGTTTCTGATCCTAGAATGATTCTGGCTGGTAATTTAAGGAGAATGCCATATTTTAGATATATTAATATAAACACAAAAGCCCTCAGTAAAGATGCGTTAAACTATTTTGACATTTTTTTCCCTTATTATTACAAGTATCAAAATTATTTAATTATTTAATTAATAAGAGGGATAAGCCATATGCACATACTACAATGCAGGAATACTGCACCAATGCATGGAATGTATTTTCCATACAATAACAGGTTCTAAGCAGCCAAAAAGACAAACTTAATTTTTTTGTATTAGACCTGTTCTTAATTTTTTTTTTTTAATTTGAAATTCTGTAGATTATTTTTTATGTTTAACATAAGTTTGCAAATGAGTCAAAAAATATTCCATGGGAACTGTATTGTTCTCAGTCACTCAGTTTGCTATGCTCTCATTGTGTTGTATCTAACAATGACAAGCAAGTGAAATATTCAGATTATACATACTAATTATTATGAGATAAAATTGAACTTTTGTAATTTTCTATCTCAGGAAAACTAAGTAAAGAGAATTATTAACTGCTCACTGATTTTGTTGCAACTTCTTTTGCTCTTTTGTTGCAATGTTCTCAGCTATAATGGGAACTGAAAGCACATCAATCTTGTCACTTACTGATGGGTTAGGCAAAAGTGTCTGATACTGTCATGAGTGAGTAACTCCAGTACCCAAATCTAGGAACTGCATGTTTGCAAAACTCTACCTTGAAATAGCCTGAATGACCTGTTGCAGAAGAAGGCAACAGTAGAAATACTATTGTGAAACACAAAAATTTTTACTACCATATTCTGTGCATTATGCAGTGCTCTATAATAAAGGCTACTCTTCACTTCTGAAGTAGTTTGCATGTGGACTTAAACTGATAACTCAGAGCAGGATCTTCTGCTTAATAGAATTGTTTGTTAACGTCAGGCTCAACTACTGTCAAATCACACTGAATACAATTCTAGCCAAAATCAAATTTTGTCTGCCTTGTGTAATGTCATTTGCACTAGCAGAAAGAAATCACAGTGGTGCATCCAAAACTGTAGAGTCATATAGAGGATAGAACTCTGAGGTTCCAGAGGAGTGTTTTATCCTGAACTTTTTGGCTACGTATTTAATTTTCTCCCATAGTCAGTAGTACAGTGTAAGTACTCTGCAAAGGTGAACTAGTTCTGCATTGAAATGTGTTTTTTAAAGCTCTTCATCAGTATGTACATCTTGTTGACATAAATCTATCAGAGGCATTACATAATGATAAGTAATACTGAAATACATAAAATATTTTCATGGGCAAGTGGTTGTTTTTCCCTATTGTTTACTTTTTGTTTTGTACAAGTTTTGGTTATATACTTTGTAACTGAGTCTTAAAACACCACCTTTGCCTCAGGCCTTTCCCTTCTCTACAGAGTTCAAGCACTGTCTCCCTGCTAGTGTCTAGCAGGTAATTCAGATGCAGGGAAAGAGAAATTCTGACCACAGGCATTCCCCTTAATACTTTTCCTGCTGTTCTTTAGATTTATCATTTGTCAGCCTACTGTGAACCTATTCACAGTCATCATAGTCACTAGAAAATTTTACCAGTTTAATGAATATTTCTGTTCAAAATGTTACCTCGCTTACAGGTCTAATTCTATGGTTCTGTTTTTTTTCTTCTTTAAATCTTGATGAAAGCATTCTTTCAACCGTTTTCGATTTTCCATAAATATTCTGTCAAGTTTCAAGTTGTGTTTATAACAAAAATAGAGGATGGAAGAATGTTTAAACAGTTGAAGTTCATTGAGACTTTTCTATTTTTCCCACCAACTCTGTATTCTTCATTTCTTTGTTTCTTCTCTAAATATTTCTCTGTCATGCTTCTGATTTTGGGAATTGGTGTTTATTCTATCACTAACTAGAGATAAGAAAGAAAATTTCACATTTTTACTCGTGGTTACTGAGGCCTTCTTGGCAGGCGTAAGAATGCTCTAGATATGATCTGGGGAGATGTATTCTTGACATAACAGCACTGGTGTTTTTGCTATTATTTTGCTTTTCTTCTCTGATTTTTGTATCTAAGGATATTCACTGGTCAGCATTCTTATTCCTAATTTCTATAACCTGTTCAGATACACTATTCCTTTCCCCCTTTTTGGTCCTAAAGATATTACTTTTTATTTTCTCTATAAAACATACTTTTTTTTTAATTGGTTCAGGTTACAAAATGATTTAGATAGAAATGTAATTTTGTCCTGAAGTTTGAGAGAAGCCTTCAGATATCAGAGTTGTGCTAATAGTTGTGTTAATAGACACTTTTATTTAGTTCTGCTCTCCGATATGTCTGCATAAGGGAGAAGTTTAAAATTAGTTGGTTAATCCTACTGGCTGTCATAAACAAATGCTCCTACCTCATTCCTTTGTGGGTCTTATTTTGTACTGGAAGTGCTTTCTCTTCATGTAATTTGCAGTAAAGCAAAAGTTTAAAGCTGTCTTGTGGCACGGTAAATAATCTATACCATTTTCATGAAAATACTTCTCATTGTTTCTTTTATTGTGTTTTGTTTGCCTCTGCATATGACACTGCATAATCATTCTTGGCTTCTTAAATAACTTTATCTTCCCTTGAGACAGGAAGCAGGATTCTGCCCAGCATATTTCAGTGCTGTAACTGTTCTGGTTTATATTCATTCTGGATATGTATGTTGAAGAGATCAAGCTTTGATCACTCAATGGTTATGGATATGCCCTTTAATAGTTCTTTGTATGGGAACTGCTGAGTCACGGCCTGAACCTCTGATTGATCACCTGAGGTGAGCCATGAGTCAGCCAGAGGAGCACAGGTGAAGGCAATTCACCTGTGCTACCGGAAGGGGTGGAGCCAGGCTCCACCCCTCCTGGACCTATTTAAGAGCTGGCTACCAGAGGGGAAGGATCTCTTCTGGAGATCCTCCTCTTTGATATCTTCTAGTGAGCTCAACCCAAGGGTAAGCTCTTCTACTTATTCTCTTTTGTGATCCTTGTTTGCCTTACTCTTTTGATTATATTGCAATTATAACATCTTGGTTATACAGCTTTGCCTTACTCTTTTGATTATATTGCAATTATAACATCTTGGTTATACAGTTCTTTCATATATAGAGTTGTTGTTTGGGGTTTTTTTTGCTTGTTTGTTTGGGGTTTTTTTTGCATCCTACCTGTGTCAGACAGCTGAGGTGTCTCAATATATTCACACTGTAAACTTCTCAAAGTATTTGCCAGTACTCACTATTCACAAACTCAATTCAGAGCAGCTCAGATCTGTCACTGCATAACAGATAAACCTTTTGTCTCAGAGAGATGACGCACTCATCAACACTATATCCTTTTGAGACAATTGGATCAGCCTAAGGATGCATTATATTATATGTATCTTAGTATACCTCCTATGCTATCCTCTAGTTTTCGTGTCCAGTCCACATACTGAGATTACCACTGTGTTTTGTGTTTTTTTTTTTCAAATTCGTGTCCAGTAAGAGTCTTAAAGAGAAGATATTATATTTTAATTTATTTAAAGCCTCTTGCCTTGTTCTAATGTTGTATATAAGTAATAAAGGAGCATAAGTCTTATCTCAAGTCGTTAGCTCACAGAGAATATTTTCCATTTAAGGTATGCAAAACTGTAGGGGCAAATATAAAGGCAATTGGAAACTTCTCTATGGCAACAGGTGAATTTCATTTCCTTTTAGCTAAACTGTCAATCTCCTATAAAATGGAGGAAAAAAATGTTGCTTGAAAACTATTGAAAGAACTGAGACAGTTAAAAGTCCCTATTCAAAGAAAGGAAGCACCGAGAGAAAAAAAAAAAATCATCACACTGTTAGCCCTTGTTTGTCTTTTACAGCTTTGAGAGTAGTCTGATGGATAGACAGATTGCTAGAAATGCTTAGGAAGTTAAGAAGAGCCAGCAAAGCTGCAATGCTCCTGGATCCAGCAGATTTTGAGAAGAGTGCAAACACTGTATAAACTTTTGGAGGGATTCAGAATAAACGAAAGGGTCAGAAAAGGACTTTTGAAGAGGAAGTGTTGATTGAAAATATGTGTTCAGATGATCTGGGGATGGTGATGGAAGAGTCACAGTGTTTGTCATCAGAATGTGCCAAGTAGGTCACTTGAATGGTTTATTTTTGAGTTGGTTTGTTGTTTTGGGGGATTTCTTTTTTTTTTTTTTTTTTTTTTTTTTTTTTTTAGTTCAGAGGAAGGAACCATAATGCAATAAAACATTTGGCATTTGACAGAGGTGTCTGCCCAGGTGGAAGTCTCAAAGATTCTCTGCTTTCTACACCCACAACAAAAAGTTGAGTAATGATTAGAGATTTTTAAAATTGTACTGTGGCACACTTCAGCTTCTTGAGCAATGTAGTCTGTGGGCCTGTGATAATAAAACCTCTGCCTTTAATCCTTTAATATCAACCCCATGTGCAAACATTTCTGCAGCACTGTGACCATTTTGGTCAAGCTTATGTATGTTAGAGGCAAGAGCTCACTGAATTTGAAAATTGATCTAGTTTAAAATTCCCATTTCACCTGTACAAGTAAGCTAGGGTAGGTCTTAAGCTCTGGCATGACTCAGGAAGGAAGTATAAGTTTTCCTTGAAATATCCTACGATGTGCAAGGAACAGTGCACCACATACTGGAGAAAAGGAGGAAAGGTCTGAGGGTGGCCAAACTATTAACGTGTGAAAAAGGAGGAAAATGTTGCAGCAGGCTTACCAGAATAGAAGACAGAAAAAACTCTGATCTTAGTATTGTCCTCAAGTGGCTCACTATGTTAAACTCTGTCATGGTGAATTAGGTTCCCATAGCTGTTTGGAAAGCAGCAGACGGATTTGTTTTTAACAGTGGTCATGAGCCACAAAAAACCCAACACTGGATAGATTTAATCAGCCAATATAACAATAAAAAAAAAGGAACTGCTGCAATTTAATGTTTTTGCCTGCTTGAATACCATCCATTTGATATCCTTTCTTTGAGCCATCTTCATTTACATACACAAGCAGAATGTTTTTGGGGTTCTGCTATCACAAAGCTGAGGAGAGAAAGAGAGAAAGAAAGTATTTTATTTCTAGAAGCATTGTTAAATATTACATAGCAGTGATATTGGACTCATATAGAAATTCAAGATTAGTTAAGATTAATTGTTTTTAAAGTTTCTGCATATGACTTCAGACCTCAAAATAGAATGCATGGCTAAGAATAAGAGAGTCAAGCTGAATAGTTAACAGAGTGTATTTTGGCTCTTTGAAATAGCAGACCAAGAAAATATGGATTGGAACACCATAAAAAAAAACGGTTCTTCTGCCTTGAAAAGGTCAGTCCAGTTCTAAACGGGTTGCAGCTTATGCTTGTGTACTTGCATGAAAGCTTTTCTTTACTTCTGTCATTTATATTTGACAATCTGCACTGAAAAAAGACTAGTGTATTTATCATACGGCAAGACAGTACTGTAGATCTACAGGACAGCAGCACCTCCTCAGAAGTTATCCATTCTAGGTGGTTTGCTACATCACAGAGGCTTTTAAAGCTTTCTGTAATGGTGTGTAGCTTGCACTAATTTTGTCAGGATATTCAAAACCACCCTGTCTGTCTTACTGAAGCAACACTTTCCTTTCAGCAGAGCTTTCATTGTGCAATACATTGCATATTGTAGCAACCACAGAGGTACTTCCCCTGCTGAGATCATGAGCCATCACTACATGCTTCTCAACCATTCAATTTGCTGCTCTCTGAGCATTTTGCACCCCAGGGTGTACCTGCTGAGGAGCTGGAGGGTACATGTCACATGGCTCTGGGAAAAGCCTTTTTTTAAAGGTCTAAAGTGATGGTGGTGTGTCGCAGGTTGACATCACAGATCTGTGCACATAGCAAGGTGTTAAGATGCTGGGTTATTGTGAAGAGGTTTTCAGAAATTATTTACAGAGACTGTTATCTTCACATGCTGTCATCCTGCTCCTTTGCTGTCTCCAATTCTTTGTATGGGTTTTCAAGTACAGAGTATTTTCTCTTTCCTGAGCAGGTTCAGGAGTGCTGAAACTGTTCAGAGCCTGGTTTTTCAAAATTTAGGACATGGGATTCAAAGCAAAAAAAAAAAAGCACACAAGAAACTGGGACAGAGGAAAAGGACTGTGGGAATATTACACCCCACTTCTGCTGCTGAGGAGATGTCACAGCCCACAGCACATCCCCTGTGCAGTGCCTGGGCTGTAGAGGTCTTACTTCACAAGGTAAAGCATGACAAAGGAGCTACCTGAGATAAATCCTAAGATGGTGGCAACTTCTATAACAAAATGAACCTTTGAAGCTTTGAACCAGGGTGGTAGCAACTCTACTGTCTGCAGCAGAGTTAGCTTCTACAGAGATAGTGCTGCCCCACAATGCCTGGTGCAGATAGACTGTAGAGCTGTTGCTGTGTTACTTCATATAGCACTGAAATTGTCACAAGTGCTCTCTAAGCACAGGCAGATCTGTGTGAATCCAGAATTCCAGGCATAGCTCTGTCAGGGGGAATGTGCTGGCAGGATATTTCCCACTAGAGCTTTATGGTTTATGTAAGATTTTAATCTTGTTCCTTCCATAGTCTTGTATTCCTTTACTTAGTCTATCTACACTCTGTAGGTGTTTTTAGCTGTTCAGACTTGCAATAATATTTTTAGGTCATGGATCTCCCCTTTTTTTTTTTTTTTTTTTTTAATTTACAAAATTTTTTTAAAAAAAAAAAAAAAAAAAAAAAAGCACTATTCCTCTGCTGAATGCTGGTGCTCCTATCCATCTTCCACTGAAGCAGACCTGGGTGGTTCCATCAGCCTGGCAGTCTTTCTCTAGGCTGCCTGGCTTCCCAGCTGATAGGAGGCCTGAATAAACAGTTCTTGGATCACTGAAATAACCTGGTCCTCGTGCAGCCCACCTGATGGGCCATTGGCTGAGCTGCTTCCTTCTCAGATCTCTCTGATGAGAGAGATGGCATGTTGCTCATTTTCCCCAGCTGGTTGGCTTTGTTGTTGGTTGTCTTCCTCAGTTATCTGAAGAAGGACTAGGCTACCAGTCCTATCTGTTGGGGGGTAGGAGATGCACTACGTTGGCTGGATTTGTTAATGGCAACCTCCCTGGGGCTAACCAGAAAGCTAGGCAGCTCAGCCAGCAGCCACCCAGATGGTGAGCTCTGTGCCCAAGCCACTGATTGCTAAGGGTTTGACTGAAGATCTTGGGTTTAATGAACTTGGTATGGTTAGTGCGAGAGCTCTCTGGGCTTACTGCCTTCAGGTTTTGAAAATTTGCTGCTACATTTATTGTCTTACATGTAATAAGTAATGACTCTAATGACTTCTGTTCTCTTTTGATCTTACAAAATGAAAATTGTTTTGCCAAGGTAGTTCATTAAGTTCTGTACTTTATGTATTCCAGTTGTTTTACAAATAACGTTGAGTGATACTGAAAGCTAAATTTCAGCTGTAACCTTCAGTGCTGGCTGCAAATGGGGGAAACCACCACTCTATAGGAGTCAGAGGTTTTTTTTGGATTGTGTTTCTGGCAGGGCTTTGAGAGCTGTCTAGATAGCTAAATATATATATGTACATGTATACATATACATAACTAATAGGAAAAAATGAAACAGAGTATTTGTTTTAGTCTTTTGTGATGCTTTTTTTTCAGTTATATTTGGTGTTGCTCTGTGTTCATGATGATTAAGGAAAAGGGTGATTATAAAAAGTGCACACTTTGTGGATAAAAGTGATAAATCAGAAAGTATTTGAAGAAAATGCACTTTATTTATAGACATTACCATTTCTGTAGTATTTAGAAATCTTAGAAGTAAGGAGATCAGACATTGAGATGCAAAGGATGATGAAAATGAAAGGCAGTTTTCACACACACACACACACTTGAGTTGGTCACATTGTCCTCAGCCACAGCTCGATATCTCAGATGGCAAAGTATTTTTATCTCACTGTGTGGACTCTTCAGATGCTGGGACATAGAGCCTTCCTAGTATGCGCAAAAGTAAAGGCTCTGAAACTCCTAAGTAAAGGACATGCCATGAAAATGTATGCACTTATATGCCCATATGCTTTGTTATACATATCTAACAGAATAATTTGTGATCAGTGACACTACCAAAATCCCTTCAACCTTTCCTTTATAGGCATGCACACCTCAGTGCCTTTAATTTTTGTGTTGATACATATATAAGAAAGCTCTGGTCCCCACAGTGTATCCAGTCCATTTTTCTGTAGGCTTTCTAGATTGTAAAATCTTCAAAATCTTCAGGGCCAATCCTAGCCGTGCAGTTATTTATTTTGGCTAACCGTATCAAAGAGGCATTAACAGAATTCCATATGGAGACCTGAGCACTAGGAATCTTGGGGGGAAATTATACAAAATAACACTACAAAATTTTAAAGTATTCAGGGAAAGTAAGTTTTCCTTAAGAAAGTGGATTTGTGTTTGTGAGTCCTGCTTTTCCAGGCTTTCTAAAATTATATGGATAGCTTAGCACTGTGTAGTGAACCCAGCACAGTAACTTAAAACAGTTCATCATTTCAGGAACATTAGAACTGTATTAAGTGCACAACATTTCTAGTCCCTTTGGATTAATGAATAAATATCCAGAATAGGATACTTTTATCTTTTTGTTTCCACTAGTATTTCACAAATTACAGTTATTAAAATATTGAAAAAGATAGGTTAAGGATGGTTTAGCAATTTCAATTAATTGACAGATTCATCAACTTAAAAATTGAAGGTGATACTGAAATAGCTTCAACTGGTCTTAGATGCTTGTTTTCCTACTTCTTCTCCAGAGTCTGAAAGGCTATGACCAAAATAGGTAAATCTTCATTAGTTTCTTACTTTGAGTAGTAAATTAATTTATTTTGAATTTTACTGTTACCTCTTAAAATCATTTTTCCTTAGGAATATGGCAGTATTCACATCTTCATTAGATTTGTGTTTTACTTGGGTTAAAATGGATGCTAAAGCATTTCAGATCTTACTTAGACAATTTTTGGCATTGAATAACTTGTCTTTTGGGCGTTTGTTAGATAACTATAGAAAGGTACAGAAAAAGAAAGAAAATGTGGTTCAAGATGCAACTGGAACAGCTTATTACTGAATGCTTGTATGAGCTGGGGTGCTTTACCACTGTTATTGCTGAATTTCTCTACTCCAATGATAAAATGAAAGTAGCATCAATATGAGCTACTCATATTAAATGTGCATGTCTTATTATTTTTACTTAGCTTTACAGGTACAATCTTGAGGGCATAGCACGTATGTGGTGAGTACTTCTGAGTATCTTCAGTTTTTTCTGGGCTCTCTCTACTTCTTTGTAAAGGTAAAATGTTGCTGAAACAGACCTTCTCTTCAAAAAGGTCTAGTAATATTTTAGACAACAAGCACTGTGGAAAACCTTTGGCATTTATTTTATATGTTTAACATTTAATCACAGTTTGTGAAAATGTAAAGTATTTAAATGAAATTTTACATATAATCATTTTAATGAACGTATAAGTTACCTGAGAAGGAAAATTGTACATCACCTAATGTTCTAAAAGGTCCTTTAACCTAGTAGAACTCCAGAAATTACGAACTGAAGTAACAAAATTTCAGTTTTCCTTGGAGATTTTTTTGATATTTCTCTCCCATTTTTTTGAATGTTTTCATAGATGAAAACAGAATAAAAAGTGTATGTATTATTATCTTCAGTTTCTTCCTTTCATCACTGCATCTGTAACTGATAAATGCTGTCAGTGTATAAAGTCTTGTAAAAAGTCAAAAGGGACTTTAAAGAACTTGAACTCTTGCTTAATATTTCTGTGTCTGACATTGTCAAGGGAAATATCACATCTTTATCCATGCTTACACAAATAGGCAGTTGAAAGACTCCTTAACAATAGCACTGCTCTTATTTACTGGGTTTTATATTCCATTACAGTTAACAACGTCTGATTCAACCCTCTGTGGGAATTTTTCTTTCAGCATCTGGAAGGAAAGTAGCCAGAAATTGTTCATAAAATTGAAGGCTGTATTCTGAAAATATCTTGGAGTAAATTCATTTTATCTTCAATTCTTATTACAAGGAATGGATCCCTGGGAACAGATTTTTCTGAGTGTTCAGACTGTGGTAATTTTTTTTATTTTTTTTTTTTGTCTCATGCATGTGTTTGTACACCTTTAAAGCAGTTTATATAAAATACAGTATTTTGGGGGCAAAGAATTGTTCTCATCATAACTTTTTGTTTGAGTGCTAATCTAATTCTGAAAATAATTAATGGTATATGTAGACTTACAGATCTCGTTTGAGTCTTTTTTCAGATCGAATATTCACTTGCGTACAAAATCTGTGTCACATATGAATGTCCAATGTAGATGATATTTCACAAATCAACTGTATAGCACATGTGATTGAAAACGTGGTATATTTCGTGCATGATATCTCAGGAGGAACATACCTTCCCCATATTGTTCTACTTTCTACATGTAAAATGAAAATCTTAGTATCCATCTTCCAATACACAAATTCTGTCACTACAAGTGCGTCAACATTTTATGGGCTGGTTCAGCCTGGTTCTGTGACTAGCGGGGTGGAGGGATTTCACAAAATCTGTACCTCTGGAAAAGGGAAATAGAGGACCCCAAAATAATTAAAAACAGCGGCAACAATCTGAGGAAAAACTAATTTTCTAAATATGGTATCAGAATGCAAGATAATGCACTATAATAAAATATAATTAGAATTGAAGCTAATAAATCAAATATAACAAGAGAGAGAATGTCCAAAAGGTGGATAGGCCTCATCATAATGCTGGAGTGAGATGTGCAGTCTGGTTGAGCAGCAGGGAGACAAGAAAGAGCTGATGAAGAGCACATCAGGTGACCTTGCCAGGAGTTATATCTCCTCTCTGGCTGCAAAGCCCTCCGGGGAATGTAGTTCTTCTTTTCAGGACAGGTACCTGGAACTGGAGCATTAACACCTTAACTCCCAGTGCACTACATGATGTTATGATGTGGAATACTTATAACCAAAAATCATAAAACCATGACAAAGTGTAAATTACCTTAGTAGAAGTAAAGGAAAAATGTTGTATTCTCAACTATTTAATACTAGCCAAATACCAACAGAGTATTATGTTGCAACTTTTTTTTAAATGATCAGGGCTGCATCACAGTTTTTCCCTTTACTTTGCAGGTGGTATCTGTAATGTACTGATTGAGATTTCCTTGTCTCCACCTTCACAGTGATGTGGTCTCTTTAATAGTGGTAATCCATACTTCTCACTGTGGGCTCATTAATCTTTTTCAAGTCTGTTGTACCCACAATAATCTATCCTTGCACAGCTCCTGGATTTTCTCCAGCTTTTCCTCCTCTTCAGCTGTTCATCTCTCGGCATGGAGTGTGAATAGCACTGCCTGATAAACCTCTGATGCTTAATGCAAACAAAGAAGCAAAGAAAATGAAGTGAAAGTGGAAGTGAAACAAGTGAATGCTGTCTGCTAAGAGGCTCAGTGTCCCCATTGGACTCTCTGTCCTCTGTTCTTCTCCAGTTGGCTCCACAGAAGTCCGTAGCTCTAGATTAAGGCTTCCTGGTTTGGGCAGTAACATATTTGCAAAATACATTCTATTATTTGAGGTGTTTCTATATAAACAAAAGTTCTTAGTGTGTGACAGCTTTTTATATCTAGTTGTAAATAAGCAACATTCTTAAATGGCCCTTCACACCATTTAGAGCAGGAGTACTTTTACAAATGGTAAATTCGATTTGAAGAAAACATGGTATTTGATTTATGATTTTATACCATGGAATCATTAAGGTTGGAAAAGACCACTAAGATCATTTAGTCCAACCATAACCCATCACTACTGTGCCCACTAAAACATCTGTCTTTCCCTTGGAAACCTTCAGGAATGATGAATTCACAACCTCTCTGGGCAACCAATTCCAATGCCTCAGCACTCTTTCTGAGAAGTAACTTCCTAATATCTAACCTGAATATGTTTTTATCTGCCTGCCACAGCTCGTAGAAATTAAAGGAGAATGTAACTCTTGGTAGAGTTCAGATCAAGAGTTCAGATCAAGTAGCACAACTGAAGCCAAATACTGGTTATGAAATTATAGTAAAAATTATCTGGCTTCAAAAATTTATCCATAAAATAGTTGAGTAGACTTATTCTGGATGCTGTAATCTATGTGTAAGAGAATAACATACTTAGTGCATACAATGAAATGAGTTTCTTAGCTCCAATTATTTTATTCAGGTACAGCTGCACTCCTCCGATTTAATAACAAAAAAGAAAAAAGAAAAGAGTAAGCAAACAAAAATAAGGAAGATGATATCCAAACCTCTTTCCTCTTAAAGAGGAAGACAGGAACAGAAGGTATTGTTCTAGTCATTTCACACTCTTCTGTGGAATGATACTGAAGGGAAAATATTGCTTAACAGAAGGAAAAATATAGCTCTTACCTGACACTGCAATATCTTTTGAGATTGCAAGGGAAATTCAAAACTTGTTTAAGATGCATCTAGTGTTTTTCACATGTATTTTTCTTATACCAAAAAGAACTCAATTTAAAAGCTTCTGAAAAAAAATTTATTGCATAGAGTCAGTAGGATGTGTTAGGGAGTTGCTGCTAAGTTATCACGTAGATGGTAATATGAGTCCTGGCTGTATCTGATAGGTATTACTGTGATTAAAACTGAACAAGCTTCTTGGCCTTTCTCCTTTCTCTGCATCTTTTTTTTTTTTTTAATTAATAATGACCATTTGAAAGTTAAATTATGCTGTTCTTTAAGTGCGCTTTCATTAACTAGCTACTAGCTATCTTTAATTTTTTTCTGAGCTGTGTGAGGTTTTTGTTTTGTTTTCTTTTTTTTGCTTTGGAAGCTAAAGAGTGGTACTATAGAGGAAAATGTGGAGTTTCATACATTTAGAGCTAGTCTGACATCTTCTTGTGTGCGCACAGGATTTAATGAGTCTTCTTACTGTCTGGTCTTAGCTTTGCAGCTTTAAAATACAAATGCGTAATACATTCTTAGTATACACAAGAGCTCTTTTTTTTTTTTTTTTTTTTTTTTTTTTTTTGTAATGAGGGCTGCCGTGGAAGTAACACCTCTTATTTTATTATGTAGGCCCACAACATGAGAGGTAGATGTCGATGGTATGGCAGGAGAGGTGGAACATTCCCACCAACATTCCATTACATCTTGTTGCTCTGTGACAGGTGGCAGCAAAGGGGCAGTCTGACAAACTAGCATCTGACACAGAAGTGCAGGTGGAGAAAAGGTAAAAATTTTATCTGTTGACATTCATCAGTACTTACAGAATGTTTATGGAGACCAAACAATGGATATGAGCACAGTGAGGAGATGAGTGGTGTTTCAGCAGTGGCAACAGTGACAGTGGGTCATCTCTGCTGGTGCAGATTTTCACAAGTGCTGAGTGAAGTCTCTTGTTCATCACTAGCAATGCTGGTGGTGGCCATGTTGAAAAATAGTGTTTTATAGTTGAGAATTTATTTTGTAAACTAGTGCCTTTTGCTTTTTATAGCTGTTGAAGTTTCCTTGGAAATAAATAGGCATTGCTTTTGCAGCAACCTATGTAGATATTGAATTTCCACTTTTCTTCAGTGTCTAAACTTTTGAAGGCAAAAGTTAGCCTAGCAAGAAAAGACAGAAAAACCTTCACAAGAAATCATGCATTTGTCTTAATGAATAAGATCACCAAGTGACTTAAACTCACCAGATTACGTGGCTGAATTGTAATCACAGGACAGATTTTCCTGAAATAAGAAAGTCTGTAAGTAGGTATTGTATTAGGACAGTAAATACTGGTATTTATGGGGAGAAAAAATTACGATGTGCTGATCTGGCTTTGCATGCTCTCAATTTATGTGAAGTAAAAAATAAAATATGGCTACGTTAGGGAGCTAAATGGCAGGAAGTTTGACTCAAGTTGGCGATAAACAACCACAATGAATGTGTGTAAATGGTAAATAAGTAAGTCTCTAGCATTAGATGTACAGTAGATAGCTTGAAATTAACTTAATTTGATGCTGCCTTTGAAATACACGCAGCATGCAAACCTGTGCAAGTTTATTCCCTATTCAGCATTGCTGATTTCAAAGAGATTGTCAAATATGTGTGTCAAATATGGGTAAATACATCATATTTTTTCAAATGTAGAAGTCTATATTCAGTGCTGTTCTACATATTTGTCAAAATACTTTAGGGTTGCTGAAATATTTTTTGTTGACAACTTATTATAAACAAATGTTATATGACATGACCTTGAAACATTACTGCAATCTTCTATTTTTACTAATGTGTCAGATATATACACCATAAAAAATTTCCATCATTTCATCTAATCTAGAATTCTGATTTATTCTAGGAGAACAGGAGAAAATGTGAAGGATCACATTTTGCTCAATTTCTAGACAATGGAGATGTAAACACCTGCTGAACACATCCTTTCAATAATGTTTTTCTAATACTGTTTTACTTTGTTTTATTTATGTACAAATTATAATGGTGTGGAAATTACTGTAAATAATGTATTACTTTTCTAGTTTTAGATAAGAGTAGACTGACTTTTCCAGGTGAGGTATTTGAAGCAATGCTTTAAGTACAGTTATATCTGCTGCTTGAGTTTCATCTTATTTTGTCTCCCTTGCCACTCAACAATGTGTAGGGACAGAGTCTGACTCAAGAAGAAAGAACATAGATGAGAAAGAAAGTGTCAAGGATGATCAGTAAGAAGTGCTAAAAAAAAAAGTGCTATCAGTTGAGAAACTAAGATAAAAGATTATATCATGACTTCTAGTGATATAGTACATGTTAAAAATGTGACTGATTTAATTGGACTAATTTGATCAGAAAGTTATCTTGATTCACTATTGAAGGAAATGGCATATAAGCAACCTCTCACTGCAGAGTATCACTTCTTAGTCTGACGGAGTATGACTGACACAAACTAAAAATCTACAGAGTAGATAACTCTTCAGAGAAAACCCTTGTCATGGATAAATTCAGCATTCTTTGGGGAGATAAATTCTCCTGGGGTGCTTGTCATGGTAATATAAATCATCAAAGCAAAATTTCTTTAATCAGACATTCTGAAAAGGGAAACAGAAATAGTTAATGTAATTGAGCTATTGAGCATTCCTGCCTTTTACTCTAAAACATATATTCACTCTAGCAGAGGTCAGCAATTGGCTGTCAAACCTTTCAACATTTCTCTGCAGGAACGACCCTTGTCTTGTTAATTCTGGGAAGATTCAATTTGATCATTGGCAGAAGTTTCTAGTATCACTTGAAATTCATCCAGTTAAATGAACTCTACATTCCTGCCTGTGAATGCAGGCAGCCAAGAACAGTGTCGACATAAATTAATCTTTATATATAAGCATAATGTCATGGAAAGCCAATATACTCATCCTGTCTCCCAGGCAGCACGCAATTGTTACTGTATTTCTAGTAGGTACTTTTTCCAGTCTAGGTCAAGAGGTTATATTGTACCTTATCCCTGACTGTGTTGATAGAAAGGGAGAGGGATGGCTGCTGCATATCCGAGATATTCCTTAATTTGCTTTATTTTTTTATATAAGCAGTCATAATGCAGGTAATTGCTGACTTCTTTGTATGAAACTCCACTATTCTTACTGAAACTGTATGTTACTCCCAGATTTAAAAATAAACTTGTCTAAAACTGTAACCTCCAAATGCTCTAGAAGAAAATGACTGTTAACTAAAAATTCTTGTATTCCATTGCTGTTTCATTGCTCTTAAGGTCTTAACATCCTCTCAAAGAGAATAGAAAGAGGGTATTTAAGTATTCAAATGAAAAATCAAGCACAAATTATCTAACAAAATACAGCGTTTGGGAATATTATTATTTTTTCCTCCAAATTTCCATTTTAACCAGGACTGTAATATGTTCCCTGTAACACTCACTCACGTTGTATTATCTGGAATTTTGCTTCTCAGTGACTTCTTATGGCTAGCCAATTTTCCTTTGCCTACATGTTGTCTTCCTCCCATTATTTTGCAAAGTGCAGAATAAGCTGCCTTCCAAATTAAGTCAGCAGGGGTGGGATTCAGCTCCTAATTAAAGCTTCTGAACTGCCGTGTCTGTTTATAAAGTTCTAGGAGACTCCTACTACTGTCATTAGCAATAGAGAGTCAATGAAGCTCGGACACCTTGTGAAATTTAGTTTTCCCTAAAGCATGTGCTTAGTAATTGGTGAGGGGAAAAAAAGAACCAACGCTGAATGCTGATCTTCACTGATTGCACCGTGTATGTTGCCATTAACTGTGCTGACAACAGTTTCCTTGACTATCTCAGGAACTTAGGTGTATTCAAATACGGATATTCTAATCTTGAGCTTAGATAGTCCCAAATGTGGATACTCTAATGTCGAACTAAATCTCTCTCTAGGAGTCTGTGGTTCCCAGAAAGGCAGCTATTGAGAAATAAGACTGGGGAAGGAGGAGGTGAAGAGAAAGAAGCATGATACCAAAAGACTGAGAAACAGAATGTATATGCCAGCCCTTCCTTCAGGTTCCACCTCTGACTTGGAATAATTGTCCCAAGGATAGATACTGTCCCTGAAATCGTATTCAATTGAGTGAGCAGCTGGGAGACTCTTTCTCTGTTACACACTAAATTCCAGTGACTCTTTCAAATAAGCTTAGTAGCAATGTAGCCTGAAAACCAATAAGGACTTATAAACAGTGACATACGAAACATGAAGGACTGTGGATTCAAAGAGTATCTTGCGATTACATGAGTAAATTACACTATTTTTTGGTAGGTCGACTTGTTTTGTTGTTTTTATTTTGTTTATTTTTTTATTTATTTGTTTATTTTTTGAGAGAGAGAGGATGAGAGAAGGGTAGAGCGTAACAGAGGAATTTCTAATTATTTTAAATTAATGTTTCATAGTTGTTTGTTTTTTTTTTTTTTTTGTGATTGTTTAGGCTTGAAATGTGCTCGGAAGTCTAGCCTTTCTCAGAGCAAAACTGAAGATAAAGATCATATAGATCTGTAGATAGAGTCAACAGCAAAATCAGGTTTTTGAGCTCTGGTTACTGTATTCAGACCAAGCTAACTCAAGTTGTACAGCTTACAAGGAGCTAAGAGCATAGTCAGGAAGAGAACAGATCTGACTGGGAGACTGAGTTGTCTTGCTGAGTTTTTTTGTGACCTCCCAAAAGGAAACAAAACTCTGCTGTTAAATTCCTTCCCTATTTTCACATGCATCCTTTTAACTTTGAAACATGTACAGTCAGGAGAAAAGAAACACATTTGTTTAGGACTAAGTACCATGTCATTCTTTCCAACAGTCTTGAACAGATTTTTCTTTAGAGGAAAGACAGAATAAGCTCTAAATTATTATAATGTTTATTTCTACACTGAACCGAAAAAGATGCGGTGGTACTTTCTGGTGATATTAGTGTATGAACTACCTCAGTTACTAATATAGGCTTTGTCATTAGCATGACTTTATTTATTTATTAAAAGTGGGATCTGTTTTGTATAAATTGTGTTGCTTGCAAAGTAAGAACATGACTGCTGAAAACAATGATAATGTTTTCAAATGCACTCCATGCTGGAGAGCTTAAATATTTCTAAGAGAAATTTATATGTTGCAATTTTGTAGAAAAAAAATTGTAGAAGAATTAATCTTTCTTCTTCACCTTTGCTGTTTTATTAGCCCCATTCATTTACCTTTGGGTATTCCTATAAGCAGTATTTGGCATGACCAAATATTGGTTCTGGTGCTCTATTCCAATCACTTTGCTGTATAATCTTAGTTTTTGATATTACAGTCTGTTCTTGAGTCTTTGGATCTACCATTACAATATTTTGAGAACTCTTCTGTCAGTTGGCCCAGAGTGTCAACACATTACTTAAAGCCATATTATTAATACATGCAATCTGCTAGTGTTACCTACCACCTGTGTATCTGAAAACTGTACTTTTGTACAGATTTTTAAACCTGTTTTCCAATAAAAAGTATAAGTGGGAACTTGAGGAAAATGCATAGGTATTCCATCCTGGGCCTAATAAATACCTGCTAACGAAGGTAGATATATAATAAATGGACTTGTTAAATAAAATATATTAAATAACGCAGAAATGTAATATCTTGTTTGTGGACTTCACCCCAGCCTTGGAAAGTGCATGAAACAGTGCTTCCCACAATAAATAGAAAAGATAAGAGAAAAACAAAGAACCAGAAAGGTATTAAATTAATTCTGCCTTGAAACTGATCTTGATGTGGATGATTATGGCCCACTTATTGGACAATGTACAAGTTTTGGTCTTGTCTAATATTTTGTTCTTTGGCAGAATTTGCAATTAATTTATTCACCTGTTAGCTTCATATTTTTTTCGTATCTCAGCAGTTATTTCATTATTGATTGACAAATTACTTTTTTGGATACGAAAACGAGGAAATGGGTTGATAAACAAAGACTGTTTTTCTCCTCTGGTGGTCTGAAGGTGTTGCTAAGAAACAATGGAACTATGGTGATTTTAATTTCATGAATTTATTTTTTACTGAAGTCTGAGTAAGGACTTTCAATCTTGCTAATGCTATTGAAACTAAATGTAAGGCATTGTTGCAGCATGCAAGCATTCTACTCACTTCAGAAATATAATGGATTAAAATGATGATTTCTGTGAAATGGTATTCCTATGCCCCATTCTAGAGGCAAATTGAATAAAATTAATGCCTTAGGTATGATATGAAAAAATAACAGAAGGTATTCTTAAAGCATGCATATCTTTTATTAAACTGTATTCTGTTTTTTTCCTCTTCAATTAGAAACCATCTGATAAGTCTTTTCACTTATTCTTGTATAGAAGACCTCTGACATAGCTTGGAATAGAAAGTCCTACTTTCTTTTATTACTTTTGAATGTCTAATTTCCCTTGATAATAATCAGATTTGTCAAATGACAGAAAAAGTAATTAAAGATGTTTCTAGCTAACTCATCCCTCTGCCAACAAACTAAAAAGCTAAACTGTTTAAAAAAGGCAACCGTAGCTTGACTTTCTGATAAACAGAAAATTCATCTCATATTATTTGTCCCAGTAGACATGGTGGTGGTAGTATTGATTTCCATATGACCAAGCTGCAATGACTCAGAATTATAGCCACTGTTCCATTGAATACCGATGAAAGCATAAGTACAGTCAGCTGTGTTATGACACCATGTTCATCTAATTGTTTTGGTCTGCTGCACTGAAAATGAAGAATGAATCCTATCATGAGGTATCTTAACACACCCACTCACCCACCTTTTTTTTTTTTTTTTTTTTTTTTTTTTTTTTTAAGCAATTACTTAGTACTGATTTCTTGCTTCTGAAAAAGAAGGGCTGGATACTGCGGTCTTTTAAGGGGCACTGAGTAATTAGTCTATATGTCTCCATTCCTCCAGAAGGAGGAAGGAAAACAAGGCTAAGAAAACTGACTTCTTGATCTCAATTTAATCATTAACCCAACCTCTATTTTCAATATCTTATTAACATACTTCAGCAAAAATTATTATGAGAAAATTTTAACTGTGCTTTGTAATATCACTAGGGATTGCAGTAGAGACGATGAATATGAAGAAGATGAATAAAATACCTTAGTCATTCTCCAGACTGGAGAGGAGCAGCTAGACGAAAGAAACAATGTTTGCATTGTGAAGTAGACACACCAACAGATATATTTTAGATTTACAACCATAACAGAGAACAGAATTCTTTTGTGTCTCACTGAATTAAATATGTCCTATCTATATGTGAATGCAGTGCTTAAAATCTTGATGCATACTAATGTGATTACATTTATCTTGTTAGATGAAATTGTAGCTTTCATCAATTGTTCTCCTCAGAACTCTCGAACTGCTTGCTCAGAAAGTCAGTAGCAGTTGGCAGCCCTGTTTTTTTTTTCCAATGCTATGGTAACTTATGACTGTACAACACTATATAATGTACCTGCTCTTTACAGGTTTCAAAAACTAACAATTCTGTCGGTAAACACCTGCTATTCTGTCTCAAAATTGATCTGCTTGTCCTTAGAAAATACTCATTTGATTTCAGTTTGTCTTTGGTAAATTTACATTTGTTATACTAGTTTCTCCCTGAATTCACTGCCTGAATATATATATCATCTATATATATTTATATAAATGCACAGTTTTACATGCTGGAAATATTTGTGAGCACTGAGATGAGATAGATATACTAGGGAGTTGACTATAACTGCTTAATCATTGAGAAATGTAAATTTTACTTTAAGTTTCCAAAACCATATATTTTTTGAAAGTATTCCAGCAGTCAGTTCTAAGATACGAATTGAAAGCTTCTGTAATAATAAAGAATGAAAAAAGAAAAGAGATAGCATCTGTCAGACCACCCTACTTTGTAGGAAATTAGAGCAGAGACAAAGCTTTATTGCCATCTGTTTGAAGACAATTTATAACAAAGGAGGAAGCCACAGAGAATTAGAAAGTGAGAGATATGGCCACGAAAAGATTTGTCACTGTAAATGCATTTTTATTTTCCTCTTTCTTCTTTACCCCACCTCTTGAATTTCAAGCTTCGCTCAGCAAAGACCATTGTGACTCAGGTTTCATCTGAAGTCTCACTTAATGATATATTACCACAATAATGAACAAGCAAGTCACGCCTCTCTGTTCCGTTGGTAAAGTTATAAGCCAGGAGTGATATTAATGTAATGTGGCAAATGTAGCTATTAGTTTCCATTGACACTAACAAGATTTACCTCCTTACCTCCTTTGCCTGGTGTTGGGCAGCACACTTTGCTTAACAGATTCCTAGTGTTCTTTAGTTTCTTCTTGAATGTGGTGTAGATTCAGATGGTCCCAAACTACCGTGCTGTAAAACATTTCTTCTGCTTCTTTAACCCCTCAAATTTTGTAGTAAGTCAAGGATCAGAGAAGAACTGGATTTTCAGTGGATAAAGGGCACTATACACATTGCTGCTGTGATTTCATATAGTTTCTATATTTTAAAAAAAGTTGAATACAGTTTTTATATATGTTTTATTCCACCAAATAAAGATTTCCTCATTAAAGCAGATATCTATATAGATACAGTATACTTACATATAAACTGGCATGAGCTGGACAGGAAACGAGTGAAGAAGTTTTTGTCTGTTTCCATTTGTAGAAGTTCAGTGTGGGTAACACTCTGGGGCCTTGGGTGATGAATGCTTTGTTTTCTGGTGCTCCTCATCTTTAGGTACACGGGACTACCAAGCATAAAATTTAATTGCCCACCTTCATATGTGATAAAATAATCCCTTACCTGAATAGATTTTCATTTTACATATCTACATTACAAGAAACAAACCTATATTATTCTAAGTGCATTGCATGAATCTGAATTTTTGTCATGTATTGCATCTCACATTTTTTTTTCCATCTGGCTGTATATTACGTACATGTTTTCAAGCCAAAATTTGAAAATGATGAGCTCTTAGGCTGAAAAATGTCCATGTGAAATTTCATAGCTGTAGTGTAAGTATGAAGGACAAATTTAAAGGAATTACATAAATATTTGGGGACATAGACCTGAAGGTCAAAGCATAAAGAGCTGCTCATCAGAGACATTTGTTGACTGGAAAGCCTTCAACCTATTTCTATAAATATAGTAGAAATCTAGAAAGTAACAACTAAACAACTAAAATTATGTTATTGAGAGGAAGTAATTATCCCAATTGCCTTCTGTGCTGGAATGCAGTATATTTTGTGCAACATGTGTTTCCTAAAAGTTTTGATATCTTTTGGATGCGATATTTAAATGCAAGTTAGGAAAATTTCTGCAAAATTAGCTTAAAACTGCGCAGAAATCTGTTAAAAGTTCACCCTTTCAATAGAGGAACATGTAAATAGATTTCTGAGGGATATTGTGTCTGGTGTTCACTGGTATTCAGTGTTCAGCAAGAAAAAGAAAAGTTACAGAAAATGTGAAGCAGAAGAAGGCTAGAAGTACAGAAGATATAACTGAAAGCAATTTTGAGTTGTAAAAAATGGACGCAATTCAACAATTGCAAGCGCAATTGGAGATAGATCTATGACAATTAAATACTTAGAGAATATAACCTGTAGAAAGATCAAAATAAATGAAGATGTTCAGTCTAGAAGTCTTTGCCTAAGAATGAGCAAACAGGAGATAACATTCTGCATGTAAATGTAAACAGAGAATATAAATATTCTTTTCAATCCATTGTGGGAAGGAAAAAAAATCAGGGAGGATATATTAGCAAAAATACAGCCAGAAATCTTGCTAATCTAGATGTATGCAATTCTTTATACGTGATAGATTTCGTTTAAAAAACATCGGGTAAGGAGGTGAAGTTTACTCTGTGGAACAGGCTGCAACCTCCTCTTGTTTTTGGCCCGATTATGTCCACCGTTAATGCTGAATCATTGCAATGCAAATAAAACTAATGCTCTGACTTCTTCATATGCTACAAAATGTGCAGATAAGGGGTGTTTTTTACTACTATCTAAGTAGAAAGCAAACTGCACTATAGTCTGTAAAGCAGACTGAAAATCAGTTTTGTGTAGTGCCCTAAGTGCTTACCTTTTGAGAGTGTCGTACTCTAAAACCACCCGAAAAAAGATTTGTCTAGTTCTTTTCTGTTATTTCTCAACTTAGAGGGAAATTTCTATTTATAGGGGGACATAATTTCTATTTCAGTGGTACACAAGGACAATAATATCACTTCACACCTTGCAAACATCCAACTTTTCCACCAACTCAACGTAATGTTGAACTTTCAGAAAACTTGCAAAGCTACTGAATTTTGTTTTCCTTAGTCTATTTAAAGAGCATATAAGTCACATCAGCAGGTCAAATGATAGAAGAGCTTGAGTGTTGCAGCTAGAGAACAAGTTGTGCTGTACAGTCGCCCAGTGTTCTGATGTTTATGGATAGTTTGAATGTAGCTAGAAAATCACCTGAACAAATAACTATTACTCCAGTTTTATTCAGTATACATAGAAAATTATAGCTTTATTTGTTTAGATACTATTATATATGGGGCACCTAATGATCCAGTGAATTCTTCATGTTCATAACTATGTGGAGATAACTTTAGCGTTATCTAATATTTTTTTTCAAAGTTGACCCATGCATGATCTGTAGAAATGACACACTCAGTCAATTCATTTATTATCTTGGACTAGCTTTTGGAGGATAAGAAATACGTTGGATATAATGAAAACGTCTTTTACAGTGAGGGTGTTGAGTCACTGAAACAGGTTGCCCAGAGATGGAATGGAAGCTCCACCCCTGGAGACATACAAGATCATCCTGGACCAGGCTCTGAGCAGCCTGATCTAGCTGTGAATCACTTTTAAAGGTTCCTTCTGACTCCAAGGATTCTATGTTTCTAAATTAGCCAGTCTACCAGACACCTGATCAGACACCTGATATGCTTATGAACCAAAAACAATTTTTCTCTTCATGAGTCCTTGTTTTATACTCTATTGATTATTGATTTTAAAGTCTATGAATCTATTTTGAGAGCCCAAATACATATCCTGGATCATCACTTTTCATGACTGATCAGATTAAAGATCTTTATGAATTGCAGAATATTTTGTGTACATTATTGGGTAATACTTTCATCATTTATTTTATCTAAAATAATACTTTTTTATGCTGTGACTGTTGGGAACAGTTTATTCTACTTCCTCTGTCAGAGAAATCTTCTGTGGTAAGGAGGGGGAAAAACTTTTGAAATCCTACCAAGACTTAAGACATTTACCACAGAAATCCCTGAGACTTATAAGAGAAATGTTTGTTTCAGCTTGCTTCAAAATTAATTTGGCATACGTACTTGGGAAAAAACCTCCTGAAGGCAGACAGTATCATGTCTTTAATTAAGAGCTATTGTGAAGATTCAAAAATCTGAACATACAGTAACTGCATTCTGTCATTCTGTAAAGCACTGCTTAAAGAGGATATTAAAATCTCATATTAAGAGATCACATTGTTTTACACAATCCACACAGAAAGAGCGACAATTCATTTCAAGCTCAGAGGAGAAAGAAGGACATTATCACCAAGATTAGAGCTCCATCCTCAGGAAAACCCCATGTATATATCTTTTAATTCAATTTTGGTAGGTGTAAGAGAACTCATGTCATGGCCTGAACTGATAATTGAGCACCTGGTTAAGGGGGTGGCTGGCCCAGGAAGCACAGGTGCAAGAAATTCACCTGTGCGTCCCAGAGGTGAAGGCCAAGGTCTGCCCCTTCCTGGCCTCATTTAACAGCTAGTCCACAAAATGAGAATGTTGCCTGGATGAAGGCATTTTCTTGAGGAATGTTTTGTAGGTAGAGCCATATCCTGAGTTGGGTGAGTTAACTTTTTTTCTTTTTATGATTATCAGCTCCTAATAATGCTTGGCCTGGTGTCACAAAGAATTTATCAGAAGCAATTTCACTGCTTCCAGGGAAGTAGGACTACACAATTCTTATATTTGCATTTGTTTTGATTTATCAGCCATCCTGAGATGCAGTAACTTCTTATGGTGATCAGTATTTATTTATTCATGGGGGGAAGGGGCTGAGCAGCAGCACTCAAACACAAAATATTTATCTTTCATCCCTTGAATGCTCTCTTCAACACACCTGTTGAATACTGACAGCCATAGGGTCAACCAACCACCTCTCTACGAAGTCTGTTCCAATATTCAACCACCCTTGCGGTGAAGGGAATAAGCAGCGCCTCCCTTTGCACTTTCTCTTCTCAGAGAGTTGTTGAGAGCTAAATACAGGGGGAGGCAATGGTAGGAATGTGTTTGGCTTGAGTCTCTGGAAGGAGAGGAAAGGAGATTTACTTGTGTTGGATTGTTTAGATTCTATTTCTGTCTGTACCTGAATCAATTATTTTATTTTTAAATTCACAGTGAATTAAGCAAAAACTTTCCAAGGCTGTTTTGGCCTGTAACAGTGTGTGAAGAATTTTTTCTTTCATTTCAGTGTATATTGCTGATAGAATCCACAAAGCTTTATTCCTTGTCTTGCTCCCCTCTGCAGATTCTCTTTTGAGAATCTGTATGGATGGTTTCTTCTCAGAAGCTCTTTCTTGTCTTCAGTTGGTGTGTTTATACGTAGAAAAGTGTGTTCTTTAATTTGCTTCTTACTTGAGTGAGGATCAAATGCCGGAAACTTCTTAATTAAAACTGTAATATAGAAGAACATAGGAATGTAATAACTTATAATTCATGAAATGTTTTCTGAAACTACCGTTTGTATAGAAAAAGATACTTTAAAGAACAGACTTTATATGTAAGTTATCAAAGTAGAAACTATGACAATGGTTTTCTAAACTTTTTTTTTTTCTAAGCCACTTCTGACAATTTTTTAGTTATCCAATTAAAATTCAAAAATTCTTATTTAGCCAGAAATCTCACCAGCATTTGGAGTGCCCTGTCTTTTTTTCTTTTTAATGCTAGAGCAATTATGAGAAATGTTGAGAGATTTTTGAGAGATTCCATGTTTTTAATCAAGAAATCCCTTCCTTTGGGGAGCCTAGTGGAAACTTTTTTCTCTTGCTTGTGTTGTTGCCTTCAGCAGTAGCACTCTGATAATATCTATTTGCTCATTGTTTTCTTCTTTACCCCTTTTCCATTCTGGCAAAAAAGTGATGCACTCACAGTGTAGGTTCATAGAATCCTGCCTTGGGGATTTGCTTTTGATTATTGTAGCAGATGTTGTTCTTTAAAATATAGGTTTGCTTGAGGTTTCTAGCTGCACTCTGTCTCTCAAAACTTCCATTGCTGTTTGTTTCATACAGCTTTCTCTTTCTAATGATAAGATTTATTTGTGTATGACTTTTAACACTTCATCGTGTGGTGAGGAAAGTCTGAACACTTCTTATCTAATGAAGGAGTCATCCATCTCATGAGCTGAATAAGAAGTGCACCTGATTTGCGTGGAATAGCTGACTGCTTTTGCCCCAATATTTAAAATGCAGGTGCTGGTCACATAAATTACAAGCAGAAATGCATACCATCCTGTTTTGATGTCAGTGGTAATTCTACTGAAAACCAAAATCAAAAGCTTGTGGATTTTATTTAACCAAAGCTGCTTATTTAAAAAGAAACCACTCCAGACTGAGTAGGGCATAAAGTGAATGATAGACAAGGCAGGATTGATCTGGGAGGATGCAGCTTCACAAGATTTATAAAAAGGTTATGTTGACTTAACCCTTCTCAGATTTAAGGGTGAAGAATGCTTGGTGGGGGTTGCAGTCTCCCACTGTACAACTACTGCTTGAGCAAGCTTCCCTTCAGTTTAATCCTGTGTGAAGCTCGTATATGTACTCGTTCTTGTTCCCCCTCCCCTTTCTGAGGGCAGCATGCTGCAGGTAGCAGGCCAAGCAGGGAGTGCTGCCCGCTGTAGTGTGCAGGTGGTTTGCTCTGAAGATGACACTTATCTTTGCTGCGCTTCAGCTGAAAGCTGCCTGGAGCATACAGCTTTCTGCTGGCACGGAAATCCCAGATTTTATAACTTTGGTCTGTGCCTCACTGGTGAAGTCAGGGAGTTGAACAACTATCCTTATTCCAGCACTCATCTATTTATCTGAAATCACTTGACAGTGAGCTGCAGTATTGCTATTTCTGGAGTAGATCATCTAACTGTGATGCTTACAACATGAAACATTTAAACATCCTCATCTTGCAGTTGCTATTTAAGCAGGATAAATTTAAGTGTCAGAGCAAGAAATCTAGGCATGACAATGAGATGACAGTCCCCTATTTAATAGTAGAGACATGTAAGTTAGAGCTTGTCCATATTGCTAATTGCCCCTGCTTGTCAGAGCACCTAATGCTGAGGTATGTATAGATAATACCTTTAGAACTTTTATCCCAATATTAGTACAATGGGCATAGAGGATTACCCTTATGCTGTTCCAGTTGGTGATGGAGCTAAGGGCATCTCCTTAGGAAAAGCCTGTTTATTCCCTCTTATTCCTTTATCTCTGATGCTGATGTTTGCATTATCTGACAGGTGAGTTAAATCCTGTTTCCTTCATTCTCAGACGTGACTATCTAGCTCATATAAGAGTGGTCTCCTTTTTCAGATTTAAATTCATCTTATAGTAAAGAAAACATATATTGCTTTTTCAAGTTCACTCAGAAATGTGAGGAAAAGTGGTAACAGTATGTTTTATTAATTGAAACCTACAGTGTTTTATGCAGTGGTAGTCTACTGCACAACCATTCCTTTTGGACTGGTGTTTCTGGCACTAGGATCCTCCAGCTCAGCTGGGAGATCTATAGCATGTGTGAATACTTGTAAGATGACCTTAGTCCATTTTGCTGTCCTAGAAAAGAGGCAACATGTCCTCACCATCATAAATCTGACATGCATCTGATTTTCTGTGTTAAAACACGGAGCAGATTTCAGTGATTTTTTCCTAAGAGAAATATGAATCTACGTGCTATACAACCTGCTGCTTGGGCTATCCTGAGTGCTGACATTGCCTTTATAGTCTTTGAAGGGTAGCAATCTGCAGCTGGGAATTATTCTTTGGCAGGTATTAAAATCCATGCATTACATTATTGTAACTGTAAGAGCTTTCTGTCCATCTTCAGCTCTTGCTTTTTTCTTTTTTCTTTTTTTTTTTTAAAGGTGTTCTCCTTGCCCTGTTATCCTTCACCAGCGAAGTCTTTTCTAACACATTTTATGTAGAAAATTCTGTGAAGGTCTCTGCTATGCACACACCAAAGCCTGACAAAAAGTGAGATAAAAAGGCATAGAAGATACCTTTATCTTAGTCCCAATTATTTTGCACCAATAACAAAGCTCAGATTTAATTCTTCCCCTTGAGAAGTAATCTTGTGCCATTCCTTGTAATCAAGTCCAAATTCATTAGACTTTTTCAATAAATGTTTTCTGTGCAGTCCCTTGCATACCGATGGCTCCCATGGCAACCAGAGTTTGCCCATTCAGGTTATTCTCCCAAAGTACATAACAAAAGAGCTCTTTTGCCTCCGAAATTCCACTATATGTTTAACACTGAAACCAGATGTATAACTCATTACTTTTACCCTTTCTTTGTGTTTTGCTTTGCCTCTGAAGTGCTATAAAACTGCCACTCACATGCTAGATTTTACATGCGCCTAATCTAGCACTACAGCTCTCTTTGATAGTTGCTTCACTATAGGTAGCCTGTGCTTAATTTTGGATGTGATCAGTTTCACCACTTTGGCACAGAACAAATGCTTAAACTCTCTGGAAGCTGTGCTTGTTTCTTTGTCCCAACATTTCCTTAGACAGCAGTGGAATTTAATTTGTCCTATTTATTTTGCTCCATTGTAATTCCCTAAATATTTCAGGATCAGAGGAATCATCTCACACAAGACCTGTTGGAACTGATTTAATGATTGTCACTCATGAAAATAGCACCACATTAACATAATGGGCAGTTTTCCAGAAATGTTCAAGATTTGCCATGTTGCTCTGCTTTGTTTTTCATTTTTCATGTCAGTGTTTTCTATGCGAAAATAGATGTGTTCGAAATTGTATTTCTTACAAAAAAGGTTTGTAGCCTTCATAAACAAAATTTCTAATGAAATAAAAAATTGCCATATCCTTTACATAAAAAGTTATTAGATGTGCTTAATCTAAGAACATTTTAGTTTTGCTTACATTTCTTACTTTCTGAACTTCCCCTTCCCCCTAAGAATTAATAGTAAAAACTTCAAAAATCTCTGATTTGTGTAAATTTTCTGCCTGGAAGAACATAATATAAATAACCTAGGCCTCCTTTTCTTTCACTAGCAGGGCGTTTCTTTCATGTGTATTAATTACCTGGTGTCAAATATGTACGTTGATGGGTTGGTCAAAAATTACATGTTATTTCAAGTGCATTCGAATAAGTTCTTCTCCCAGTCTCTCTTGCCACTAACTGTCTGTCGGTATTCTCTTAAGAGCCTCCAGCATTGCTCATTCATTTTTTTAGATCCTCCCACTTACTCTCCCTTCTCTTGAGTCTACCCGTATGTAGTTACTGCTACCTGCATTGGCACAGACTTAGTTCAGCAGCAGTCTAGCTCCAGGGCAGTGTAGTTACTGTTCTGAGGACTGGATGGCTGACTTGAGATTAAAAAATAAACTAACTCCTTTCATCCAAGTGCCCATCCTTACTCAATTATACAGAAAAAGCCTCACATAAAATGCCCCTGCTTCCCAACTTCTTTTTATTCTCTCCATTGGCAGTACAGAGATGCAGAAGTTAATTTTACATGTTCCATGACAAATAGGACAGCTTGAATATAACCAGATTGATGATAAAGATCATTTTGAAATACCAGCTTTATGAATTAACTTCAAATGATTGTGAACCTTCCAGTCATGTTCTATATAAATTGCAACAAGAAAAAAATCTTTTACATATTTTTACCACCTTTGGGTATATGTAATCATCCCTTCTTGTTGGCTTAGAAATACATTTTTTTTTTTCCTCTGACTATGACACAGAATGTTTGCTATGAACCCTGTCTTCTGTATTCTTCTATTCACATTTCTGTGTATTAGAAATGCAGCTTCCTTATTTATTCTTATGTTATTTCTTCTCTCATTAGTGAAGCTGCTAAGTATTTCTGTTCACTTTTAAAATCAGCTGTCCATTCTGGAACATCTTTGTCATAATTAGAAAGTTGTTTTGCATTCTTTCCTCACTTTGTATCTCTAAATAGTACAATTTTTCATTTTCCTTTTGGTTAATAAAAGTCTGCAATTAAATAGGACTGCAGTCATAACTGTCTGACTTCTGAAATATGTGGAAATCTATTCTGAAATGTAACCTATATTCCTACTTTTTTCTGTCTGTGTTCATTTTTTTGTCTTTATAAATTACAACGTTTAACTCATGTTTTTTTTCACTGAATTAATTATTACACTGCAGGCTTCCCAACATTGACAACCATTGCAAATTTTTCATCAAATCCAGTCAGAATAGCTGCAGTGTTGCTGCTGTGAATCTCTTGCTGGTTGCAAGTATTTTGACAGAAAACTGCACGGTGTTTTACAGCGTTCATTAATAAATGAATAAAACTTAATTTTCACACATTCAGATATGTGTGCAGTTGGGTATGAATTACTGTGTACTCATTCTTTATTATCCATTCCTAATCTGTTCTGTATATTGCAAATCACAATTGAGGGAGCTGCAGTTTAAGATAGGCTATACCTCACAGCAAAAAGTGGATTGAAAAATCAGCTGAGAAATAGCTATTTTCTAACTGTTATATAGTCAGACTACAACAAGCTGGTGCATCTTACTGAAGCTCTTTTCAAAGGTGTGCATTCTGCTAGCCTAAATTCAGTCAGCTGAGGCTGCCCTTTCATAAACAGTTGTGGGCAGATGACTTCTCCCTCACATGAATTCCCAGATAGTCAGTTTGGGACAGGAAAAACTTAACTAACTTTTTTTTCTACTTTTTCCTTGTCACTGCACCATGGTTTTATGATTATTTTTCTTTTTGATATCAGTATTCCACATCATAATATCATGAAGTGCACTGGGACTTAAACAGCTAATGCTCCAGTTCTGTGGACAGTTGATATTTCCAGGTACCTGGTTCTCAGAAGAGAACAACTACATATGCCAGAAGACTTTCACTGTTCTGTTTCTCTTTTCTGTTTAGAGGGAAACATAAAACTCACAAGTCACAAGACTTCCCTTTTACTGCTCATTTCTGTGATGTGTGCTGCCTAGGCATCTTGCCTTTACCATTAGAGTGAAGCCTTTAGTTTTGTATGCACTCTCTCTCTCTCTCTTTTCTTTTTTTTTCTTTGTTAATTTATTAGCTTAAATTCCAATTATATTGTATCATCTTGCATTCTACTATAATATTTAGTAAATTAGTTTTCTCCCTTCTCTCTTTACTGCTGTTTTGTTTTTAGGCCCATCTCCTTACCTTTTCCCCTTTTTTCCCTTACCCCTTTTCCAGAGTGCGGATCTGTGGGTCCCTCCACTCCAATTAGTCATAGAACTGGGCCAAACCAACCCCTAAACCATTGACATACTGCTACATACAAAAAACAACAACAACAAAACTGTATGGAAGACTCCCAGAATGTCTTGATCTTTTACCTTTTCAGGTTAGTTTGTCATACATTTTTAAATTATAACGCATTGTTCATCTGTTTTTTCCTTGCTTATATTTGGCATCCTTCTCCACTAACCAGGAACTTTTCATTGAGAGAAGATGAAACAACTCCCTCTAGAAGAGGTTGAGAAAATATTAGAAAATATGTGTTTTGGAAATAAAAAATTGTATCTAGGTGATAGTTTGTCTTCTTGTGCAACAATTATTGGTTGCAGGGTAACTCCCCATTTCAAATTTCAAGATAAAATGAGGAGAATAGCAGAACAGCTATGGGAAGAGTGCTCTGCAATCTCAAATTTAAGCCTAGAAAAGGAAGTCACTGAACCTGATAAACCTGTTACTTTTGAAAACAAGCTTAAGTCAACAAAGTGAATTCAACCTTGTATTTGTGCTGCAGTGCTTTATGCTAGTGTTTCTCAAATACTTTTCCTATCAAATTGTTTTCTTCTAATTTTCTGCTACTGCACACTTCCATTAAGATGACTGCTCAGCCTCCTCAGTACTTGGCTGTCAGTTCACAAATTATAATATAATTGCTTAAAAAAAAAAAAAAAAAAAAAAAAAAAAAAAGGAAAGAAAAGGCAGCTTCTCTACAGAATTAAATTACATAGTTATTAAATACTTGAAAATTAGCCTAATTGCAGCTGTGTAAATGCTACAAACTTTACTGATCTCTAAAATGAGATTTGTAACATTATAAAATAAATTGTCAATAGTAATAATAAATAAATAGAATGTATTTTATAAACATGTTGGCATTCTTTGAATACGGAAATCTTGAGCTTCTAGTATTATTTTAGATGAAATTACAATACCCACAGATCTTAGTTCTCATCCTGTTTAGACATGCTGTACACTTGTGCTCTAAGTAGTAAAGCTATAAGTAGTAAAGCTATTAGTGTACCTGAATATGCACAATGTTAGAGTCGAGAACAGTATCTATATTTTTCTGATGGAAGTCCAGCAGATTTACTCGTGAATCCTCAACTTCTTTCTGCTATGTTGTTTTTCTTAAAATGCAGTCTTGAAGTATAATAAGGAATCTTGAAATAATATGAACAATCTAACTGACCGTGATCCTATTAAGTTTGTGTTCTCAACTTCTTTTTACAGTATTTAAATATCTAATTGTTTAAAGTGCCTTGAGTTGCAAGATACTGACCAAATTTATCAGGAACTGCAAGTCTAGCATGAGATAGCACACTTCATTGGCTACTGTTGCTTCTGCAATGTAATTTGACAGGAGGGCAGGTGAATGATCTCTCCTGAGATTTGTGCCACTATGTTTCTGCCTAGCTGAAAAGAAACGTGCAAAGAAAAAAATCAAGAAGCTTGCTTCAAGATTATGGAAGCTGTGTGAAAGTTGGTGGGTTAGTTTTCATTTGACTAAATGTAAAACTGTTTCAGAGTATAACATCTCAATCAAAACTGAAAGTGGGAAAGTAACAAATGTAGAAAAAAAAAAAAAAAAAAAAAAAAAGAAAAGTATTTATGTAGTTATTTTAGAGTAGTTCGGCTTCAGCATGCAACGTTCACTCCTGTCAGCATTCTAAGTAAAAATTCATAGTAATCATTGTATCCCTTTTAGGGAATATATATGCAAGAAATAAATTACTTTTTACCTTTTTTGTTACTAAACTGCCTAAGTTACTTTTTGTAAGATATTATTCTGTTACATCGTCGTCTCAAAGCTTGCTGGGGACACAGATGAACAAGTCCAGGCAAGTCTTGGGCAGGGGTTGAGAAAGCCTTTGTTTGGAGAACTTTGGACAAATCCTGGGCAAGGGTTGTGAAATCTTTTGTCTGAAGGACGCAGATGGACAAGGCTGGGGAACGAGAGAGAGATGAGCTGCAGCTTAATGGCTGTGAAGTGGTCTCTTGTGTGGATTTATCTCAGGATGATGGCCATCTCAGAGGGTACTCGCATGTCTCAGCCTTCATTGAATCACCAGGAACATTTTTAGGCATTATTATTTTTAAATAGTTCAAAAACAGTGACCTCCAGAAATGCATAAGAGACTGAGAGGATTATTTTAAGACTTTCCAGCTCGTGTTTAACAGGGAAATCATAGGAGCGAGACACCCCCAGGGAGTTTGGATACTTTCCATTCTCCCTGGAGGATTTTGCAGTGGAATTGCTGTAAATAATGGTCTGTGCTGTAGGCGAGATGGATCAAAAAGCTACTGAGGGAATTCACTGAAGATTTTCTTCCCTTTCCTGCTGCTCATGTTCCCTTCCTTTCTGGCCAAAGATGTTAACCTTTGCTATGGTGTTTAACCTCTTGTGGGGAATTTATGAAGAAAAAGATTGTAGCTACTTTTGTTTCCAGTTAGTGGACATATGGAACTGGGAAAAAGCCTAGAACCAAATCTATTTTCACTTCATTCCCCATTAAAAAATAAAATATTGCTGGCTTGAAAATTTGGAAGAAAATCTCTTGATGATAAATTACTGGATCATTTTTGCAGAGAATTTTGTCAGAAACAAGCTCCTATTAAGAAATGTTTATTTTTCATAGTGTAAAGAGGCAGAACAGCAAATTCAAATGCTTAAAAAAAAAAAAAAAAAAAAAAATCAGAGATGTGTCGTATCTTCAAATTTTTGAAAGATAAAAAATTGTTTCAAAGCTACTTCAAACTACAGCTCTCTCTCACAGAGCTCCTGAGAGCAAAGTTTTCTGTGCAGAATAGTCTTATTCTAAGCTGGAATTTTAAACTGATTATTATTAAAATATTCCAGTGTAAGAGTAGTGAAGGAAAAAAAAAAAAAAAAAACAACCCTGTTGCTCAAGTGTATATGAGCCACCTGGAAATAACTGCAATATGAGCTTTACTACTTCTCCCTCAAAAGCAAAATCCATCTTGGTTTCATTTGTATTTTGATCTAAACCTCGGTTAAAAAAAATGTATCCAATCTCTATTAGCATGCATGCTTGCGCGCGCGCGTGTGTGTGTGTGTGTGTGTGTGTGTGTGTGTGTAAAACAATAGGAAGAAAGGGTTATATTTGAGAATAGAAAAAAATATATGTAACCAATAACCAAATAAGAATGGCATTCTTTTACCTGTTAAGAAGTCTTATCATCTATCTTCTCTCTCCCCATGTGATCTGTCAATATAATTTCTGTGTTTCCATGATATATATAATTCACACACAGTTCCAGGCAAGTTTTTCATTTCCTATGTATTATTAGAGCACAATTTCTTTTTCTTTGAAAATAATAGAAAAATGGAGCCACGTGGGGAGTAAAGCAAAGCACAAAATAGATCTACAGCAATGCGTTCTGTCTGACATCAAACTGTGAACGAACAACCTGCTAACAAGCAGGAAAATGAAGAAAGGGCCTAGAGGTCACTTCACAGTTCAGCTTTTTGCTTGTCATTGAATGCTCCTGTGGGAACCCACTGGATCGTGGAAGACAGCTCACAGTTAAAGGTGTCAGGCTAGAATGGAAGGCAAAACAAAAGCTGAATAAAAGCTCTAGGATTCTGCAGGAGATATAACAGCTACATAAAGATCATCCACAAAAAAAAGACATGTATCTGAGTTTCTGAGTAAAGAGGAAAACTTAGACCACACAGAACTACAGAAATGATGTGGTAGTCAGTAATTCTACCTGTAAGAATACTGCTTTCCATTCAGATGTGATACTGTATATATTACAGAACTTCTATATTGCAAGTCTATGTACTCTATGGGAGAAATTACTCAGGTTTATTAACAACTTGTATTGACTGCATTGAGGAATTTTTAAGGCATGAGGTCATTGGGGATTGGGGGAGCTGGCAATAAAAATATCTCCTCTTTGCCTGATTATGTTAGCTGCCCATTATTTAAATGAGAAAATTATCCTCCTCTCCTCAACCTGTAAGATTAACTAAGCTAAAAAATAGATCTTTTTGGCTGTTTGGGTGGGTTTTATTTTGTTTTTAATTCTTCTTTGTCATTTGATGAACTTTGTTCCAAATATATTCTCCAGTGAATCAAAGGAATGGACTGGCTTTACGTATTACATGTCATGTGTGTAGCCTATTCAACAAAATTCAGTAAAACAAATTATGAACCTTTCTTTTAGTGTATTGCTGGGATAAATGACAGTATAGTTCCATGTTTTTCAGAAGTACTTTAAAGACTTGTTTAAGGAGTTTAAGTCTCCAGGGGCTTTGATTCTCTAATAGACTTTAATCAGACTGAGATGACATCTCTGATGGACAGTTATTTATTTAGCACCAGATTTGGGAGCACAGTGAACTTTCTTCAGTATCTCAGAATGCTGCAAGCTAGGGTTAGTAGCAGGGCTGGGGGTGCATACTACTATGAAGAAAACAGCTCTGAAGTGCACTGCAATGCTCTTAACAAAATAACAGTTCCCTGAAATTTTCACATGGAAAATTTCTGTCAAAGACTAGAGAGCCTCTCAACAGAATGCTGGGCCGGACACTGCTGAAACTGGCCCTGGGTACATTTAGATCATACAGGTATGAAAATGCCTTCCTATGGAAGAATTTTCATTTCCTTATAATAGCCCATCAAAGCAACTGAAAAACTCTAGCTGGTGAACACAAATCAGCCTACAGCCCCAATTTAACACACAAGAAGTCTAAACTCTTCGTATCTATAAAGCCAAGGAATAGTGCTCAATGAAATCACATAGTTGTTATAACCCTGAGGCATTAGATTTGATCTTGGCTAATCCCAGGTGGCTTTTGACATGACAACAGATACAGGCTCTGAACACCTCATGGTCCCAGCTATACGCAGTTTTATAGAGTTATGATAATAAAAGATAGCTTCACCAATGTAGTACTGCACAGGTACTCCCTGGAAGTTAGGTTATAGCCCCTTACCAGTGCTTTAAGAAGTATGCTTGCAGTATTCCTGCATCTCATTGCACTGCATCTTGCATACGCTTCAAACTGTATCTAGCCACATTCACATGCACTAGCAAACCACTGGAAGTCAAGATTCTTTAAGTTTCTGACTATCAACAGCATGAGACTTTGTAGGTTGTGTTACGCAGATTCAAGGCATATTGAAGCCATAAGTATAATGATTTCAGCCTTGTAATGCAAAGAAGTTATAAATTAAATGCGCTGAAGCGTGTTTTTCAATGGTTTGCACACTAGTCTGTTACAAATGCCAGATAAGGATAATATTACGCATAAGCTTATAAGAAAACAAAAATATGTTTTCTTTTACCGTTCAAAATCTTTTATTGAAAACTGTTGAATTTTTTTCTCCTGATGTATGACTACAGAAGTGTATGAATTAAAGATGTAGGTGTAAATCAACATATGCTTACCCATCACTGCACTCTAGTAATTACATGGAGGAATTATTATTAGATAATGTTTTTCAGGCAAGCTTCCAAAAGCAGAGCAGTGCTAATAATGTCATTTAAAGTCGGGGTTACCTTTATGGATCCCAGTGATGCGTATTTTTCGAGTAGCTAATAACTCATTAACGTCATTTCACAGCTAAAATACTGAGTAGTGTTTGACCTTCTGTTCTTGTGCCATTACAGGTAGATTGGTTTTATTTGGTCAAGTTGTGGTTGTGAGCATTTAGCAGCCTGTCAGTGGATACCAGGCAATGAAAGGATTAAATGTCATACTTCTGAGAACTACAGGAAAAGTTTTTTTTTGAATAAGGTGTCATCCAGACTGAAAGCTTCTCACAAGGTTAAAAATAAAATAAAATTCCATTTTGTACTGAGTTACGAGTAAAGAAAGAGTTATCACAGCTTAGATGTGATTTAAAATGAGTTTGAACAAATGTTACAAAGGAATAATAATATATGTCAGAAGGCCTTTTTTTACATAACATGGATTATTTTAAAAACGTAGACGATTAAAAATTTTAAATGAGATCAGATTGATAATGCAAGGTGAAAAAGAAAAAGGATATTCTCATATTTTCAAAGACAAACTTTGTAAATTTGACATGCAAACACTTAAGAAACCTGTCAGTGTTTTATACTCTACTGAAGTTTGACAGTGGATCCCAGCTCAAACTTGAATTGTTTGTATGGCATAAACTGCGATTGAGTTGAAGTGCTGATCTGCTATGCAAAGTAGTTGCTGGGAAATTGTCTTTCCTATAACATCACCAGCCAACTGAGGTGGGCATACAAAGTGACACAAGGAACAGAAGGCATAAATAGAAATTTATTGACGTAAGAAGAAAAAGTAATTATAGCTTATGTTTTCCCAAATTTCAGAAGCACTGAGGTAGGCAGTCTGGGACAAGTTCATTATTAAAAAAAGTAAAAAATAGACCTGAAGTCAGTGAAGGTTCATCTGCTTGTACTGCAAAATCCTGTAGCCCCATTAACTTTGTTGTCTGAGACTTGAATTAAATGTGCCTACCATTTACAGCAGCAGTTCCTATTTTTCAGCACTCATGACTCCTTAAATTAGCTACAGCTGGCCCTAGCGTGTGGCCTAGTAGCTTCCAATTCTCAGGAAACAGCTGATGCTTTTTTTGTAAATCAAGCTGGGAATTGGGAAATGGGAAAGAGGGTTTTTTTTTTTTTTTTTCTTCATATTTTATGGAACTAGTCATTCCTTGCTATATTCATCACTAATTTTCTAAGATATGACTTCCCTCTTTCCATTCTATCATGTCCTGAAACAGGTGAGTGAAATGTAAACATTAGTATTAGTTGTTTGGGTTTTTTTCTTTTTTGTTGTTTTGATTTGGGGGGGGGGGGGGGGTTTTATGTTTTTTTGTAAATGTTGTCTTACAAAAAGGTCATTTCACAAGGGTTGTACAGCAAGCACCTTCATACATATGATGGTGTGGTTTAAAGCCCTCAACTGAAATCAGGTCTGATTTATAAGATAAGTTCAAACAAAACTTCTAAAGGTGGTGAAGAAAAATCAAATGTTTTGGTGAAAAGAAAATGTGAATGGAACGCAGATATATTAAATTCAAACTAAAAGCTACCTCTCTTGGTCCAGACAGTTCTTCAAACGCTTGTATCAAGAGAGTAAGTGAATTGATAGGCATATTTTATGGGAAAGTTCTAGTAACTTGATTTGCTGATTGAGCTACAATGCATAGGAACTATTTCCATTAAACTAGAGTCTCTCTGACTTGTAAGTCACATGCCAAGTTAATGTTGCAATAATAATTTAGTTGCAATAGAATAAGTGTTAGCACACATTTGACAGAATTCTGAAGTGATTTTGTATCCACTAAGATATAGACAAGTGAATGTATTAACCAGAACAAATGAGGAATGCTTAAAGTATGCTTTAAACTTTAAAATCTGTAAGAACGTATTAGCAAAACTTGATTAAAATACAAAAGCTATACCAGGCCATTCTGGTGGCTAGCTTTTGTGGACGAACTTAAGAGTGTGAAGCCAGATAGCAAACTCTTGGGAGCAAGAGTAATTCATAGTCCTCTATAATAAGAAAAACTTGAGATGAAATAATTTAAATATCTGTCTCAGACACAGAGAAGAAATGGTGAAACTGTTGATTTTTGGGGGAGTTTAAACTATTAAATATGACATTTTTACTGTCATTTTTTACTAAGGTATGAATTGACTGTTGTACCATTTTGGCTTTAATTGGTTCCAGTGTTTCTCTTATGTCTGAGTTGAGGCAGCCATAGATTTATGGAAAAATGTGATATAAATGTTTTCAAATTTTTTGACTGGGCCTGCTGGATAAGGTTAATTGATCTGAGTACAATAGAATGCAACCTTAGCAGTCTAAACTACTTTTGTCCTGTTCTGTTCCATCACCCATAACTTCATCATTGAAAAAAACTGATATAATTTTCTTTGATATTTTCTCATTTAGCTATATATCTAATATGGTGAATATAAGTATTATGTTTATTATTCTAAGTATTGCAGACATTGTCATTGCGTGTTTCTGGCTTGATTTTTTTTTTTTTTTTTTTATTAAATAATTGTTAAGACTGTTTCTTCTTAAAATGTTCCTCAAATACATTTATTTGTTGCAGTCTGTAGCAGGAGTCCCCATCTCACTATGTTTATCCATAGTTTAAGTGCATGATTCCTCAAAAAGTTTGAAGATTTGTACAAGAGTTTAAAAAAACATTAAATGTGAAGTCCATGTTTGAAGTACACCTATTACAGAAAATTGTGAGTAGACTACAATAAAGGATTGGTAGAATACTGGGAACTAGAACTGTTAAGTCTGGTGAGAAGGCTGAAGTGGGACCTTACTGCTATCTTTAAATACCTGAAAAGTGATTGCAGTGAGAGTGGGATTGGTCTCTTCTCACTGGTGACAGGTGACAGGACAAGGGGAAATGGCCTCAAGTTGCACCAGAGTAAGTTTAGGTTGGATATCGGGAAAAACTTCTTTATGGAAAGAGTGATTAAGCACTGGAATAGGCTCACCAGCAAGGTGTTTGAGTAACCATCCATAAATGTGTTTCAAAACTGTTTGTGTGGTGCTCATGAGACATGATTTAGTGGTGGGTTGTTGTAGTTAGGGTAGTATGGTTAGGCTGCAGTGGACTTGATCTTTTCCAAATTGAGCAATTCTGTGATTTCAAGTCCTTTTCTAAAAATGTACTCTCCTGTTTGGATGTGTGAATGATGAAGAAAGAATACAATACAAATACAGTAACACAAGCCCTTTGAAGCTGAGAATTTCAGAAGCTCGTAATGTCTTCTTTAGTTCTGAGTGTTCCCAACGTCAAAAGTATTTCAATTTCTTAAACACTTAGCGTTAAATATTTTTGCAAAACAGAAGTTCTCTTTTGCTCACAAGATGCAAGTATTAGTGCATTAAATCTTTATGTACAGTATCATAATGATTTTAATTCCCTGTAAAGCTACAAAATCTCTGCAGTATGATGTTAAAAACATTGGTAGCTGTTTCTTCAAATAAAAAAATGTGACAAGACCTTTACCTTTGGAAATGATTGCTGTTCTTAAAATATGCATTAAATCTGCATGGTGAGTATCAGTAATTCTCAGAGAAAGCAATTCTACTTAAATTGTAGGACTTGGCCGCACTTTATAGAACTTTTTATAGTTCTTGCTTTACATACTAATGTCTGTCTGACCACATTTATAGAAAACAAAATTCTTTTTTTATATTGAGTTCCCTGTACTTAACTGTTTTCTACTGGAAAAGTAAAGATAAAAAGACAAAACAAACCCTACTGTGTCTTAGCATACTTTTTACTTAGAATTGTGTTCAAGCTATCATCAATTGAAAATGAGAGGAATATATGGTAAGTTAACTTATAATCAAAAATTTTTAGTAAATTACTGCTTCAACTTTTTCCTTCCATTTTTATTATATTCTGACTCTGTTTTTAATTGCCTGTTTAATCATTAACTACATCTGAAAAAATACTCTAAGGTGAAATACAGCCCTGTAAAGCCTTCTAGCCTACAGCATATTCAGCAAAATCATGTTAAAAGCTACAAGCTAACTTTTTTAACATCAGTGCTAACATTTCTGATAAAGAGGGTTCAAAAGAAATATCCAGCAACTAAGCTTTTCAATATAAAGATGAATGACTTTTAAAAGACAATCATGAGATGCTATTTCTTTTCATCTGTTTAAAATCTTATTACAAATCATTCATATCTATATCACACTTCAAGATGCATAGAAATCAGTATGTTTTAACTCCACTCTTAGGATTTGTTTTCCATAAAGGTAGAGCTGGGAAGAAATAACATCTCTTTTTCACAGCAATGAACCAGACAACAGTTCAGCATGACTGACCAGGGCTGCCCCATAGAAGTCAGAAGGATAGACAAGTATTTTTGTTTTACTGGCAGAAACATAAAGCTTACTCAGCAGTTGATAATATGATTATGACATATCTTCACAAATTACAGGATTGTTAAGGTTAGAAGGGGTCTCTGGAGGTCATGTGGTCACCTACTCTTGCTCAAATGGGGGCATCCAGCATAGACTGCCTGGGATTGTGTCCAACACAGGTTGTAACAAATGTTTGTAAAGCCAAAAAAAAAAAAAAAAAAAAAAAACAGGCTGATGTATTATGGCTTCCCATCTAAAGCTGATGGGATCATTCAGTCTGAATCTGCCTTTAAATTTCTAGCAATATTTCCTGGCTGTTGTACAAAGAAAGCACAACAGCTCTTGCAGTTTTGCATGAAATAATATTTGGTGAGGTATAAGAGACCTTTGAGTAGACAAATTACTGCAAAATTTTATTGACTCATTTGCATTAGTTTTAGTCTTGTGTGTTACGAAATCCCTCAAGGCTGTCAAAGTCCAGGTATGCTTCTGATCACCCTGTCCATTGATTTCCCGGCTTTTTAGAGTCACCAAAGCAAAATTTTTCCCTCTGCAGTTCCTTGTGATGGAAGCTCATAAACCAGGAAAGCACAGCTTCTGTGAGGGCTGGTGGAATACTTGAGCATTTAATGAGTTTCGCAGGTTGGCCTTACTTTTGAGAAAGGAGCAGCTCATGTGAGCCCATGTAAAATCATGCTCAAGTCAAGTCAGATACAAATATATAATATCTTCAATTTTAAACAGCAGAATAAACCCAACAACAAATCTTTAGAGAAGGTGGTTTGTTTTTTAAAAAGAAAAGAAAAAAAAAAAAAAGCACAAGCAGGGAAAGCCTCTATAATTACCTACGTTTCACTAAGATCAAATCCAAGAGATATCTTGACCTTTCTTCGGACATTTGATTCATTCATTTCATCAGAATTTATGATATCTGAATGTATCTCATCTGAGGCTGTAGTCAGAAGGCAGACTGCGCTCCTGCTAAAATAAATCAGCATTTGCAGCAAATCCATTTCCCGAAGTCAATGAAGGGTTTCCATTTGCATACGCATTGGAGGCTGTCTTCTTTAGAACAGTTAAGTCCAATACTGTTAGATTCAAACATTATTATTGCACTATCCCCTGGAAGTCAATTATACTCACATAGACTGTCTATACTATGGATTTCAGCATCCAATTAATCTAAAAGTTTGCAAAACATTTCATACTATGTTTATTGTTATGAAACAAAATAACATTGTAGGGAGCATAACATGAAAGATTTTCTTATGGATTTCTAGTTCTCCTGTTTGAAAGACTTAATGTCAACTCTTGAGATATACTAAAATTATACAGTAATAAAGAGTTAGACAGTAATCTAACAAGCACAGCTACAGTTATTGTCAAAGTAAGAAGAAATAGATTATATTATCATGGTTGGACTAAATGATCTTTAAGGTCTTTTCCAACCTGAGTGATTCTATGATTATTAGAGTTGCACGAGGGCTGATCCAAAAATAATGCCTCCTCTTTCATGATATTGGCCCACAACATCAGAGGCTAATTTTGGTGTCGTGGTAGTAGAAATTGAACCTTCCTAACAGTATTTTATTACATTTTGTTGTGTGTGATAATGTGGGCAATTTTTCCCTTGCAACAATGGTATCATAGCAGTGAGTCACATCCACTGGTGCAGATTTTTTTACAGGCCTGGCAGCATGCAGGCTCTTCTTCATTACTGGTGAAAACGCATAACTATCAGTGGTGACTATGTTGAAAAATAGTGTTTTGTAGCTGAGAATTTGTTTATCAAGTAGTGTTATTGCTCTCTTTCTATCTGTTGTAGTTTCCACAGAAATATAGTAGCAGGCATTACTCTTGGAGAGATCTACCTGTCTGCCTGTACTATTTAGCTTGTGTCTAGAATATTAGAACTGGATCAGTTATACGGGAACCTGAGTTTGTTTCTGCTCAACTTAGACATTAGGAACTGTAGAAATGTTGAGAATTGTAAAGGTGTTATAGAACATTCAGAAAAAGGAGCTTTAGATATCGTTTTGATCCTGAAACCATCTGTTCATTATGACTGTGGAATACTTTGAATAATTATCACCTACCAGAATTTGTCGTGTTTTTTATCATAAAATCCTTACAAAAAAGATGTCTTTATAGAACAAATTCTGCTTCCATGAAAGGGAACACTACTAAAAAAAATTTGGTTATGAATATTGGAGAAAACCACATTAGATAAGTCGCTGTGAATAATATTGTTAGCCATCACTCTACAATGTCTTTTTAGTTGTGGAAGTAGAATGGTGTCTCGCTCCAATTTATAGGAGGGAGAGGAGGTTCTTTTATTATCTATTTACTCGGCGTGAGATTAAGAAACAACGGTTCAAATGTTGGTCTGACCAGTTTATTACAAATCTTAATCAGGGAAATGGGGAAGGGGAAGGTGGACACTATTATGATTTAGGGTAATGGGGAAGGGAAGGAGGGCAATAGAAAAGATAGGAAAGAAGAGGCAAGGAGTCTTTATAGAAAGCAAGAGGGACATAGTCACCACCATGGATCCAGCGAGGTTCGTAGTTCAGTCTTTGATCTTCAGTAGTGGTGGGTCATCAGGCACTGTTGTTCTGTTGACAACGATGACAACGACCATGGCGATGATGGCCACTTTTCAATGCTTTCAAAGTGGTTGAGTCAGCTCCCTTTGGAGTGACAGCTCAAAGCCAAGGTGGTTGAGTCAGTTCTTGCGGTGGCAGCTTCTGGCTCTGGGACCTCAGCAGGAAATTCCTTTGTTCTTATCTTTCTGGCCTTGCCAGCAGATAAGAGGAAGCAGGGAGGGACCAACTTGTATCTTGCCTTATGCAGGATACAATGGCATTGTCCCCCAGTCTTCCATAGCAAACAGGAGTTATTTGGTAACAGGCTAGATCTTTTGCCAGTAAACAGTCCTGAGCACTACCTTCCAAAAGCAAACAGCTCCAAAGATGTAAAATTGTCCACACAGTGATGTTGATTGCCACATAAAATCCATCACTTGCCTCCTCAACAAAATACCTAAGGAAGCAAGCTTTGAGCCAAAAAAAACAAAGGATTCTCACAAATGGGCATGTTGGTAACAAGTACAATATTTTAAGTAACAAAATTTCTTTTTGTAGAAAAAACTGCAGTTTGTGCTTAGAAGTAAAGATAGATGAGAAGAAAAAGCTAAGAAAGTAAAACATCTGCACTACGCTGATGTATAATTAGAAAAATAATAAGAATTTTTGCTTTATTGGCACTGTTCATTCTTAGATTAATTTATCTTTCTCCTCACAGCTTCTCTATGAAATTTTTGGTTGTAAACATTTTATAATATCTAACAACTATCAATGCCTATATCAGTTACTAAAGTAATAACACTCTTTTTTTTTTTTTTTTTTTTTTTTTCCTCCACGTGACACTTCATTGTTGAAGTGACAGTGAAATACATGGGTAACCACCATGAAAGATTTTCTCAATCAAAAATGCTCCAAACTAGATTTATTGTTTCAATACTTGTTGTAAAGTTCATAGCGGACACTTAGAAGGTATTCTCACAATAGAAGCAAGATAAAATGATATTCCACAAAGATGTGCTTGAAGATAGATAGATGACCACCTGACAAAGGTTTGTTGTGAGAAGTATAACTCCATAATTTTTTTTATTTCTTATAGCAGCATGATGCTCTATCTGTTGGCAGTCTTCACATATTTGCAGTTGTGACCTTTCAGAATCAGGAGTGTTGTTCCACAGGGATCTGAAAAATACCTTGAAAACATAAGAAATATATATATTTTTTCAAATATTTTGCTTTAACTCTCTGTCAATGTTTCTTTCAAGTATTGAGGAAAATGTTGCAAAACTTTTCCTCTGGAAAAATTTAAAAAAAAAAAAAAAATGTTTGAATACTATCTCTGTATTTAAATCATTATGAAATGAAGTGATTTAGATCTGTGTTGTAGAGAATATGATATTACTAGAGATGGACAAAATGTTTTGTTTTGAATTCATCACAATAATACACAGGCACTAGAGATTTATATACTTTTTTGAGATCCTGTGATTTACTTAGGTTTTGTCATTAAGTATAACTTTCTTCATTTCTTTGTAGTTAGCATGACTAGTTCCAGACAGTGATGTCATATTAACTCCCACAGTTACATACGGCTGCCTGGCTGAAATCCTAGAATGATGCTAGTTGATTAAAAAAGCTTCCCTTTCTTTCATTGTCAGTAAAAACATTTTGTTTGATTTGGTTATAATGAGAAGTAAATTTACATAGTAAGTCTTGTAGTAGCTTGACTGGTAATATTTTTCTTAGAAAATATTTTGCCTAATGGAAGAATTTAATGTATTTTTTCCCACACTTTTTTTGCTTTTTATTTTCTTCCAAAGTTCAGGGAAAATTTTTAATTATTTGAACTTGATTCTTTTCCTTAAATATCTGTAGGCACTGCTGAACTGCACATACCATGATAGAGAGCTATGAATATCATACAAAACTCAATCTTTAGCATGCAACACTAATTTCAATGCCATAGATTTCTGCTGTGTATGCAAAGGACACTCAGTGCTCTGTTTTCACAACTTGCCATTCATTTTAAGATTTTCAGTGCCATTAATAATTCGTATTCCACCAAGCTCAGTTCCCAGATATTCACTGCATTCTATCTTCCTCTCTACCCATTACTTCTAATTTCTTTATCTAAAGGCTAATTCTTGGGTGTTTCAATCTTGTGAAGTTGTAGTACACCATGAAACATGGAGGAAAACGTTGGTTGCTTGAATTACAACTGTTTATGTCCTCACTATCTGCTGTCAAAGGAATTGCAATAAAAATACATCTGTAAAACAGGAATAGCAGTAGATTGATGTCATGCAAATATTAATACAAACTATTTAGATTTGGTCACTGCTATGTTTAATGATTGTTTTCTTAAAAGAAAGTTAAATTGCATTGTCAGTTATGATTCAGGTAATGAAAATCTTACCAAGTTATTTTTGAGCAATAAATAATTATTAAAAATGTTAAACTATCATTAAAGCTTAATTATAGGATACATCAACAAATAAATAACATTGCAATGTCAGTCATCTGACTGACAAGACATGGTCAAGTTATTAACTGCTGAATTCATTATAATGATTTTCATTCATATTAAATTTCTATATACAGCTCAGATGCATTTTTAATACATTATCAGGAACAAAATTGGGAATTTGAACATGAAATTTTGTATACTGATAGATTTTAAGAATGACTGAAATCTTTTTTAGGTAATGTAAACTACAAAGTACCATTACTTTGAACGGAGGTAGCCATTATAGTCTCCTTCATGTATTTTTATTAAAAACAAACAAATAAATAATCCCAAGCTCAACTAACTTATTTGTTTTACTTTATCCACCTTGAGAATGTGCTGAATTAGAACAATTCTTTCCTTTGGAGTCATCAGGGAAAACCATGGGAAGAACTAGAAATGCTAGGGATCCCTGTGGCTATGAGTAACTGTGGCATATAGGATATGTCCCTAGACACACATCAGCATTCTGGAAATTGGGCAAAATTCAACTGAAGAACTGCAGGGAGTTTTGGTATTTGAACTTGTTACCCTGACCAATAGATAAATCAGTGGTAATCGCTGGAAGCCGAAAAAGCCAAGCATACATTCAGAGCTCCCCGAGATTCAAATAAAAATGTTGGGATTTTTTTTTTTTTTTTGTTATTATTTTTTATGTCTTTAAATAATAACAAGACCCATTAATTCAACACATCGCACATCGCTGCTCAGAAGTATTTGTTTTAGAGGATATTCACACTAGAGGAAAAGCAAATTGATGGAACCCAGATAGAAACACCTTAAAGAACTGAGTAATTCGACAGCCTCAAGATGCCAGCAAAGAGCATGTAAATGTTGAGCACGGTTATTATAAACTCAAAGTGCATATGAACACCAAACCTGTGTATGCATCACCTAGTTAATGCAGGTACTTCAGTGCACTGGGTGGTGGTTCTCAGGAAGGAAAAAATATACCTACATCTGTTTAGTTGACGATATCTCAAGAGCAGTGTTGCTTTGTCCTAATGTCTTTTCCTTATTTCTGAGTGTTTTGGAAGTATGCATATGCTTTGTTTACCTTAATATCTCAGATGACAACATTGAGGCAGTGAATATTTCAGTGACCAGCAAAGCTTTTCTTCATGTTGAAAGCAGATATTTAATATGTGTTTTGCCCACAGTTGAATTTAATTTTAAAGTGCTGCAAAAATCTGAAAACAATCTGATAGTTTTTTGGGGAAAAAGAGTCTCTATTTTGATAATTTTGAGATGGCACAATCACAGTTTTTTGTATCCGATGACAATGCAAGTATCTCAGGAACGCAGAAGCCCCCATATCAGTACAATATTCTGCTGTCTCTCTATAATTCTGTTTGTTTGTTATTTTTTTTCTTTCAGCTCTCAAAGCATCTTTCTTTAACAAATCATTAATTTTCATAGCGTCTTACAAGGCTTTGCTGTTGGTGGCTTGCTTCTACATCTTATGGTCTGCAGAAACAATAAGCTGAACGTGAAAATTTTTGTGTGCTACATTCTGTAAAGAAGCAGAGCTATATTTGTATTGAAATTGTAGGTTGAGAGGCATATTTTTGAAAGAGGCGTACACTTCTGTTTTGCGTGTCACACTAGTAGCATTAACTCTTCAAATGTAACACTTGCTGATGCTGTAAACTAGCTTGTCATCCATACCACCAGAATTCCTGAGGATAACATTGGGTGATACACCAGTTTTACAGTGAAAAGGTACTTTGCAGGACTCCACATAAAATCAGTTAGACTTGGTAATATCTATTTTTATCTTATTTTTATGGCTTTCTGTATATACTTCATAAGTGTATTAAAAAAAATCCTTTTATATTACTATTACATTAAAGGAATAGACTACATCCTTATGCAGCTGAGGGATAAAACTCAACTCTAAATTCCTCTGGAACATCGTTCTTTTGAAAGAATGGAAAAGAAACAAAACCAGAAAAGACTGAGAGAAAATGACTTCCCAATGCATGCTTCTTGTAGCAATAAAATATTAATGTGGGGGTTATTTTTTGTTTGTGTTTTTTGTTTGAGAAAGATTGGATTTTATGGTCTTTTATTTAGTTTGTCCCCTAGATCTTATCAAGAATAGCACTATCAGCAACAAAAAACCTCTGTCTGCCAGACATTCTGGGATAAAATACACAAAGTAGATCAGAGTTGCAAGCTACATAAAATAATGCTTTTTGTTCTCTTACTCCTTGTTGAGCTTCAGCTAGTACATTCTGTCCAGTGCAGGGCACTGAACTTCCAGTGAAGACATGAACCTGCTGGGAACATCTAGAAGAAAGTGAAAATAATCAAAGTTCTTGGTGGGTTTTTCTTTTTTTTTTTTTTTTTTTTTTAGCCTCTATGAGAAAAGACTGAGAGGACAGGGAATGAAAAAAAATAAATAAATCTCAAAATAGATCAGAATTGTGTTGGCTCTTCTGAACTCAGTCTCTGCTTTGTGTAAGAATGTTTTGTGTCGATTTTCCTTAAGGCGGAAAAAATAATAAAAAAGAGAAGCTGAAGAGTTAGGATTTCTTATGGTATAAAATTCTCTCTAAATCAGCTGTTCTCTGAACAAGTAGCTTACAGACTATTCAAGTGCAAGGGAATGGGAGGGGGTAGATTTCTTTATGGGTTCCATTTATAGTGACATATGAGGGCTGATTCAAAAATAATGCTTTCTATTTTATTATGTTGGCCCATGATGTCAGAGGAAATGTTGGCAGTATGGCAGTAGAGATTACACCTTTCTGCCATTACATTTTGTTGCTGTGTGCCGGATGACAGCAGAGAAACATTCTGACAAAATGGCGTCTGGCACGGAAGATCATGTGAGGCAAATGCGTATCATTGAATTCGTCCATGTGCAAAAAATTGCACCCATTGACACTTACCTAAACTGCTGAATTTTTATGATCACTAAGCAGTGAATGTGAGCACAGTGAAGTGGTGGGTGGTGCTTTTCAGCTGTGATGACTGAGTGACAGTGGCTCATCTACGTCGGTGTAGATTTTTATCAGCACCACATGCAAGCTCTTCATTGCTGGTAGAAATGCATAATTAGGGGTAGTAAATACGTTGAAAAGATATTTTTTGGTAGCTGAAAATTTGCTCTATCTAGAGGTGTTATTGTGCTCTTTGTTGTAGTTTCCATGGAAATAAATAAGAGGCATTAATTTTTCAGCTATGTATGTAGGTTTGTTATGAGTAATATCTGTTTGTAGTATAATTCTTGAATATGCTTAATCTAGGTTGCAGAAAATTCTGGTAGAAACTCAATCTGCACTGTGCACAGCCATTTTGACTGTGTTCTTAGCCATATATGCTGTTAGAAATTTTGTTCACTATTCAGCTCATAACTAGATGTTTATAAAACACCATTATGTTTCTCTGTGCTCTTTGTGATTACCTACTTGATCCCACAATTCTAACTTGATCCTATATCAGATTGTTCTGCTCAAAAAAGTGACTTCATCCAGAGTAGAGTCATTAATAACCATATTGTTTACTCTAAGATGAAATTTATGAATTAGAAGATTAATTTAATTTAATGGAATAATATAGCTGCTTCTTTTTTTTTTTTTTTTTTTTCCTGCTGCTGGCAGCCTAGGGTCTCTGAGGAGGTCTGCCTTCCATTTATGTCACCTACCTTCACATTCTTTTCTCAGTATATCATGTAAAATGCTATTCACTACAGAGTTTGCATTATCATTCCCTCCATCCAATTTAAATTAATATAGTTTTCAGATTATCAGTCCTTCATCGTGCTCAAAAATGGAGAGATTAGATGTTTAAATTAATTATGAGCTTGATTATTCATAGTTCTTAATGTCCTCAAGCCCTCTTGTATAATGGAATGGGAAGTGCGAATGCTTAGGAGAAACCAAAAAAATTAACGTGACATAGATTACTCATTGCAAGTTGTTATTGTAGGAAGAGTTACTTAGAGGTTTTCTTTACATTATTGATGTTTAATGTCTATTTAAATAAATCACTATTGTAAAATGACAACTTTAATGAATCATGTTTTCATCTAAATATTTCTATCTCAGTATTTTTTAATAAAATACCCTCAAAATCTCAATATCTAGAGTGCTTCTAGAAGCGTCATGACATATAGCGAAAAAAGTCCATGCTTGCATCTGTAATATGTGTGTATGAAACACTTTTAAATCTAATTTCAGTTCAGGAACTCACAAATCTAATGATGGAGTGTGTAAATTTTAGGAGGGGATGGTAACAAAAGATAAGAGAGGCTAAACAAATATAAAATTATACCTATTTTACCCCTTTGTCCTTCCTGCAATTATTAGCTCCCTCCTTTATCTATGATTGTATATAATTCTTATTCACACTGATAGGATTATGCAATTTTTAACTTACGTGTTTTATTACTGAAATTGTTACATCATGAGTTTCCTTCACTAGCAGATAATGTAAGTGAACAGGTGAGACTGTATATGTACATTATTCTGTCTGGATCTTAGGTAATCCTAATCAGTTTGATCAGAGCTGTCACTTGAGTGCTTTGAGTGAATTTCTATTTAAGCATCTTGGATACTAAGAAACTAGATCCTATAGTAATCCTATTCTAAGAATTAGAACTCAAGTATTAGCTTCAAAGGGAAGAGGGAAGCATAACAGGAACTAGAACTGTCAAGGGCAAGCAGAAGTTTCTACTGTAGTAGTATTGCTGACTTCCAGTATGCAAAAAGTTTGCTTGACTAAGCATTAAATGTGGAGTTCAGATGCATCTACAGAACTCATCTACAATGTTTTTATGTTTCTTTCTGCACAACAGATGTATAAATGGGGCTAGAAATCATTGTTCTTCCATATTCATGACTTCTTGAGTGCTGTTCTCTGTTTGAAACAGTTATGCCTCTGTTAAAAGTTAATGTAAAAAAGAAAAAAAAAAAGACAGTGTAAATATGCCTTCTGATTCCAGATAACACTGAAGGCGATTTTATCATGTTCTAGTTCACCAACTGTGTGCCATGTGCTGTGATGAAGAAAACAAAAATGTACAGTGTAAATTTGCTCCACACAGTGGAGTACAACAGTTCACAAAAAGAAGTTTTCATACTTTAAATAAAAGCGTAGAAATGGAAGTATAGGCTTAATCGTTTAAACTGGCATGTTTCTCTTTGCTACACCTGCAAGAGCAAATATATGACCATGTTTGCAGTATTTTATTCAATATATAAACAAATAACTCCTTCCCAAACATCAGGGGTACATTTAACACACTATACACAGAAAAAAATGGCAATCCAACAGCACAGTAAATCCCTGTGATTGCTTCCACAGTGACAGTGAAGTGCTTTATGCAACATCTTGAAGTAGGTCCTTAAGAAAAGATTTTTTTCAAAGGATATAATCATGATTCTCTCCTTGTTTCCCAAATACACAAGACTTCTCCAGGAAAATGTGTGCGGTTTTTGTGTGTGTGTGTATTTGTTTTATTTTTTTCTTTTCAGAAAGCATATGCATACATCTTTGTTTTATTTTTAATATGAATGTTTATTATTTTTTAAACGTTTCTAGACTTATTTCAGAAACGCCAATAATTCTATGGAGCAAATATCTTCACGGTAATGTTTTTAATCTCCAAAAATATTATATTGCCTGTGGGCATTGGGTAAGCACTTTTCTGCACTGAAAATCAAGAAATTGTTTTGTTTTTAAATATAGAAGCTTCTGTAATTACACAGGTTTAAATCCCTTATATCTTATCTTCATACTCAGAAGAAACCTTTTGAATGGTCATTGAAGCATAGAATGGTTTTGCATGAAAAGGACCTTAAGGATCATCTACCAACCTCCATCCAACCTCCTGTTTTGGGCAGGGTTTCCACTCACAGGATCAAGCTGCCCAGTGCCCCATCCAACCTGGTCTGGAATGTCTCCAGGGATGGGGGCATTTATCTGGACAGCCTGTGCCAATACCTCACTACCAGAGTAAAAAATGTCCTCCTAACATTTAATGTAAATCTCCCTTCTTTCAATTTAAAATTATTCCCCTTGTTCTATCACTATCTGTCAGTGTAAGAAGTTAGTCTCTTTCCTGTTTATAAGCTCCTTAAGTAGTGGAAGGCTGCAATGTGATCTCCCTGGAGCCTCAGATATATTTTCATCTGACTAAATCTAGTCAGTTCTAGTTTCCACTTACCTTAGACTATGAGACTGCACTGTATGAGTAATCAATGAAAATAATGACTATTCGATCAGTTCAGGGTCAAATGTTTGACAGTGTTTATTTACACCCAAATCTTAGTAATTTATTCATTGTTTTGTGACAGCTAATATATGTTTTTCCATATATACTCAGCCAGAATGTAAATATTAATATGTTAATACTATATACTATTAATATATAGAAATACTTCTATTTTAAGATTATATCCGAAATTAAAGGATAATTTCTCTATTGCTCAATGCTATAGATTTGAAGATGACAAATCTTTACGTTGTCATCTTTGTTTTGGCTCTTAGTTTTGCTGGAATAACCAAAATAAGTGTATTTTAGCCTTCAATTTTAAGGTAGATTAAAGTAGATTGTTCAATAGATGATTTTTTAACTTCTTTGTCAGCATCACAGAGTATTGCTACCTGAAATGACTGAAGCTTTATGCTTCTATTTCACCTTAACCACTTTTGTCATCATCATATAAATGCCTCAGCAATACTCTCTGATTGACTACGATACACAAATTTTTATCAGCTGGTGTAGATCAGTTCATAGCAGAAATCACAGTTTTTCCTGTCTGCATGACCTCTAAATTTAATTCTTATTTCTGAATTTCTTGTTTTCTTACATCATTCATATGCAATGAAAATCCACCATATCATTCTTACAGATAGTAGTTCTAACTGCAATACTGATTTTCCATGCTGTTCGCTATTCTGTTTTATATTTTCCTTGACTTGAATGCGGACTAATTCTCTCTCCCACACTTTGAAACTGTGACTTCAATTAGTATTCAAACTTCGCAGCTAATTATTTCTAATTTCATTAATACTTTAGCTGTTTGGGGTCAAATCCTTTCATTACCAAAATGTATTATGCAAATTCTGATTCTACGAGTTTTTGAGTATATTTTCTTCTAGTAAAGAGATAAAAGGCCATTAGAGTAGATTTAGCTTCCTACTGGCAGTAATCTTCATAAGGTGAAATCTTTCTATGTTTATAGGTCACTTAATGTGTTTTTGCCATAGAGAAACAAGTCCTTCTCCACTCTGATAAAATAATATAAAAAAATCTTTTAAGTTTGCAAACATTACTAAGTGAGACAAGAAGATAAATTCTTTAAGCAGAAAGGCACTAAATATGAAAGGTTATTAACATCCTAATCGTAAAAATCTGAGACAACCCATTATTTCACTTGGTTTATGACTTCTGAAGCTATGATAGTCTTGGAGACATTTACTGCTCAGACTTATTTGTATTTGAAAATATGTAAGTATTACAAAGAGTTGCCTACATCTATAATAGCCAAGTTCTGAAATGAATCTCTCTTTAACTGAAATCAACATAACAAATTATATGTCTGTGCACAAAAAATTATGGGTGTATATATGGCAATACATATATATATCCTTCATGCAAAGTAGTGTAGACTTATCCAATTTTTAGCATATTGTAGAACGCAGAGTTAGTTGATTTATGCAATATATGAGAAGCTCATTATATTCAGTTTTTATACAGCAATGAAATTTTTTGTCTCCAAGAAAGCTGCAGTAATTTTTACAATTTAATAAAAATTAATGTGAGGTAGGAACTGTATTTTATCCATCCTCTTCCCCTCCTAGATCAAAGCTTTATGTACATAAAACATCCTGGATTTCCATGGGTGCCAACGTGAAAATTTATTTTCTCTTTCAGAATTTCAGATGTTTTATACTAGAGTTTGGAATAAATGTCTAATTACTGCCAGGATTCTATAATTTAAAATATGAAGATCTCTACGCATCTCCCATCTGTTCTTCTACCATTCCCCAATACAACCCTCACCTCCCCCACAAAAAAAAATAGCACCAGCAAGTTTTTCTTTTAAAGATGAGAGGAACAAACAAACAATTCTACAGATCAGAGATTTTGCTTAACAAAAGATGTTTGGATGTTTCTCTACTGAAATGCATGCTAAAATTCTAATCTGGGCTGATTGCCTTAGTTAAATCTCATCATAGTTCTAACCTTTTTTTTATTATTATTATTCGCATTGATATCTGAAGCTTAACAATTTTCTTTTACATGTTTTGTATTTAGTGTTTTAATGAAACCATGCTTGTCTAAACATTCTGTGCTGTCAACAGGTACAAAGTTATTTGAAAGCCTGTTAATGAAAGCATAAAGTGCAACTGCACTGTTATAATCTAGTTGGAAACTTCTTTGATGTATGTGTCCAGGAATATCTTGCATATAAGCCAAAGTGCTGCCATAGGACATAGTGTTCTAGTGCATTAATATTCTTTTCTACATTCTGGAAGATGTGTTGACTAACAGTTTTGAAAATACTTTATAGACAATGCAAAACAAGCCCGAAGACAATAGTCACTACATAATTAATAAATAGGACAGGGTGAAATCAAGAGAAGAGAAGGTTAAAAATTTAAGTCACAGACTCATCTTCTGTATTTTTTGTATGGTGAAAGTAAAAATGGTGACTTATTTGCAATAACTGGAGTAGCAAATTGTTAAAGCTATTCTGTGCCTGAATTTTCAATTTTATCAAGCTGATCATCTATATTCAACAACAATTCTGGGAAATATTCTGTGGCTTACATCATGACCCTTCTATGATTTTGGTCTTGGAAGTGTCAATCTGGTTAAAAAGGCTGGAAATAGGTTTTGAACAAAACATTTGTAACCATTATATTAGGCAAATGGATCAACCAGGCCAGAACAAGATTAATGCCACCAAAGAAAGAAAATAATTTTGAAATGGATCTTGAAAAATATGTGTATCATATTAGTAATAATACCTTTGCTAACATGCTGGGAATATCCAGCCCTATGTTACTAATAACACTACTAACCCTTAAAACTCATTTTGTATATTTGTGTATTTGTAAATTTGAAGAAGGAAAAAAAAGGCAAAATATAAGACTAGAAAATATAGACAGAGAAATTCTCTGAAATTCACTTCTGAGAGAAAAACCTAGTATATGAAGTCATAATGGTATTAAGTATAATACATAACCAGAAGATGAAGAAACTCAGGAAAATTGAAAGCTTCCAATCATAATCTGAGTTCTGAAAGAGTACAGAAGCCTAACAGAGTAATCTTCAATTAGAACTACACAAAAATTATTGGAGTTTTATTCCCTTTGAAATGACATTAACAAGCAAAACCTTTCTGTAGGCAGCAAACATTGGTTTGTACTTTACTGTTACAACGCTGAAACTGTCTGTTCTTTGCTTGCACACAACTGCTTTGTAGAAAAACCAAAGCCAAAGATCAAATAAATGTCAGAGCTCAAACTAGCTCTCATATAAAATATACATATCTTTCTCCTCTGCCAGTTTCAGCTGGTAAGCAGTGTCTGCTAGCAGAATTCTGTTGCATATTATTTCTTAAACAGTACAGTGACCAAATAACATATTAAGATCTTCTGCAGCAGAGATCCTCTTTTGTTTATGTTTGTAGATAAGACTACTTTTTTTTGTCACTATACTGTGTTTACATCACGTGAATATTCACTAAGATTTTTTTCAGCCCCCTTCCCCCTGTAAGAATTGCTGCAGTTGCTGTAGAAACAGTCTAATATTGCTGACAGTGGACGGGATAACTTATTTGATTGAAAATAATTGGTTCTGTAACACCTCATCAAGGAATTTTTCTTATCCTGGAATTTATCCAGGACTAGATGTTTCATCTGAAAACATCTGGAGCTTTGATTCAACATATACAAAGGCAGAACTGATAGTGTGGTGACAGAATCAAGTCTCACAGGTGTACAGATAGGCAAGTTACATCATCCCTTGCATTAAAAAGTCATTGTTTACTTAAAACTTCAGTTTAAAACCGTGATTGTTTTCTCATTATTTCTACTGCAAAACTATATCAGGAATCCAATTATTTCTGCATTTTGCAGTGTCTTTTATTCATTCTAATTTTATTATAACTTGCATTTTTTCTCAATATATTTTCTAAACATTAATATTTTTCTGACTTACACATTTAATTTCTGACTTATTTTGAGTTTTACTAGGTTAAATAACCCCTAAGGGCCCTGCTTAAACAATTCTGTCTAACTAATCCTTATCTCCAATGTGAATAATCTTTCTCATAGATAGATGACAGGTATTACACATAAATGTACATATTCATGTATAATTATACATTGTACAGAGTATTCTATAATGACAATAGCATCAAATGACTATTGTTACATTTTTTACTGTGAAACCCTAAAGTACATCAGCAGTTTTTTAGTGAACTGTTAATGTACTTTGCACTGTTATTCCCTGCTGAACTAAAACCTCTGTACCTCATTCTGCAAGTGCTGGAAAATTCGTAGTTGAAAGGCTTGGGGATTTTTAGTAAGGAAAAAAAAATTCAGGTCCAAAGATATGAAATTTTCATCCAGGAGGTTTATTGTCTCCAGAGTTATTGTTTTAAGGTAGCAATAGTAGTATTTTATCACTTACCTTCAAAACATGAATTCTACTAAAGCTGATAACATGCTGTATAAAGCTTCAAGTAACTGCAGTTTTTAAAATATAGCACTTGTTCTGCCTAGAAATGAATTGCAGGAATAGCACTCTATTTTTTTATTTGTTTTCTTCAGTAGGAAGCTCTGAGTGTTGTACCATATTATTCTTACAACAGTTGCAGAGCCAACTTATTTTGTTAGTTATAGCGCAATAATTGCATGTCACAAATACAATGCTTTACATGTAGATTGCCTTGAGATCTGAAATTCAAAAATATGAAACTGTGCCAAATAGTAAGAGTTTTAAATTGAGCTGTGTTTTCAAGTTTGAAGTAGGTAATGTTTAATTTAACACATATACAGTGCCTAATACAACAAGTACTGTACGTGAGAATGTTATTGTCTTGAGCAGCTGGTTTTATACCTGTTGCTTCATTGCTCATGTACTGGACAATCTGTCTGAATTTAACAGATCTTGTTTTCTATGAAGTAGATAAATGTTTATTTTTGAGATTACTGAGGCATTGTGATATCTACAAAAGCACCTAGAAATAGAAAAATCTGCTCAGTTTTGGTAATTTACTGCCTCTTTCAAAAAAGAATTCCATCTATTTATAAAATACAGGCATTTAAATTATTTTTTGAGGGGGAAAAAAAGCCACAGAATTTCCACAGACTTCAAAGTTATTCAATTTAAAATTCAAATTATTTTCAATATTCAATATTCAAATTATTTTCTATAATGCTGCTTGTGTTTGTTTCTCGTATTGTAAAAACAAATGAACGTGTCATATATTTCAAATATTTATAATATCTGAGTGACTTCTATGTTATTATTGAATGCAAGAAAATTTTCCATAAGCTTTTAAAAACAAACATACACTGTAAACCCTGGATAACTGAAATAAATTGAAGTAAATTGAAACTGAATAACTGTGAATAACACAACAAGTAATCATTGTATGGTATTTTCTGGATTCCCAGTAGGTGCACTGACAATATTCTGTGGCTACTGCCTTCTAGCCCAGAGTAAAGATGATGTTCCTGTATTCATGACAGGACGTGTCTCCATGCCACTCCCTGCAGATGCTCAGCTCTTGGAAAGGACTGGGACTCATGGGCCTGGAAAGTTTAGTGCTTTCACAGTAAGTTCCCATTGAACTTGATCATCTGTGGCCTAGGCAGACACAGTGGACCATGTATCTATGCTATTTCTGGAAACTACTCACCTAAGGGAAGATGCTGATGTCTTCTTACTTTGTATCTAATTTTCTAGGTGGTTTGTTCCTACAGTTTCTGTCTTTCTCTTGAGTCTGTTACCCACTGTATCTCAGAAATAAGCTTGATTACCATATTATGCCACTAGAAAAGGAGATATATAATCAGAGTAATACCAAAGCTAACTAGGTATTGGTATGTTGAATGTTCTAGTTTTGATTTTGTTTCTAAAGTTCTCAAATCAGAGAAAAGCTGAAATCAGAGCAGTTTGTTAAATAAAACAAGGACAGCTTGCAGTATAAAATGTTTTTCCATCATGCAAGCATTTCCTTTAAAGTCACAAATAAACACTAGATTACTAACGGATTTTTTGCTATCTGTTAAAACAGACCTTTGTTACAGATGATCTAAATGATCTGTGGTGAGATGCAAATAATTATAGTAGTATCATTTCTGGATGCAGCAAATTCTGGTGCAGCATTTAAAAAAAAAAAAAAAAAAGGAAAGAAAAGAAAATAAGAAAAGGAATTCTTACTTGTTTTCTTCTTTCTCTATTTAATTTAATTCCACCAGTTTTTTACTTTATTTTTATTTTTTGCCACTTGACTGCATCCAAGGTCAGGCACAATGAGAGAATCTTAAAACAGATAAGGGGAGACAGAGAATGCATTCAAAACCAAATAATGCAGTAATCTGTTAGTAGTGGTGAAGAAGACAATGACAAGCCACAAATTATGCTGTACAGAATCCCTTTTTGTCTACAATTTCAACTACTTCTAAATACCGAATGAGTACTAAGAAGATAATAATAATAAAATAAATAAATAAATAAAAGAAACAAAAAAAGGTGAAATCTAAAAATGCTAAGATTTGACTGATTGTTTAAACTGAAATAACGTGCCAGTCTGTGAAAAGTCTCAGATTTAATTCACTGGCTAAACTGCTTCATTATAAGACATAACGCTAACTTGATTGTAAAACTAAATTGAGTATAACCTTCATGGTCATATGTACTTTTAATGGAAAAAAAAAAAAAATTGTTTTACAAACCAGTGTATGATGCTAGCTAAAAAAAAAAAAAAAAAAAAAAAAATTAATATTCCTTCCCCCCCCCCCCCAATAGAATAAATAAAGAAATAAATAGATGCAAAAAATACAGGAAATTCACCAACGATTAATGCACTTGTATAATAGTTTGACAGACAGAGTTTTCTAGAAAATTGTGAGTTAACATATTTCAACATGGTTTCATTTCTATTTTATTCCAATGCATGGAAGAGACATACAATAAAGCAGACCTTCACTGGGTATGAGTATCATAATAGTGATGTTTGCTAACATAAGATTTTTCACCTTTGCTGTCCAAAGTAACAGTAAATTATTTGCAAATTACTCCAAAGGATAAAAATAAAGAAAAGAGAGAGAAAGAGGAAATGAGGCAGAAATAGAGGCTGACTGTATAGTGTAAGGCTGACTTTGACAACCTACTTAAAAGAGCAGATGAATCAGCCAAGATCGCCCAACAGTCACTCCTTCCTTGGATGCCCACTCTGCTGTGGCCTATGGGAGACACACGCTGGTTTACATGGGAGATAAAAGAATAGAGACTAATTAGCCCTACTGGGAAAATTTTGAAAGCAAAGCTAATTAGTAGGTAAAGCATGGAGCTAAGTTATCTGTTTTGCAGAGATCTGATTTGCAGACTTCCTTGTTCACAGCTAGCTTGGGAGTGGTGGAATGTACAACACAGTTGCTATGCTAAACAACTGTCAAAGTAGATTCTGTGGAGAAGTTTCTCTTTTTATTTTCAATTCTTTGTATAAATGCCACACAATGCTCTAACATCCGCATTGGCAGACCACCTGGCATTATCAGTAATGCTGCCAGGCATCCCTTAAAATTAGAGGTTTAATTTAATGAGTTTTAAATGGACAAAGGAAAAGACAAGGCATGCATTCACTCTAGTTTTGTTTCAGCATTAGATTGGCTTATTACTTTTGCAGATGCTTATGATTTATAAAATTATGATTAAACTCCAACTTCACATACAGGAGTCACACATCCGTTTGTGTCTGAACCTGATGGAAGGAGCAAAACATTTTTACAAATTACTGTAACATTCAGCATTTTAACAGAGAATGTAATTACAGACTGTAGCTGTACAGCAGAAAATACTTATTGTGGTGAATCCTAGTTCTCAGCCTTGGTCTGGTTCCAGAAGCAGCCAGTTTTGTGTACTCTCCTTCCATCACCAGTGACAGGTTGGCCACCATGAGCAGCCCAGACCTTATGCTGAGCTGAGTGTTATTCTTGCAAGTTCTGTGCAGAATCTGAGACCAATGCCAAATCATAATGGCATAAAAGCCCTATTGGCAAGTCTGGTAGTCCACTGCCTTTGCTGTTCTGCCTCCAACAGTGAAAGGGAAAATATAAGGAGAATACCTGAGCATGCCTCTAAAAGGTTATCCCCCCTCATGCTCCCTTGTTCAATTGGCTACAAGTTCCATTTATTATCTGTTTATAGGTTTGTTGTCTATATATTTCTCATTTAAATTTGTTGTTGTTGTTCAGCTGATACTATCTGCCTCCATGACTTCTGTCCCCCTCTACACCAACCTTCTAAGGCCCCTTCTGGAGTATTGCATCTAGGCCTGGGGTCCCCAGCACAAGAAAGACATGGAAGAGGAGGGCCACAAAGATGATCAGAGAAATGAAGCACCTCTCTTACAAAGAAACGCAGAGGGAGGTTGGGCTTATTCAGCTTGGAGAAGAGAAGGGTTTGAAGGGACCTCGTTGCAGTCTTTCAGTACTTCAAGGCAGCTTCTAAAGAGAAAGAAATGTGACTTTTTACATGGTATAATTGTGATAAAGCAAGGGACAATGATTTAAGCTAAGATAAAGGAAATTTAGATTAGATGTTAGAAAGAAATTCTGCATTCAGAGGAGGGTGAGGTGCAGGCACAGGCTGCCCAGAGAAGTTGTGGATGACCCATCCCTGGAGGCATTCAAGGCCAGGTTGGACAGGGCCCTGGGCAGCCTGAGCTGGTGGGTGGTAGTCAGTCCATGGCAGGGGGTTGGAAGTAGATGATCTTCAAGGTCCCTTCCAACCTAAGCCATTCTATGACGATTCTGTTTCAGCCGATGGTAAATGAGAATTTGGATGTCTTTCTGTTTTTCTTTTAGTATGTTGTTTTTTTTCTTAGTGACTACTGTATAATAAAGATTGCACATATTTCCTTAAGAGAATGAGATGTAGCTACCTGTTTGCTTTTAGTTAAAATGTTATTATTTTTTTTAATCCTGGAATTATTATGTTTACCATATTAAATATTTGTTATAAGTATTCAGTAGTAACTGAGGAGAGAATAAACTGGTTAATATGCTAAACAAAGACTGAAATCTGTACTACCTCTGTGAGCTAAATTCATTCTTGATTGGGAATTTTTTATTTTATACAATTGTAATATAACTGAAAATAAAATCAGTTGTATGGGTGTAATGCTCGTATAATGAGACAGCAGAATAGTCTTGTATTAGATATTCCCAGAAAGCTTTTTAACAGATGCCCCAGTGCTGCTTTTAAAGAGATTCTTGATGAACTCCTACTGAACACCACTTTTTATTATACTACTTAAGTATAGTTTGGTGATCCCCTCAGGTCTGCATCTTAACTAGTGAAGTGCAACAATATAGATTGCAGTAGGTACTTCTGAACATCATGCCTGACAAGCTTGATGATAAAACAAGCACAGTATTCAAGTGCTTCATATTCCAAAGGGAAAAAATGAGCTGCTTTCAAAACTCAGTGTTCATTTTCCATTGCAAAATATGTACAAGCATCCTTGAATAAGCAAAGCAGACAATATGCATTCAGTCTCAACTAAGCGCTGTTTCCTCCAGAATATTTATTTTCCAAATTTCTCTTTCTCTTTCAGGCTGGAAGTACAACCTTTACAGAAGCTTACAGATTTTTTACACAGTCTTTGGAGACTGACTTGCACTTGCTCCTCCTGGTCTCAAAGGTAAATAAACAAACACCAGTGATAATCTGAAGGCAGCATGCGTGAGCTAATACCATAATCCAGGCTGAGGGCAATGTGCTTTTGGGTTGGAGCTGGTGGGCATCCAGCCAGATGAAAGGGACAGTGGAACAAGGGCAGGTCTGTCTGCCAAAAACAGTGATGACAAACCTGTAGGCTAAAAATTGCCTGGTCCTCAGGATATAATAAAGGTCTGAATAGAGTCAGAGACCAAAACTCAGGCTGCAGCCCTTGTTCAAGCAATATTTAAGTTTATTTTTTAAGTTTATATTAAAGTTTAGGTCTGCCATTTTCAAGAAGCACGTATATTTTACAAATATATTTTATACAAAGAGACTTAGTTATTTAATGAGTATTGCTTGAGGAAGTTGGCATTTATATTTATGTATATCTAAAAAAAGAAGCAGCTTTTCTCTAGCTTGTCCATTTTTCAAAATGAAAAGCTATTTATTATATTCACTTTGCAGGCTTGATGACTGTGCAAGGGGAATGCCAAAGTAAAATTAAGCTGCTATGCTTTGTTATCCAGCATTTAAAAGGAGAAAGATAGAAACCCTTTAGGAACAAGCCAAGGGTACTCGTATAAACGAATATTGTTAACATAAAGCTTGTTTTGAATGAGATTTTGTGAGTAACATTTTATTTGATATTAATGCTACTACCACTAATAATAACAAATGTTAGGAGATATTATTTGTGTAGACAATCAGTGACAGTGGATAGATAAGTTGAGAAACTTATCTTTACAGCAGATGAACAACAGTTGTGCAACACAGAATAATTTTTAAAAATGCTTTTGTTCAGTTGATTTGGCTACAATAACTTGAACCATTCCTTGCTAGTTATGAAGATTAGTTAATGTACTTATTTGCATTACACATTTAAATAAAAAATGTGTGTAAAAATATTTTAAAGATTTTAAACATTAAAGATTCTAACATTTAATCTTCATTAGGCTGCTTCATATTAAGAACAGTCACATAACCATATTTCATAAATTTTCATGCCAAAGATATTCTATGCAAAGTCAATGAATGATCTATTAACTATGAACTGTAATGTATTTTTTTCCTTTTTTGGGAAGAAAAGTTACAGTATATTAATAAAACTGTCCAGAAGTGAGCAGATCAAATCTGGCATAGTGTGTCATGTGGGTTTGCAACAGGCGAACTGTCTATTTAGTGTAATGGTTGCAGATCCAGGGCAAATACTGAATATTTTCAGGTGTATAGAACATTTCATCTGAAAGATTTTTTTTCCTTAACATTTCTCTGTCTTTAATTTAATCGCTTTGCAGACCAAAAACCTTTCCATGTTTTTGTGTGCATGTACACACAAATTCACATATGACTGTATTTCTTCAAAAAGTTTTCTCCCAAGTATGTCTGTACGACAGCAAGAATGCTCACAGATAAAGACAGACATTGGCTTTTCTGTAAGTACAGTGAAGAATTATGTTACAGAACAACTGCAGAAATATAACTAATTCATTTTTGATGTGAACTGGTGTAGGTTTGCATGGGAAGTAATAATTCAGTAAAGGTGAATAATCTACGCATAAATATAAGAGTTATACGTGGAAGGAAGAAAAAGCATCTAAAATTCACCATAGATAAAAAGATAAAAAAGATAAAAGTAATTTTAAAATCAGAAATCCAGAGCTTTCAAAGAACTCTGTAGACAGGAGTAAATGTTATTTTTAGATAAACAGACTGAAATATGGTTAAGTCTTCCTGTCTGGAGCGTGCCTTTAATGTCTCTGTTGCCAGGACCTTTAAAAGAACAGGAATAGTCTACAGAAGTAATGATACATCAAAATTTTCAATAGGGATGGGAAAATTTGTTACTAGAAGAATAACTTTTTTAGTTTGTAATTCTACTTTTCATTTCAGTACTGTTTGTAATTTATCACTTTGTACAGATTCTACAGCTCAGTATAGATCTAGGAGTAATTGAAAGATTGAGGAGGCTTGTTGATATGGCCAGTGTCTCCAGCCTTGTGTATTTCTAAGCCATTTTATCACTAAAGCACTTTCACTGTGAATTGTATGAATATCAATTATAATTAAATATTCCCTTTACAGTTCTTGTTGAATAATTTGTTAAACCCATTGCCTTTTTAATACATCATGATCATCATGATGATGTATTCACAACTGGGAAGTGTACAGTATTAATCAGAAAAATCTTGTCTAGATTACAGAATTATAGCCACTTTGCATTGCTCAGCATCAATTCTTTTCTATTTCAATATAACAGAAAACAGTAATTAAATAACAATGGCCAAAGTTTATTAAGTACTGTCTTTTTACTAATTATTGTATCGCTTTTCTATTACTATTATTATTTCTGTTGTCTTCAAATATTCTTGCTTTCTGACATATATGCATTTGGTTGTAAGTTAGCATCTCTGATGTGAATATAGGTTAAAATTAAAAAAGGACATTTGTGATCTGAAGTTGGTTCTCTAATGCTAAATACTATTATTAAATAGAACAAATATCCTGGCAAGGCTAGAAAATGTAGAGGCAGTCAGCATTCGCATGGTAAATAGTAACTTATGTGAAAGGAAACGGAAATTTTATTTTTTAATATATTTATATATATAAAAAAAATTACAGTAGATTGTTATTTGGGAATCAAAGTTGTTTGTTTTCAACAAAGTCTGAGTTCTTCACAGTGAAAGATTTCATGTAACACTTCTGTTTTATTTAATAGAAAAGCATAAACATGGAAAAAGAAACAAAATCATTCAGTATTTTTCTAATTAAATTTTAACAATAATATTCCTGATTCATAATTTATTCTGAATATTAATGTAGAAGATTAAGGAAATAGAATTAATAATAAATTTTTAATGGAAGTCAGCTTAACGTTTAATTTCCAGAATAAAGAATTCAGTATAACAATATGGATGTACCTCATGGTACATATGAACAGCATACTACTGTTAAGACCCGAATTTCAGCCATTTGCGTATAAATCGGAGATATTCACATTACTGTAATTTCAGTGACAGAATACCCAATTAAACTGTATACAAATTAAAACATATATATAGATTATTATGCCATGTTGAGCTATATGTGCATATATGTGCATATATATATAAAATATACATTATATATACATATACATATATACATACAATATATATACTATATATATATATATATATATATATTTTTTTTTTAAGAAAAGGATTTCCTATCTCTTTTTCTTCCCTCATAGCCATATGAAATGAAAGCCTTGGACAGCTCCTTGACATCGACTTTAAAAGAGATATGAGGCCAAAAGCAACATTCCAAATTTCTTGTTATGTGAGTAATCATATAAAAATATTAAAGAGGTATAAAGACATCATATTTTGACATAAAGCTTAGGGGGTTGTTTTTTTGTTTTTTTTTGTTTTTTTTTCTACAGCAAGGGTAGATTTTGTACCCATTATTAGCAGTATAGAATTTCAAATTATCGGATTATATTAAGAGCTAATATCAATGTACATAGTTATGATAAGCTGTAAATCGTGTAAACAATTTTTACTGCTACTGTTATCTTAAATCTTATCTAAATTCTATTCTAATAATCTGGGAAAAAAAAAAACAGAAATACACATAATATTTAAGTCTTGGATCTTCAAAAAATTCAGTAGGTATAGAGAGAGGCAAATGTAAAATATATTCTGGGAGACATCCTTTTATATTTATGAATTTTGGAAAATAATTAATTTGGAGCACTTTTTATAAATAATAATTATTATTATTTATAAAGTTCTACTTTTGCTTCAAATACACTTACTGTGAGAAGTTGTTACCCTAGTTTGTATTAAAATACGTACTTTGGATTTTGTGAAATATAGCTAGGTTAATATGCTTTTGTATTTCTTCTATAAATAGAATAGTTCCCGATTTACTTTTGTGCTGATAGACAATTTCAAGTTCACATTTCTAAGATTTATTATATGAAAGAGTATTGATGGATCAAATGTACTTCCAGGGGACTTACAGTAAAGCATTTGTTTCAACTGCAAGCAGATGAATGCCTGAGAGACTGCAACTTCCACTTATTCTTTCAGTCTCTGCATCACATGACCATGCCAGAAGATGTTTAATGCCTCAAGCACAATGAGGAGGAAATAAAAGTATAGAAATCAATCTGGTGGGAAGTAGAAGAAGAAAAGCTTTCTTTATTTCGTTCTTTTCTTCAAACCAAGAATTAGCAAAGGAAGGACAGTGTCATAGAAGGCTGTTAAAGAAACCTGGCTTAAAGTGTAAGTAGATCTAACATTCAGCAGTGAAACTAAGCAATTATGCTAGAAAGCAGAATGTCAGCCCTTAGACTGTAAATTTAATGCCAGGAGATGGGAAGCAAATCAGATGCTGTGTAAACTGTGAGGAGAAGGGTGGGCAAGACTTCTATAATCTCGCCTATGCCAAATCACTTCTTTTTCATGGCATAACCATGACCGTGTCCTGACTGCTCTTATGCGTGTCCAGGGCACAAAAAGATGTCCTCAGGATTTTGGCCATAGTTAAGCTTAAAGGCTTGCTAAGTTGAGAGGGCAAGGTGGTTTACGTTTTCCACCTCTCTTGCTACATTCTACTTTCAAAATATTACAGTCAAGGTGCAGAAAGACTTTTTTAGATCAACCAGTTAGGATTTTTGTACCTTAGACTGTTTAAATCTCATATTATATGTCAGAACCCAAGAATTGGTTTGGTCTTGACCAAAAGAATCTTTTAGAAGATCAGCCAAGTTGAAGAAAAAAAGTTCTTGGAAGCTTGTTCTAATAGCAGATCATTCCTACTTTTCCCTGAATAGAAAGTGTCTTCTATAGCATCAAATTTCAGCAATTTATTCTAGTTATCTTTAAACAGAAGCCAAATAGTATTTAATTTAGGCTGTTTGTTTGGGCTGTGCTTTTCTTTTTTCCCTTCTAAAGTTAAACACTGTAATAAAACTCCTTTCAGGACTCTTCAGAGTTATATTCATTCATCTCTTTAAAAGTTTTTATTTGATCTGTGGTCTTTGTTTGAGAGCCAATTGTCTGCATTTCATAATTTCTACATTCCACAGCTTGCTGCTATTATGTTACCTTTATTTTTTTCTAAATTATACATGATATCTGCTTTTCACAACTGATATATGTAGGCCTTCAAGTCAAAGTATGTCCTTTCGTCTAGCATAGAAACTTTGATTTGGAGAGGTAAAACCATTCTCAAAATATTGCTGTTATTTAGTTTCATTTCTATCCAGTTCTATATTGCAGATAGAAAGGCCAAAAAAAAAAAAAAGGCCAGAAAACTCCTCATGTTCAAATAAAAGGATCAGTCAATATAAAATGTAGGCAAAGAATCAAGCTGGGATCTCTGCCCAAGACAGATGCGACAAGGAAGACCCAGGGCTGCTACCAGCTGCCACTGCACAGAGACAGAGAGAGAAGTCTGAGAGTACAGGAACCAGCAGGAAAACAGAGCTCTCTGAATATAAACCTTTAGGTTCAAAGATTTTCATCATGAGTAACAAATCATGGAGAAGAAAAGGATTACCAAAGCTTGACCTCACCTAAAAGGGAGCTATCATCTTACCAACTAGAAGAGTGGGAAGGGAGGATTACAACACTACATCAAAAAGAAAACAGCATGGACAAAGTAGAGTTGAAAGACATTCTGTGTGAAATTCCAGGTGCTGATGAAATACAGAACATACATGTTTGTTTGTTTTCCTAGCAAATGCCTCAATTACATTTCCCTTGGGAATCAGAGATCACTGAATCTTACTCTAACCAATTAGTATTACTTTACACAGAGGTGAAAAAGCAACCACTGTCAGGAGAACTCTTGGAACAGAATCTCATGGATCTGGAGATTTTCTCACCACAACTACAGAAATAGCTACTGGCTGCTCAAGGTTCCTCAAACCTGAATTGTACAATCCAAGCAGGAGAACAAATAGTCAAATGATCTTTCTTTGTTGAACCCCAAACAATAATTTCTGTTTCCAGCTGGCATCACAATGAACAAATCTGCCACTGCAGCGTCTGAAGGCGTATGTGGTTATTGTTCTCAAATGGGAAAGAGATTCTGAAAAGCTTGGGTGCTCCAGGGTATCTACATGTGAAGGGTGCTGATGTTATGAACAAGAACCTTCGCCAGAGATAATATTATCCAGCTAGATGCACAGTGCCAGATTTCTGCTGGTAAGCAATTAAAAGTGTTAAATCTCTCTATAGCCAGGAACCTTTTCAGGAATCTTAAATGAATAATTTAACACCTATGGTAGACATACTGTAAATATTACATAGATAAAAATTGGAAAAAAAAAAACCAAAACAACATAGAAACTTCAAAAGGTTCCCTAGTTTACAATACAGAAAGAAGTCTTGTGGAATCAGTTGTTAAAGCTACAGTAAACTCTAATTCATCATATTTACATAAACATGGATTTTTATATTTATGATATTAATATCTTTGTGTTAATTTTTAATTAATGCAATTTATATAAATATATTTATGTCCAAAGTATATATATTTCAATATTAATTTATATTCTTAACCTGCTGTTACACATTAATGTTAAATCAAATGATTTTCCACATAATTTTATCTTTGGGCAAAATACCAAAATTAAGTCTACTTCCCCAGTGTTATTGCCCTTACTCATGACCTTCACTCCTTATTTCTGCCAGTCACCACCACAGCTTTACTTTCAGACACAGGTATAGGCTCCAACAGTTCACCATCTTTTTCTTTGCCTGTTTTTTCCCTTTCACTGTGTTTTCAGGGTTATTGTTTTGGAAGTGCCTATTTCATTTCACTTTCTCAAAATACAGTGCTTTTCCCTTTCTTTCTGTAAGAGTAAACTTGATTGATTTCTAAACCACAAACTGATGCTTCATGAAGCTCATAAAAATGTAACAATTTCTTTTCTTTCAGTTTTCTTTTTACTAAGTTTGCTTCTTTTGCGTTATATTTTTGGAAATATCTTACTTTTCTGTGTAAATATTTTCATATTTTCCTTTCTATTTTCCATTCTTAAAACCTTGCTCTATGTCTTACTTCCTTTTCTTTTAACTATTAATCTCTATTTTATAAATACCAATTTCCCAACCCAGTCCTACATGTATAATTTCCTTCCCATTTCTTCTGACAAGTCCATATATAGTATATATATGTACGTAACTGAATATATATGTAATTTTACGTATATATATATATACGTAAATAAACACTATGTATACATATATTCTGTTTTTACTTATAGGCCCTGTGCTTAATAGTCATCAGAAAAAATAACTTTTAGTTTCTGAAGTATCTTTATTGCATACTTTGTACAAAATCAACTTTTATTAGCATTTATTCAGACTTGTTTTATAAGCACTTAAAGAACATGCATTCTTAATCTGTTCTTTTAATTGTTTTAATTTCATTTGGTAGACAGTGCAAATGCATCAGAGTCCTCTTTCACTAAGACTTTTTCAAATTCAAAGGCAGGCATGATTGCTGATTGAAAATGACTATGAAATATGATTTGATTTTTCTCAGCTTTTGCTATGCATATGCTGTTATTTGAAAAATTCCATTTTCTTTGCTTTTAAGGACTCCCTCAAATTCTTTCACTTATAGCAACTTTGAGATAAAGAAATCTCAACAATTTTAAAATTAATTGTAATACTAATTCCAACAGCATATTAACACATGTGATCAGAGATAATTAATAATCTTGCAAAGAACTGCAATGAAGAAGGTAGCCTATGCTGCTCATAAATATTGTACTAATATTCATAGTCACATACTTTAAATGTGTCATGAATCAGCTCCCTCTAATGGTTACATTTAGTATATCTACTGATTCCTTCTCTTACCATAAATCTCTCTTCAAAGCCTCACGACAAAACCCTCAATAAAAAGAAATTTTGTAAGACATCTTGCTAGCGCATTCACAGGGATAGCAAGTTGGCTTTGCCAGCTTAGTGTTATCTGCAGAAGCCTAGGGAATTTTGTCTTTATCAACTACAGATTATACAGAAGCCTATGTCCTTTGAATGTCCTATGATGATACAAAATGCAGGAACTGTATAATAGTGATTGAGAAGACAGTTTTCTCCTAGCATAAATCATGTGTTCTACGGAGATACTCCCATGTCTGGTAAAACTAGATCAGTTCATTTAGACAGCTTGGCAAATGATAGCTGTTTAATGTTCTTTACAATCCACCTGTAGACTCTGAGATTTCCTGTGAATATTAAGATCACATTTCATCTTTGCATTCCCCCCTTTTTCTTAGCTTACCTTTGCACACCCCTTCTTCCAGCTTAATCATTCAACCAAATAATTTTTTTTACACAGCTTTACACAGTTAGGTATATAGGTCTATAGGCAGGAAATAACATAGAATATAAAGTCTATATTGCATATTGCAGGTAGCTAAAACTGTGGTGTCAGTTTGATATGATTCTATCACTTTTGCCATGACCTGAGGAGGACTTAATATTTACAGAAGTGATGGAGGGAATCTGATTTGTATAAGGCAGCAGTGTTCTGTGTTAGTATGTTTTGATGCTATTTATTTTCAGAGCATGGATTTTAAATATCTAGTATTTTTAGGATTACTAGATCTGGTGCACATTCTCAAATGCCAGTAGTCTACAGCAATAGGTTATTAAAATATATATATATATATTATATATATATATATATTTTCTTTTTTTTTTTTTTGTAATAAAGACTAGTGTCTCCAACATAATATCTGGAAAGAGATGAGTGACTGCTTCTTTATATTTCAATAACTGAACTTGGGAAACTATCCTCAGGAAAAAATACAGACTGTAGTTCTCACAAATGCAGAGTTGTAAGATAAAATCACTTTATTATTTCTTTGAATTTCTTTAGGCAGTTTTTTGCTCTGTAGTAAGACTAATCTGATGCCTTGAAACCATCAGATACTGCATAACAAGATCTGCGATATTTAACCCTAGGCTGTGGAGGCTGATATGAAAAGGGGACAGATTATATTTTGTATTGAAGCACAGAGCTTCTTCTCTGGAGGTACCTTCCCAGAAATTTGCAATTCTATTTATTATGCAGGGTAACTAATTTTTGTTCAGAATCCAGATATAAATGGGATCACGTGAAAACTGAGAATGATATGGAGACAGACCAAAAAAAAAATAAAATAAAATAATGAATGGACTCAGCAGGAGCCATGGAGACCATACCTTATACTTCTTCATTTTTCAATACCAAATACAGAAATCAGAGAGGAAGAAATATAAATTGTCCACCTACAACTCCACAAACTTGTTGACTTACAGATGTATGCAGCATGTCAAATTCACACTTTGCTCTAACATGGTGCATTGGAAAGTATTTTGTTAGCTGTTCTCTGAAGCTACTATTATATCTGTGTTCCAACATCACTAACAACTTTAAGACAGAAAAATTCTTCTGGGGATTATTGTAACTGTACAGCTGTAAATTGGTAGATAGATAAAGGTCATTCAGAAAAGGTAAATAATTCCCCTGCTCCAGTGTAGAACCAGATCACGGTAGGATCATGCTGTTTCCTATTATAAAAACATTTTTTAATATATTTAGTGCCATTGGACCACTTTAAAGATCCTTTCTGGAAAGCACAGACAAAATACGTGCACGTGTTATGTTATGAACTAAATTTGAAGACTGAGATAAAATTTTCTATTCTTTTTCCTCTTCAAAAGTTCATAAGCTTTTTGAAAATTATAATAAAATGAAAATATCATTATTTGCTTCAAAAAAATGGTGGCATTCCAATAAAAATAAAAAGAAATCTATAAGGAAGTAATTTTGTCCATAATGTAATAATAAAAGAATAAAAAGAGAAAAGGATAGCACAGTAAGGATTTATGCAGGCCTCCTGTTTAGAAGAAAATAGATGAATATATTTCAGTCTAACACTTTGAGTGTGTTTGACATAGTAGAGCAGCCCAAACCTTCTTGAAATATTCCTGATACAATACTGTGCTTGACGTTAAAAGCAAATTTGATTTTAATTTTTTAATGCATACAATAAATAAAGGTATAAATGATATTTATTTATAAAATAAATAAATAAAGAATATTTGAAGTAAGTTAGTAAGCAGTCTGTGTGTAAATTAAGAAGTTTTACAGAAAGAGAATTATTAGAATAACAGGCTTTCGGGAATGTGATGGATAGGCCTCTTGAAAAAAAAATTCAGAGGCAAAAGTAAGAATATAGAAGATTTGACAACTTCTAAAGGAGAAGTTTATGAACATATGAACAGCCAAAATGCATAGTATGAAGAAGAATATTAGAAGTAGACAGACACATCTGTAATATCCCTCATGACCAAACATTTAGGGAAATTAACAGTGGGAATAGCACAAAAACATTGATAAATTTTAGGAAGTTAAAGCTGCAAGATCACTTACCATTACAAAGTAACATAGAATGGAAATAAGAAATATTATATTTATTTCTACACACACATGTATGTACTGTTAGAAGAGATAGAAGCATCAATTCTTTACTTTGGCAGACAGAAATGTAAATTTGTTTGTTTAACAAAGAAGAGTTTTTTCCTCTGTTAATAAAAAGGTTATTTATCAATAAAATGACATTTTCAGAATAGGAGAAAGCGTAGATCAGAAAATGGAAACAGGAGGTAGGAGAAAATTTAGAAAAATTAGAGATGCTTTATTTCAAAGGGCCTGATGCATTCATGTGATAATACAACAGGAACCGGTTACAGCTTTTAGTCATGCTACACTAAGCTGCCATTAGCAGTAGCAGAAGGGAACAATAATACAGCAGTCTCTCTGTAAAGAACAGCGAGGGTGAGGGAAGGAAGTTGTGGAAAAGCCTATTCCACCCAGCCAAGCTTTGTGTGAGGAAGAACACAAGATTAGAAAACAACCCATTTGTGAGTATCTAGCAAACAGTGAGACAAAATTCTGTGAGCATGGACCTGTCAGGAATGAATCCTGTCAAAAACTATTCCAATTTCTTTCTTTGACAAGGTAACTGACCTAGCAGAAAAAAGAGAATCCATGGTTATGTTATACCTTGACATCAATAAGGCTTTTGACACTGTTCCACATGACATGTTCATAAGATTAGTGTTAACAACCTGGATCACAGAACTGAGAGTACACTTATTAAATTTAATGGTGACAGCAAGCTAGGAATATTTGCAAGCTCTTTGGAGGACAGAATAAGAAATCTAAATGTTCTTGATAAAGTGAGCAAATTGTGTAAAAATGTCAATGGTCAAATTCAGTACCAAGCAGAGCAATTCACTCAGTTGACTCTTTTTAATAGAAAAGAGAATCCTAAGGAAGTACACGATGTATCAAAAAGCTTCTAATCTGCAAAGTGGTTACAAAGAAGATATAAACTATTCAGTATATAACTATATATAAACTATTGTTCATCATGTGTTAAGTACAAAGGGAGGCAAAAAAAAAAGACTTATTTTAAAGTATTTTAAAGTCTTCCCTTATGAAGACTGGCTGAGGGAGGTGGGCTTGTTCAGCCTGGAGAAGGCTGGGGGTGACCTCACTGCAGCCTTCCAGTGCCTAAAGGGAACCTATAAACATGAGGGGAGCCAACTCTATGAAGGTGTAGATAATAGCAGGACAAGGGGGGAAATTGTTTTAAGTTGAAGGAAGGAAGATTTAGATTGGATTTCAGGGGGAAGTTCTTTACTATGAGAGTGGTGAGGTGCTGGAACAGGCTGCCCAGAGAGGTTATGGGTGCCTCATCCCTTTAGGTGTTCAAGGCCAGGTTGGATGGGGCAGCCAGGTCTAGTATTAGATATGGAGGATGGTGGCCCTGCCTGCAGCAGGGTTGTTGCAGCTTGATGATCCTGGAGGTTCATTTCAACCCAAGCCATTCTATGATTCTATGATAAAGGAAATGTATACTAATTAATCATTCGTATTTTTAAGGAAAGCTTTCTAACTGCAAAAGTCCTCTTCTTTGATCATTCTGGTGCTGTTAAAGTGTGTCATGCATAAACATCCAGAGGGTATGATGTAGGTGTGTATGGAGTAGATATTCTTGAGACATCCCTCTCTGTTCTACCATAAGATAGAATAAAATAAGAATTAAAGTATTTTGCTAGATAAGGGAATATTGCTGAAAAGAGCCAGAATGAAAACAAAGCATCTTAAGATGTCTATTATATATATTTTTTTTGTTAAGCTTGAAACACCATGACAGCATCCTTGCTTGCGAATTTTTCATACATACTCTCATGCCAGAATCTTTGAATGTAGAAAATAACAGTTTTAAACGTTTTTTTTTTTTTTTTTTTTTGTATTTTTTTGATTTTTTTGAAATTTGCGGGGTTTCCTTTTTTTTTAATTTTTGTTTTTTTTTTTTTTTTTTTTTTTTTTTAATCAACAGTACTTCCTCCTAATGTTAACATCTTACTTAAACAGCTTCTCCAGTGTCTTCCCTAGAATATATTAGAAATGAGACAATTTCACAGAAAAACTAGGTCTGCAAGATTTGTATCTGGGCATGCATCTTGGTAGTTCTGGGAAGATTTTTCAGCACATTATTAAGCAGTTGATGTATTTCCTGTCTCCTTTCCCTCATTTGTTGTCCTGAATAGAAATGGTAGACATGGGAAAAACTAAGGCAGAATTTAAAACAAAATGATACAGACATGTTTAACAAAATGTTCTTGTGGTCACTCTACTCGTAAGAATATAGAACAAGCTCAAAAAATTTGTTTCCTTTGGGGATTTTTGAAAGAGAAAACTACTTTCTGATTTAACCCCAAACGCGTTGGGAAATCAGATGACTCCTTTTCTGAACAAGAAAAGTAGGATTCAGAATTAATAAAAGCAAGAACAAAGTGGAAGAATTTGTTTGGTAAAATAAAGGCCTTGTCATAAGCTAAATCAGTATGCTATCTTAGCAGGCAATATTTTAGTTAAACATAATAACTAAGAACTGCCTAGGCATATAAACAATAAATAAAAATTAATACTTCTATCATGATTGTTAGAATGATGAGTAATTGTTACCAAGAATAATGTGGCTGAAGTTCTTTCCTATTTAATAATTTGAGGAAATACATTTTAAAATATTGTAATGAAAATAATGAATTTTCAAAAATGCACTTTTAAAATTCTATGAACAAGCATAAATAATATTTAAACCTTATTTGTCATTGACTAATGTGGACTTTTCCCAAGTATAAAATTTGGCTACTCTGCAAAATGAAACCAAGTCCCTCACAGCATATAGGAAAGTACCTCGCTACTCCAGGTTTTCATGTAAGTTAAAAGGGCTAGCAATGGCGCTAATGCAGCAATTATGGTTTTATAATATAAGCTAATGTTAGAATCATTGTACATTGCACAGACAAGACTGTCGAGGCACATGAGCACAGGATTGCAATTCCCTCTATTCGACTGTGTTGGCTGGTCGAGATGTGTTCATTACAAAGGATAATTAATTAGTGACTGCCAGAACAGCACAGCCAGGTACTGAAGGAAGCTGTCTGTGGCCTTGCTACAAATGAGAAAGAAATTCAGATTGGGATTGCCTACTCTCAGGTAGGAGATAATTTGTGATTAAATTCAATACATGCAACTGATTCAGGATGTTTTCCTAATGATTTGAAAAAACTGTGAACTGCATGCATAATTTTTATAAACTTTGATAGTTACTGTAGAGTTCAGAAGTTGCACTGATCAGGAAAGTGTAGCTCCTGGGATTGTAAATCTGCAGGTCAGTTCCTTAGGGGTATAGCTTGGTGAATTTCATAACATCTGTATCCTGAAAACACAAGCTCTGCATTCAACAGACTCTTCAAGCCCTCCTAGGACTGAAATGCCACCCAAAATTGCAGCCACGCCTCCTGCCACTCCCAGCCTGTACAGCCTTTCCCAGATGATATCAGAGTACATGTTTTGGTGCACTGTAAACATAGTTCAGACATGAAGCTATTGAATAATCCTTTCAGCTGTGTATGGCGATTTTTTAGGAGTCCTTTTGCTAGCCTGGCTCACTGTGGAGCCAAGTATTTGCACTGTGATACTATGAGGAGAGTAAGGATGAGGAGAAGATGGCAGGATTTGTTTTTTGGTGCCAGCGGCTGGCTGAAAACATGCTCGAACATATAGCATAAAAGGCATTCCAAGCATCAGCTACTCTGCAAATACAACCTGTCCCTTGTGCAGAAATGTCAGTAGCGACCCTGCTGGCTTCATAAATAATGCAGTTGCCGTCTTCCTCTGCTGGCCTGCAGTCCTTGTCTGGGAATCCATATTATAGCCGAGCAATTGTGCGTTTGAGACACTCCCATCCCAGTGCTAAAAAGCTTGCAAAATAAATATATAAATGAAATGGGAAGTACTCTTTCAGAATAGGAGCAAAGGAGTGGAACAACAAATTTTTGTTTGTTGTTTTTTTTTCTCATGTTACTGAAGATAATCGCAGTTTATGCATAATCATGCACATTCAAAAATTTAAAAACAAGGTCAACAATTGCATTAATAAATAAGCCCAGGGGCACATATGCAAATAAGGTAAAATTCACCTGAACCACAAGACAAGCTTGCAGAAAGGCATCTCAGCCATGGTGCGTGATGCAAAAAGGGAGAGCTCACACTTCAGTTCGTAATTGTGGATTATTATTAGATGAATTGCCAGAACTCAGACATGTTCTGTAAGTACATCTGCCACAATACAAGTTGTACTCTGGTCTCTCTGGGAGCTAATTCTGTCATGCCAAATCTTTCAATTTGGAAACATACATACCACAACCAATATTTTAAGGAACGCCAATTACCCATTTTCCAAAAAAAGTTGAACGCATACTGTGACCTAACACTGAATTAGAAAAAAAATCCTGTTTGTTCCAGAATGTATAATTGTATTTTACCCATAGACAGAAAAAATATATTATAATGAAATATTTATTAATTATACATATACATATAACTATTAGACTCAAGAGGAATTCAAGCATAAACCCTAATTCTTATCGTGTGTTTGTTCTTTAATTTTGTAATTTTATGTTATGTTTCACCTGAGCAGCAACTGTATCAGTGATGTAATTGGAAAACAGGATCAGGTCCTAAAGGTGGATGTTTTTGGTTGCACTTAAATTTGAGAAATGGGAGTCAAATGGGATTTCTGTGAGAAAAAAAATAAGAAGGGCAAAAAAAGATAAATTGGACTAAATATAGTGCATATAAGCAATTGCAGATAATATATTACTTGACCTTTTTATAGTCTATGCAACATTACAGTGTTTGTGTAAGTACGTCTATGTACTCATGCAGATAGATGTATCACATATAGCTATGCCTTAGATTTGTGATAAGCAAACTAAGGAAGTGTTAAATTAGTGTGTTCAAAATTTCAAAGTTTTGTATCCTCGTCTTTGTAAAGTAGCTTCTAATTCAGGCTCATCTAGAGCAATCCTTTATATTCATGTTCATTCCATTTGAAAAAATATTGTCTTCAATGCAAGTGCCTACTCACAGTCCTCAGAAGTTCTGACAGACTTTATACGTAATGGTATAAGTAATTAACTTTAGGAAAAAGTTACACGGATGATTTAGTATTGGATTAATCTAAAGATACAGGCAAAGAAACTCCATTGAAATGCATCCCTCAGATGTCATTTCTCTTAGATCACTGCATTTTTTGGGTTTCTCTTAGTACACAAGAAAATCTACTATGCTTCTGTAATGATTTTTAAAAACCAGATAATTAAATATTTACATCTCAGTTTGTAGTTTCAGCCATCTTATAGACATATGGCAGTACTTTCCTTATACATTCTTTAGAAAATCTGACATGTTAGCTATTCCTATCATATTACTACCAGTAGCAGGTTCCTTTATATCCCATGCACTCTTCTGCCCCAGCTTCTGAATTTGACATCGCTTTTTGGATTAGTATTCAAATCTAAGAATATCAGCTGCTGGCAATCTACTTCTCACCAAGCACAGAAAGTTCAATTGATTTCGTGGAGGTTCTGACCTCTTGACTCTTTGTAAAATTAATTTATTTACAGTGATCACTGTTATAAAAAGTCAATAGCATCTGCAACTGGGTTGTTAGTAGAAAAAAATTATCACAAGGTAACGCTTGAAAAATCAACATCTAATTGCAGTATGATGCTTTGTATGTCAAAATACTTCCCAGATTTTGAAGTCTTAAACCATAGACTGACTCTTGTACCATTTCATAAGGAATTTACAAAGGAGAAAACTGACTTGGATATTTTCATGCTCTAAATCATAGAAAAATATCTAGCTTATTATTAAAAAAAAAAAAAAACCGATTCAACTATAATTCAGAAGAGCCGTACAAAATGAAGCTTCATACGTACAGAGAGGCAAGCTCATTAATAAAGCTCGTGGGACTTTGAATTATTTTGATTTGTTGAGGAACACAAGAATATTTTTATACTTCTCAGTTTTGAATGTGAACTGTAAGGCTGAGAAATGGCAGGATACCAAATAATTTACAGAACATGATAAAACATTTATTTGATGGTTATATTAAAGGTGCAGCTCACTTTTGTTTTCACAACTATCTGCACAGTATTCAGCTCAGAAACCGCTGTCATGCTACATGACACAGTGCTGTCAAGTATTACTAAAAGGAAAAAGAATTTATAACTGCTTCATGACAAATAAGCAAGAGTAATATTAGACTATTTTGTATTAAATAATCTTAAACTGCTAACACAAACAAACATTTATTTTTTTCAGATTTTGAATTTTTAAAGTTATTTCAGTCATTTTAAACATTCGTGTAGGAAAGCCTGGTGTCTTATTAGGCTAGAACATAGTGCACAGATTCCTAGTCTGTTGCTTCTGAAGCGTTGTTCTTCGCGTGCTGCCTTCAGGTTTTATGACATTTTAAGTAGGATTATGCAAAAACACAGCAATTTGAGAGAAACAAATTGTAATTGCTGTAATGTAAATTCATGTTTGAGGTCAGATAAACTTCCATCTCCAAACACACCTCTGAAGAGAGGATATTAAATCACATAAAAACTCAAGGAGGTACTGGAAAGATTTTCAGTTTGGTTGTTGTTATAAAGCAAATAGAAAAGATCTGGTGAAAAGTATGCGAGATACTTAAGTGATTGATGGAAGTTCAAGGATCCAGTAAAGCTGAAGAGAAAAAAAAAAAAAACTTTCAGGTATAAAATGGAGACTTTCAAAAGGTGATTCTGATTGTTCACCTGCACTAGCTTCATAGGGACAGCCTCGGAAGTGTCCTCCTTTAAATAAAATGTAGGCAGCAATGCTCCAAAGTTGGTAGTCATTCACAGGAAGCAAACTGGAGAGCTATAACCACAAAAGTATGTTAGCTCATCTTTGCACAATTTCAGATTTAGTTTTAGATTAATTTAAGCAAATCTAAATGCTAGATTTATTCTAATTTAATTCTGATCACAGTCAGACTGGACACTGGCATGTTCTTCCTCTTAAAATTCCTCCCATGAAGCATGAGAATTGATTCAATTTTGTTTTATGTGATAATGCTGAAAAGCTAGAACAGGTACAAAGCTCAAATATTTGGGTGTGACCATGTACTGAGGAATCTTTTCAAACTCTGTAGTTGGTCACAGTAGACACTAAATACAGTGTATCTTGCTACTTAAAAAATGGCATTCACATCCTGATGTTGCAAACCCTCTAGATGGAGGGCAAGAAGTGAATCTCCTGAAGAAATCAATCACAATTTTGCAGTCAGCATCTGCACAAGCATATGTCTTTTTCCTCTCATCAAACATATGCTTTTGCATAACTGGCTCTGATATGCTCGTACTCTGGCTCTGTCCCCAAGTGCTCTGGTGTGGCCCTGGAAATATGGGCAAGTACATTAAGTAGTGAATGTTGAAAGCCGCTTTTTGACCAGATCCAGGAGCAGTCTATTCAGGATAGGCGGGAAAAAAGCTCCTCCTCAGCCACCTGTAATCTTTACTGTTGCCCAAAAGAACAGCCTCTTGGCTGGGTAGGCTGAACGGGGAGACTGGCACTGTGCATGGGGGAATATTGCAGTCTTTCTGATGACATAGTATATACATAGAATTTCCATTTTGGCCACAAAAATAAGTACTTTCTAGCAACTTTCAATAATAGATTAATCAAATGTATATAGTTTGACATAGACTACTTGATTCTGTGGTTGTTCTAATGTAATACTTGCTGTGTACTGAACAATCAGTTTATTTTTGTGACATGTGATGATAGTATTACTGAAAAATAATTTTTGTATAGTGGCCCAAATGAATTAACAGCAAAGTAGATTTCAGTGATTGTCTTATTGGATGTTATGCACATAACTTCCTTTTTTAGGCTGAACCTGCTCATTCTTCTCAGTCTTTATCTGGGTAAGGGTACTTGCCTTATGCTTTAAAATAATTTGACCAAAAAAAAAAATCTATAATGATTTCTAAGTATATTTAAAATAATGTTAGATTATTATCATAGAGTCTTTTGGAAAGGTGAGAAGTATTTATATTAGTACCTGTTCTACATGATAAATAAATTGAGATTTTTTTTTTTTTTTTAAACTTATAACATGAGCGTTTTTCAGGCAAAATACTGGTTATGTTTTCCTCAGAATAGAGCTAATAGATCTTAATAATAGAACAGTATTAAACTGTCATAGGTTAAAGAAGAAAAATGTTGCCACCAAAACTCAAGAGAACTTGCCATCACTTTAAAAAATAAATTCTAAATGTTATAAGATTCAAAACCTGCAGATAGGACAATAAGCATGTGAAATTGCTTCTTAAAGCACTTCTTATTTCTACATCATTTATGCTCTAGATTTCACCACTGATACTCTTCAGAGAGCTAATTTCTACACTAAAATTTAGAGTTGGCTGCCACCTGCTGGGAGTCTGGACTTCTTTTTCTTTTAAGGAAGTATTAAGGGGATAGGATATGTTTGGTTTGTATTTTAATTTCATAAAGATTGTAATATAAACTATGCATTCAAAATATATGAATTTATGAATTTAAATGATCTGAGAACAGAAAGTACATGCTAGATATAATATCCTTAAAAGGAGGAAAAAAATTCCTCCTCTCTGGTATTTGTAATGTGTGGGGCTATTATTCTCTGAATCAGGAAAAAATAATGTTGAATCTACTGAAAATGTTCCCCCTAAGGCACTGTAAAACAGCTAAAAGTTCCATTCCATTTACCAGCATGAGGAAACTATATACGGAATCATCTATTATTCAATACAATTTACTTTAACAACTACAAAAGCTCTGCATTATGACTGCAAGAAATTTACCCAAGAGCATCTCCAGAAGTTGATGGAGAATGGATACACTACAAATTACAGAGCTTTTGCTTGGTGGACAGTTGTACCCAAAGCATTAAGGAAACTATCAAATACTTAGCATCTTGTAGAATCATGACCATAGATATGGATAAGAAATTCTTTTTTTATTCTATGAAGTCAATTATCCAATATTCCTGAAGTTGACAGTACCTGTGTGAGACCCAACAAGACCTACTCTTATCACACATTTTAGTTGGCAGAACTAAATCTTAAACCACTTCCAAACCTATTAAATTATTACTGCCTTTTAGTGCTAAACCCAACTATACCAACCAACCAAATCTATCCCACCATACTCTTTTCCCAGTCATCAATGTGCACTTTGTGGGGTATTTGCAGCCAACTGTTTCATTCAGCTTCTTGAAAAAATCCTTCACAGAATAGACAAGCACAGAAGTAAGAATCAGTCTCTTAAACTACAGCCTGAACAAATACTCTTAGTCTGTAAAGAGTGCCCTAAAGTGTGTAAAGACCGCCTTAAAGAAAAGAAATAAATCTTCAGTAAGCTGGTTTATGATCTTCTTAATGAAGAGAAAGACAGAATTTGTGAAGTAAAGTGTCCTGCCTTTCTCTTGATTAATCAAGACACATCCAGAATATAAAGTTTGAAAATGCCTTGCACTCTCAGAGGAGAGAAGTTAAAACTCAGTTTCCAAGTGCTCTACCTAGATTACCTGGGCTCAGTTTCAAGTTGTGGGAATTCATCCCAGCCACAGCCTGGTTCCATTGTAGACCTCTATGCTGGAGCCTCATTTGATTCTCTTTTCCTAGAGACTCTAGTCTGCCAAGAAATCACAACATGCCTGGAAGGTGTGTTTGGATACCTAAAGGAACATGTCAGCTTAGAACTGCTATTGTACTAGATTTTATAAACATACAAGTTTTAAAGTAATTAATCATGACACCATGACCGGTACTTAGCTTCTCTGACCAAAGCTATAGAAAAGTGAGATTTTTCAGTCCTTTAGGAGCAAGAGTTATTTACATGTGTTTCACTCAAAAGAGAAGTTAAACTTGATATTACAAAGCACGATTTTGATTTATAAGGTGACAAGGTTTTGTCAAAAACAGTTGCATCATATTACCAGGAACAGTGAAATCACTTAGAGGAATTATGGAACAGTACACTGTCTTTCTAGCAATTGTGTATTTTGGCTTCATATCTCTGATACAATCCATCACTGAGGAAGTTTTAGTGAGTATGAAAACAAATGTTATGAATCCACTGAAATAAGGTAGCATGGTTAGTCTTACCAAGATACAAAAACAAAGAACTTTGCAGGTTTCTTTAAGCTACTACAGAAATCATAGTTAGAATTAAAAGGATAGTGAAAATCGAAAAGCTCCTGTTGGAGAAAAACCTAGATTTGAACATACTAATTGCCCCTCCTCCTGTTTGGTTCAAATCTAACAAGCTTCCAGCTGCTAGTACAGATCTTCTGAACAGATGAGCATGTTGCTCTGTGTCCTGCCCTAGAGCAGATGGTGCATTGCTGCATATAACTGAGGAAGTACATTGAGATTATTACTGAGACATCTTCTAAAAAGCTTCACTGGCATTGCACAGCCTCACAGTGGGCAGAAAGTAGGCCAGCTGTCTTGTCAATGGGTGGGTTTTGTAGCAAGGCCATTCCACAGAAACCAAACTGATCTGGGTCACCTGTGTGTCACAGGTGAGCTGGGCCAGGGAGGAGGACAAGGACATAGGCTGGCACAGCATGCTCTAGCTCTCTTCTCTTTCTCTCTTTTTCTCCTCTCCCTTCATCATGTTCACTTCAGAAATAGTAGTCTTGTGACCAAGGTAAGCATTCATGATCTATCTTCAGCCTTTACAGCAGGCTGGTAGGATTTTTTTTCCTGGATACTGTAATGCTATCTCAGTTCCTTTCAGCAGCTTTCCTTTATAGTGTTTTGTCATATCTCCTGAGGTAGGTTTTTATCTGCTATGCAAAGGTGATATACGTTAACTACATCTCCCCAGTGCAATATTACATAATAGGGTTGTGTTATGCAGCCAAGTAATTCTTAAAGAAAAAAAAAAAAAAAAAAGAAAAGCAGAAAAGCAGTAAAGGGTAGTAGAAATGTTAATAGTTTCATTATAAGGTTTTACAGTTTCTTTTTCCCCTCTTTTTTATGGGTTACTGACACAACTTTGGTTTAGAGAAAGATGTCATCTTATCAGTGAGTTGACAGCTGTAATAAAAATTAAGCAAATATTCTCTTTTGATGCCCAGATGTCCAGATTTTTTGCTTCCTGGTTCGGTTTCTTTGTTTAATTTTCTTTGCATGGTTTTGTTTTGTTAAATGCAATTTTTTCAATGAAGTTCTTTGATTTTTCCATGCTGAAGGCATTTCAACTCTGCATTTTGGAGCAAAAATTCCCACACTAAGTTCAGACAATCTAGCAGCTGCAACACAATAATTCCTAAAACAGTCTAGTTTTCAGGCTATTATGTAAATAATCCAGTATTCTGATTTTATTTAAAACTCTGTAGCAGAGATATGCTTTTTGTGTTGTGATGATAGTCAGACTCAGGTACATAGTATTGCTTACTATGGATTAAAAAGCAGCTGGTGGTCTTCTAACTCTAAATCTATAAAATTCTCACTTTATGAGATTTTTTTTGCATTTGAGAAAAGATCTGAAATTATCATAAACCTCTTCTTCCAGCATGAGTTTGTGGCTTTTTTCTGCTTACCTATTATGTGCACAGTAAGTTATCTTGTAGTCAGTCAGATATCCTGTCTGTGAAATTAGGATATTTTTAGTAGAAGTAGGCAGCAAGTAATTGATTGTATTCAGCTCTGCAGTCTTTGATTAAAGACAATGTGCTTAGGGGAGAAAGTCAACAATCGTTCCTAAACATATACAAGCATTTAATTGTGGTAATTAATTTACCTATACAACTCAGTGTACTTTTAAAAAGCTTATTGCCAGAGCATGAATGCCTCATCAGTCTTAAATATAACAGCCTGAAAGAACAAGTGAAATCAGTAGAATAACAAACAGTACTGCAGAAACTGCAGGCATTTTCAGGAAAAAAAATAAAAATAAAAAGGATTTTCAACTACAGAGTGAAATTATAAAGTATTTGACAAATAAAGACAATGGAAGGAAGATCAACACATCATGCCACAAAAATGAAGTAGATCATTGTTTTCATTGCCATGTTAAAGAAATGAAGAAGCAGAGAAGCCTTGAGCTGTAATTACTGAGGCTATTTTGTATGGGAGCTTGAAGAATGCAGTAGAATGCAGTACTTAGAGACCCCATTTTTGTAAATGTCATGTTCCCCATCAGTTTATCTGTTCACTATAAACAAGTATGAGTGTCAGGATGCAAGCCAAAGAAGACAACTAATGGAAAACAAACATCCAGAGAAAGGCAGTAAAGATGGATAAGCAGCTTTTAAAGAATCGATGCAATGATGGCTGTGCCATTGGTTTGGAAAGGTAGATGAGACTTTACTCTCTCCATGCTTGCATGCTTTATCTTTCCTAAAGGTTACATCCTAGATACTGAAGGGTATGTAAACTTAAAGCAAACTAGTCTCAGAAAAGAGGGAACAAAGCCTGTGCAGAAAGGACAATCTTGAGTAGAAATAAATTATTACCTGTTTAAGAGAGTTTTCAATGATTTTACTCACCATCCTGATCCCAGACTTCCTAATATGGATGGCAGATAGGTATTAAATATCCACTCAGAATGGATTCAAAAACAAAAAACAAAAAAACCCTACATTGATAACACACATTCAAGCTGTCAAACAGCAGAAGAGACAATGAAAACAAAGTGAAAAATACAAAATTAATGTTTTATTAACTATTTTTAGTTAACTACCTCTATCTTCTCAGTTTCAACAATCCCTTTGATATTCACTATTAGTCAAATGTAAGAGTAATGCTTCTGACATTAGTAGGTAACTGTATAGAATTTTCTCAAATAATCAGGAACATATAGAGACAACCTATTATGTAGCATACCTTAAATGTCAATCATGTACCTGGCCATTTTTATGTTTTAAGGTTGTATGAAGTGGTATGATATTACTATGCATTTTTGAGACTCATAAGAAAATAAAAATTAATTTAGAAGACACTCCCACAGTTATTGGAGATTTTAAAAAAAATAAAAAATAAAAGCCTTATCAGGTATAAGGCTTTTGGAAAATGAATTTCAGGATATTTTCTGTTTTTTTTTTTCATTATGAAAAAATACTTCAATTATTTTAGTTTGCAGTGCTGTATATACTCATGTATGCTCTTAGTTTTTTCTTTCTCTTGATATCATATTTGTTAGTACGTGTAACATCTGTAAGATCTGATAAATTTCCAGGGAAGTTCTTAGAATTCCCAGAGGAGAAAAAGGAAAAGGGATTTTTTTTCTTTTCCAGCAAAATGTAAAACTGCTGGTGCAGACAAATCCCTGAGTTTATTCCCACAGTCTTCTGAAGAACAGCCAGTCCCAACATGAATCCCATCACCTAATGCAAACGTGGTGTAATTCCAGGTTGAGTTCAGTTTTTGAAACAAGCATAAATTCAGGATTTCTGAATGTGAAGTTTTTATGTTCAATAGACTTTTCTATTATCATGAAAGATAATAAATTGTTGAGGTCTTTATTCCTTTGTGTCATCAATGTTTAAATACAGACCTAATGGTCCTTGTCACTGCAAGCTACATTTGCTGTTACAGTATGCCAGAAAGTACTAAATGTGCTTGACAAGAACAGGGGAAAGTCTCCCTTGTGTGCAAATTCATGTCTATGTAAAGCTGCAGAGCTAGCCCAGTTGGTGAAACTCAGAATAGTAGTGACATTGTAGATGTATTACATTAATATAAAAAAAGGGAAGCAGAGATGTGAATGTTTCTTTGAAGAGAATTGAAACTAAGGCTTGTACAAGGCAGATCAGATTTTGTTAGGGGCTAGGGGGTGAAATGCAAGCCTTATTTGTTATATTTCAGGCAGGCTGGAGGATGATGATGAATACAGGAGAAATTAAATGTCCTCAGTTATTTCTGTGGGCCTACAGGCACAGAATAAGAGCTTTTGTTTTATTTGTTCTATTGAATCTAGGTTGTAAGTAAATCATAGTATTGAAGTGGATTCTGAGGCAATTAATCATGAATGAGATTGTTAGCCAAAGCATAAAAAAAAAGTAATGAAATAATTTAAATACCAGGACATAACTTAACTTGGCCTTATACCATCTCTTAACTATTGCATTAATAACAGAGTTGAGCAATGAATAGAGGAGATATATAAAAGAATGTAGTAGAAAAGATCAGCCATCCTAATTTTTATATCAGGAAAGATGCAAATACAGCTCTTACTAAATTGCCAGTGAGAAAATCAAACACTGAACAGATGTTTTCTTTTCTTTTTGAGATAACAGATTGTTGCACTGCCTCCTATGCTATTAACCCTAACCAGGTCAGGACCAAATAACTGCACGTACACACCAATATGGTGAACAGCAAAATGGTGTTTATTAGACGTGAACTCTAGCTTATATACCTCATGTGCCCCGTCTACGCCCCTAAAGCATATGCCACACATCAATCATAGAGCTGGGAGGGCCTGTCGTGTGACATCCCGTGGAGGGGTCCCACGATTCCCCACAGCAATAGATTTTCGATCTAATGGCAGAAAAAGAGAGCAGCGTGTAAACCATAGAAAAAAAAATAGCATGATTTAGATCACATTTATAACAGGGCAAAGCAGTAATATCTCTAATGAAATCTTCAAAATTAAGCAATATAAAACAAGTGATAAGGCAGTAGCCAAAGCAAAGGAATACAAGTGGTAACACAGTAACCTATTTTATGAAAATAACACATAATTAGCAAATTAATAGCATCATTAACATGGGGCCTTATTCTGTGGAATAATTTATATAATCTGGATTATTTTACAGAGAAATTATTTGCGTAGTTTCATAAATATAGACATATATATTTTTCTTTCCTGCTCAGGACTTTAAACTATGCTTGGATTTCTGGAGCACATTGATATAGGTTACAACAAGTCTTTCTTTTTTCAGCAGTTACTATCACAACATTAGAAGCTTTTTTTTTTACTCCTTATGTTCAGCAAAATATATTATACTTAGTACTTTCTATTTCACATTTTTGTAATTATACTGTGAATTTTTTGCAAATACATAGATCCTTTTTTTAATCCATGCTGAAAGCAACAGAAGATGTTTTGCTGCATAGCTTTAGAGAGGAGGATGCAAACATTCCTTGACTTGGAAAAGTTAACCAGACACCCAAAGCAAGTAAGTAATTAATGAGCCCCAATTACCGTTAGGCCTCAGCTGTGAGTGGTTTTGGGCTTTGGGTGAAAGCAAAATCTGGAGTCCCCCTAGAAGGCCTGAATGACAAGAAAAGAAGGGAGAGTTGCTGGTTGGTTGTTTTATCATTGTTAGTAGTGCTATAGAAAGTTGTAGGAATGTTAGTTATGTTTGTGCTAGTGATAAGGTCATATTAGAGCATTACTGAGCAGGAAGATATCTTGGATGTACCTCGGAGAAACTGTAAAACTCATGGGAGGATGCATTTTGTTTGTGAAGTCTAAACCTAAGCCTGAATTTATGGTTTAGATACTAGGAAAAAATAAAGATTTTTCCTGAGAGGACTCTGAGGAGAGAGAAATGAAGTTGCTGAACTCTTTATCTGCCGTTGAACAGCTGGTATGAGGCATCAGAATTCCTGTATGTGGAAAGACTTCAGTGTCAAAAGTCAACTTGGCTCCACAGTTATTAGAAGAAAATAGCTGTTGGTGAGTGGCTGTTATGGGAAGTACTCTGTTTTGTGATGCTCAGCTCTCATGAGGCATAAGGTGAGTTTTCCTTGAGTGGATCTAGATATGCTTGCTATTAAAACTGCTGCAATTCTGCAATTCACGTCTTTAGTAATATTGCTGGAATTATGTTTGTTGTTCTTGAGGGTTGGATATGACAAAAGGTAGGTACTGGTATTTCTCGTAATGTTTTAGTTGCCAGTGGTGGTTTTAAAGATACTTGAATTTAAGAGGTTATTTCTTCCTGAAGGTGTGATTTTGAGAATATTTCTACTAACTGCTGATTGGTTGTCTGTGATCCACGGACTGGTGCTTTAGTGTTGACAGTTGTCCAAAATTGAAGCTAGTTTGTGTAAAGGAAGAAAACTTTAGTACAGCAGAAAAGTCATGGGAAATCTGTAAAGGTCTGAGAGGTCAAACTTAAGTCTGGTTGTTTTCAGCTGGCTTCCCACTGTGTAATCTGCTGTGAGAAATGTTCTAAGAAGGATGAAATTTGGGACAAAACTGAATACTACATATGTAGTATGCACAAGTCTTTCCAAGCATATGCAGTTTTTAGATCAGAATACAGATAAGAAAACAGATATATGTGAAACAGCTGGTCCATATGGTATGATTAACACTTAGTATCTGCTTTGTAAAAAATAATGAATGAGAAGGTCAGTGCAAAATGAGTGTCTTATCCTGTGCAGAGAAGTGAAGATGTGATATCTCAATAACAAAATATGTGAATTTCTTATGGTAGGGATTTCAGATATAGATGCATTTGTACCTTTAGATACTGAAACTCTCAGCAGAAATATAAAAATATATAAAACAGTTCAGTTTTGTGAAGACCTGTTACCCTGGAGGCTTTAAGCTTGTTATTTTGAAAATTTTTTATGAAGAAGATAAAGGAAGTCTTCAATGTTCTTTCATATCTTGTGTGAAGAGACAGTTTGCATAATATATGCAAGAGTTTGAGTATGTCTTGCTCAATTTAGATCATAACTTACTAGAATTGCTGGAATCCTTTTAATGTTTTCAGTATTACTATGCACACCAGTATCTATTTAACCTCTATTTTGAACATACCATTGCTAACAGAACCATCTGATATTTTTTATTCAAGATGCTAAATTGAATGCCAAAGGACTTACTTACAATGTACGTTCATTGCGTAAAAGACAAATAATTCTAGAATTTCAATATTCTTTTTCTTAAATTCCCTTTAACAAGTTGTGCTTTGTTCTCAGTATCACTATTCCTGAGTGACTGTTGTCCATTCTGCTTGTATATCTGGCTTGGCAGCTCCCTGGCAAGGCACCATTATATAACAATCAGGATTTTGCATCAGAAGGGAGGAAAAACACAACAGAACCAAAGCTAACCGTATCTGGATCAACTGAGTTTTTCTTTTGTGTTTCTTGAGCTACAGAAACCTGACAGAAGTAAAGTGAAATAAGGTTTATTTTCTTTGTGTCTCCTCTAATTACTTTGACACAATAATTAGGAAATTAAATGAAGCTTGACACTGACGGTCTTGCTTGTCCTAGGAGCCCTTATTACATGGTAGTGAGCTGCACTAACTACCATTTGCAAGGAAAACTAAGGATGCAAGACATTTCAGCATCTGTGCAATATGTGATCACCTAGTCTGTAGGAGAAAATACCACTGTAGAGAAGAAGTGATTCTATGGACAGTATAGCTGATTGGAACCTGGGAATATTTTATTTGTTTCGTGCTGTGTTTGAATTCTCTAAGGGTACTAGATTGATAAATACTGAAAGCATAGCATTCTATCATGCAAAATGACATAAGTTTCTAGAGTGAAGTCAAAGACTTTCTGATAATATCACATTCTCATTAATATATTTCAACTTTCTTTAACTTTCATTTGTTTCCCTTGACCCATTTGGTGCTCGTTTGGGCATGAGTGAAGTACTCATTTTAGATCAATTCATTGTGCTTTTCGCTAATGTCTTGTGTACGTGCCTTCTAGAAAGCTCAGATTAAACTTCATAGCTTACATCCAGTAAATAATGGTAGTACCATGGAGAGAAGACCTAGTCCTTCACCAGCAAATGTTTTTTTTTCTCAACATTGTCAGAATCCAGCTGCATATATTGCCTAAGACCTGTGGACTTAATGAATAAGCACCTTTCCTTCTCCTATCCCGCATGTGTTACCATTCACTAGACACTGAATGATGCTGCAATTGTAGGAAGTATGAGATATCTTTCATCTGTCTTGGAAGTCAGTAACAACACACTTGGGTATTATGATGTTCTAGGAGGTTTCAAGCTATCAGTGTGGCATTTGTCATGTGGTCAAAGTATCTGACAGAAGATTAGAAGCTGTTAACTCTGGAGTATTTTCTTGAAAGAAACCAGAAGAAAAATAACCTGTATCTCATTTCACAGATAACTGCCTAAAGAATAGGGCAGTCTTCGTAAGGTAGTTCAGCTTGTGTGTTTTATGACTAAGCTTAGAGCAGTGCTAAAACACTGTTCACAGACTTTTGAGCTTTATTAATAATGGTTTCATTTGAAGACTTTTCTCCAGATCTGAAAGGGAGAGACGCTTAACCACACTTAAAATCTGTAGAACTTCAACTCTTCAACTCACTGCTACTGCCCTAAGAGTGGAAGCATATGTGTGTGTGTGTGTGTGTGTGTGTGTGTGCGTGCGTGTACGCACACATGCATATGTATATATATAAACACAAAAATAGCTTTTCCGTGACTTCAAAGATGTTATTATCTTTTCATATGAGAAAGCCCTATAAGTGCTTCAAATACTGGCTGGATTTTCTGGTTTTGTCTTTTTAAAGTTGCTGCTTAAGCCTTAAGTTACTGATCTTAAGTGCAGTGTGTTTTAAATTCTTTTAACCTCACTTAAGAATACTTTAAATAAGAAGCTGAATATTCAAGCACAAGTGAGACCAAGAGTAGTGTTTACACTTTAGTTATACTGCTTTAAATGTCCATAGTTATTAATATTTAAGAACTGGAATTTCTAAAGGGGTGTGTTGCAGATGTTCCTCATACCCTCAGAAGTGTATTGTAGGAATCCTGTCACTTGATGTCACTGTTCTACTTTTCTTATGGTATTACTGTTAACGAAAATGTTGATTTGCCTCCTGAAGTGCATCCCTGCCACTTACAGTCTGAGTTATTCTCAAGAGGTGTGCAAGAATAAGGATGGCAGAAACAGATAAATCTGTAGGGAAAGAAGGAGCACTTCTTTCCTCTCATTTTCCTGTCCATCTGGAGTGTCAGGAGCACAATTGTCTATGCTCCTATGCAGAGCAATAGTATAGACAGTTTGTGTCTGTTTAGTTACCTCTGAGCTAGAGAGAATAACTGTGTAGAGAAACTGCTTGTATGGGGGAACTTAATATCTCCCATCTGTTTTTTTTTGTTTTTTTTTAAACTTTCATACTTTAATGCTATTAATACAATAAAAACCCTGAGCCTTAATTAAATAATCAAAACCTAGAACTTCATAACTATTTATGTTAGTATTATATTTATAGCTGCTATGATGTCTTTACTCTGAGAACCTCTAAATCATGTTAACTGCTATACTCTTGTCAGTCAAGAAATAATCTTGGTGGAACTGAATGTATGTTATATTGGTTGATCAGATTGTTTGATTTGATTTTTTTCAAGCTAAATGGAGTTACTTTACTTAGGAGACTTTTTAGCAGAATACTCTTTTGTGAGGAGAGTAGGTTTGAAAACCATTCAGCAGCGACTCCCTGCTACAAGTTCCACATGCAGGAGCATCTTGAAAGTAGCTGTTTCTTCAGAACAAGGACAAGTCATAGGTTAGCACCTGTATCTGATACTAAAACAAACTTAGAAAACAAATCCTTTTTTAATCTCTTGGAATATACATACATGCATCTAATTTATCAACTATTTTGTCCTAGGTATGTGATCAAATTGACCACTTGTAATATTTCCTGAGGTAACATTTTGTAGTAATTATAAATACAAACTCTTATTTGTATAGGACTATATTCATGGTGGATAATATGAAAAATACATGAAACATGAAGAATCACTGTTACAGAGAAATAAATATATTATTGCTGTCAACTTTGGTTTGGTCGTATGTTACAGAACTATATTAATGCATCTTAGTAAGCATCTACCCACTGAACATCCGTCACTCTGGATGTTTGCAGACTATCCAGTCTTCAAAATATGACACATTAGCTTCATGTACTGTTTTTGTATTTCAAAGCAGGAGATTTGAAGTTACGTTCTCAATGCAACAATCTGAGCACTTTGAACTGAAAGGCATCCTGCTGTGAATTCACGTCTGTATCATGCAGAATTGTTTTCTGTGATACTACTGCACAATGAAAACTGAGCCTTTGGACTTTTAATAACTTCAAAAACCTGGGTTTTTTAGCCACAGAAAGATTATGAAGTTTGTAGTTCATTTCTGATATTGTTAGTATGAAATAACAACAGTGGTGGTTGATTTACAGATGTCTTCTGGTACAGAATAGCTTTTCTGCACAAATACCTTTATTTTAACTAGAGCTTGATAAAGACCTATACAAACATCATTTTAATTCTGTTCAACTTGACTGCCAAAGCTGTGAATGCTTTCGTGTGGGACTATTCATGCTTTGAGAAAGCTTTGTGCTAGAATTCTTTGAGTATAAATACCTGCAGTTCTGACTTTTCTTAAAATCCTTCTGGGACTGAATTAAAAACAAAAACCAAACAAAACACTTTAAATGGGTAGTACTGGAAGAAACAGTTGTAAGTGCTGTTCCATTTGGGATAGAGGCCTCAACTCTGGGGAAGTTGTGTGCATACCTTGCAACTTTACCTTTTAAATTCTGCTCATATAACTTATTTCTTTTCTCCTGAGCAATCAGATTCCAGTGTAATAGTTAAAGAATATATATATATAGGTTTTATATATATATATATATTTATATATATATATATAGGTTTTTTCCTAATCCTGTACCCAAACAGTAGGAACGCCTGAGGACGCCACTGCTCAGTAGGAATCTGCTCTCTCTTAAGAGCTGTGAGACTAGAAATAGTTAGAGGATAATAATCTTTTGACTCTAGCAGATGAGAACAATATGAGAACAGTTACTTATTTCCTGAATAACTTTCTGAAAAAGAATTAAAAGATCAACAAGAAAGGAAATTCAATAGAAACAAATTTTCCAGTCATCTTCTTATCTATCTAGGGGCCTTTTGATCCTTCCAAGAGAGGGGGAGAAATGCAGTTTTGATCTGGTGTAATATGTTTAGAATCACAAAACTATCTTGTCACAATAGCCAACTTGATTTTCCATGGAGGAGCTAATTTGCACCTGCTGCTCTTGCCAGGGATATTTCTCGCTTTCGTATTGTGGGATGGTAAAAAATTTAAGACTATAGTCTTGTATCATGCAAGCATTGGGGCTATAAAAACTCTAAGTAGTGTTTATGAGCAATTCTGAATGTTATTTAAAAATGCCATTTTTAAAAAATGTACTTAGATCAACAACAAAACTCTGGATTAAAGTAAGAAACAAATATGATTTTGTTACACAGTTTGGCAACTGAAACAAAATGTTATAGTCAGTTCTACCTTACATGCCCCAAGTCATGTGTTGTTTGTGACTCATTTCATTTCTACAACTGGCTCTATTGTTCTTCAGAACACAACAATATGAAGTTGTGCCAATTGAAATGCAAGAAACAAGCATTGCATTGTTAGAAGAAAAAAAACATCTTTTTAGAAGACACTCATGACTTCATCTTTAGAGAGATAAGATGGAATTGTTCTTCCAAGAGTAGTTTCTCTTGTTTCTGATGAGGATGGAAAGTTCGAATTTATGTTTTAACTTTGCTATTAACTATTCCCATTTTAACTTCATCCCTATGTATAAGTGCAGATATAACAGCTCTTAATGGAAGGGAGGTGGCTCACACTATGTTTTTACGGTCAGCAGCTTCTTTATTTCTCTGATAACACTACTGATGGAGTAAAACACTAAAATGATGGTATGAAAGAGGACTGTCTTGTCTACTTATGTTACTTCAGTCTCGTGCTGCAGAGGAAGAATCTCATCTCTAGGCATTTTAGACTTTTGATCACGAGCAATCTTTCAGGGGTGGATGCTGAGGTGAGCTTAGCTCAAATATTCCCTTATAATTTATCAAATATGTATATCTCTAAATATTTACCTGAATGACAATTCAGGTGACAATTTTAAATAGTAATTGCTTAATTGTTCTGGTAATTATTACTTGCATAATTGCTGTGTTTAATTTGATGTGTCTGACAAAGGATGGTTAAGCTGGTTTTCAAGTAACAAAGCTGTCTGCCCAGTATCAAAAGATTAACAGAATATGAGTGGGTCCAATACTGTAAATACTAATATAAGAAAGATGGTTAGCTGCCATGGTTGGTATTTTTTTTTTTTTTTTTTTTTTGGTGATTTGCAGTAGCTGTAAATAAATGCTTTAAGAAGGGAAGCTGTGAAAATGACCAGTCTGACTGGAAGCAAGGCTACTCATAGAAGGACTGGAGACCTGTTTCTGGGACCCGGAATGTTAGATACTGTCTACTTGTTGTATATTAATTCTTGCATCTGTCAGGAAATGCTCTTTGTGTTGTGAAACAAAGAACAGTGGTTAAAGTGTTCACTAAACACCTGGTATTGGTTTTCTCACTATTCACAGGCCTGGAGGATTTAGGCTGTTGTGTGGGAATGCAGAATGTTGTGTGTTGTGCAAACAAGGTGCCACAGCAGGCTGGGCATAAAGAAAATATCTTTGTGGCATGTTTTTTTCTTATTTTACTATTGTAGGAGAATATTTTAATGTCTCTGCATAATTTTTAAGTCTTTTACAGGTTGCTGGAGCCTGTCCCAGTGTTGTGATGCTTATTATTATCTGTATAAATGGCTCCAGTTTCCTTGAGTGGCTTTTCAATGTGTTTAATACGCATGGTTAATGTTTTTAGTGCCTTCTCATAACATGCTGTATGCATCTTAAAATATCAGTTGGACAGCCTGTGTGTCAGTGTTTATAGACTCGAAAGACCATATACTTCTGATCTTTAGTTCTGATCTTGGGACATATAATGCCATTACACAGCAAGATATTTTCTAAGAAAAAAAAAAAAAGGTAGTGTATAACAACTTGGGATGAAAACTGAAAATACCTAGAAGTATTTTCACAAGGCGCACATGAAACAGAACAAATCTTTCAACTTCAACATATTTATACTATTAAAAACCTTATTACACTGCAGTAACTTCATTCCCTCAGAATTCTCTAACAGAGACATAACTGTGTGGTGATATTTTCTGTTACTTAAAAACAGAGTTGTGGAAAAACTACTGAAATCTAGATATAATATGTACATGTGAATACCATCTGGTAGAATCAAATCCCCTGGGAAAAGGAAGCTCTCTGTAGAGCTATGTGAAAATAGATTTGGAATAAATAGCAGGACAAGTAACAATGCGGTTGAATGGACAAAGTCCAGATGTGCATTTGCAACACATATCTCTTAGTAAATCATAATTAGAATATGTAGGCCAAATAAATGCTGAGTCGAGCTTATTACAATTCTTGTCACTAAATAAAAATGTTTCCTTTTCTTTCTATGCATCCACTTATGCTATTTATCCTGCTTCATCTATTGTCTTAGTCTTACAAGCTCTGAAGTTATGATGTTGCTTTATCATAGAGCTCACCTTTGACTCTGCAAAATTTCATTTCTGTGAGGTGCTTTTGCATATTCTGTCTTATGTGCCCTTTGCAGCCTTGGAATAGGAGTGGATATGTCAGGATCTTTCGTATTTCTGCATGTGGAAGCCTATGTTCAGCCTCTCAGTATGATAAGGAATAATGAAAGACGTGATCTTGAATATCAGCCTCATGAGATACATATATCTTTTTTGTTTCTTCTTAGTTTCAGAAAATAATAATAACATTGTTTTTTTTTTTGTTTGTTTGTTTTTTGTAATGGAGTTCAAAGACAGAACTAAAATTCATGAAGTTTCCATGCCTGCAAGCAAGTGGATGTGGAGGGGAGAACAGAGGAAAATAAGTTGGTAATTCATGCATTGTTTTTAATGTAGTTCTTTCTTGTTTGAGATGCAAGTTTTCATGGCAAAACTTCTCTTTTTGTGGATATAACTTCCCTGCCTCCTCTTCTCCCATTTCTCAGAAATACCAAGTTGATATTTTATTTTTTTGCATTTTTTTTTATTTTATTTTAATAATAATGTATTTGTGTGATTGGACAAATAAGTATGAAATTTCTGACCTATTCCTTCCTCCCTCTTATCTCTCCCCAAAAGTTAAAGATAGAACTAACAGTTTGGCACATATCTCCGCAATAGCAATATATTTTCTCTCTACTTACTGAGTTAATTTCCTTCTGGAATATTTGTTTCTTTTAACTATAAAAGACAATGTGGTGAAAACCCGTTAACACTTCTGTCTTGACTGATGAATGTGTGTAGCATGAAGATCTCTTATGACTTTATCTCTAGTTTTATTATCTATGTAGGGAGTAACTTCTGTTCTAGGCTTTTGTTTTCTTCTCGTTTCAAAGTAGTTATGCCAACAGTATCCTTGATCTCCTATGTAATTTTGATGTCAGTGCCTTACAAGGAAAAATTTAATGTTGCAGTTTTGATTAAAAATACTTATATTATTAATGTTGTTAGTTGCTGAACAAACTTGGTCTTTCTTCAGTCCTCCCTCTGTGATAAGGAAGGGAAACATGATTCCATTTTTCTTGTTCTATGTAAATAACCATCTTGTTTAAGAAATCCAGGAAGCTCCTTCTTAAAAGAGCAAGTTGTAAAGGGAAGCTCAAAGTCGAGGGAAATTGTGCACAAAAAATTTCTAAGCAGCAGTTTTTGAAAACAAGTGTAAAATCTTATTTTAAAAGGTGTCTTAGGTCTGTAAAATCTGAGGATTTTACTTCTGTGTTTGTTTCGAACCCATCTTTTTTTCCTAAGATGTTTACAAGGGGTTGAAATACTTCTGTGGTACTCTTGCATTTACTGCTTGTCTTGGCTTCTGACATGTTGCAATCTCCTCAAGGCAAAAAGAGGAAGTTTGCAGGTAGAAGAGCCCTCCTTTGTGGCAAATGAAGGTCTCAGGTGGATCACAGGATGACTATCTTTTTTGAGCTTAAAAATATTGACTAATTAACTTCTAATGCTTGAGGCTGTGGGACACAGTAGTCCCCCCCCACCAGAGTGGTTGATAATCTTATTTTATTTCTTTTATGAAAAGTTAATCTGCAATACATTCAGAATACTTTCAGAGTACTTTTGAAAATACTTGACTATGAAGAAGATATCCTGGCCTTCTCTTGCTCTAGGTGAATAGATCAGGCTTCTTCCTCTCCCTTTAACTTTACCATTTAGATACTGCATCACTGAATACTTAAGTTCATGCTGCATTTCCCTATTACTTTTTAGTCCAATTTTAGTGTTTTTTGTCTGAGATCAAGTTCACAGCATGTAGAAAAACAAACATCATCTGTCACATCTTTGTCAGTCTGCAATGTCTTGAAGTATGATTTTTTTTAAATATAAATATATATTTTTTTCTGATGATATGTTACTGTTACTTGGAAGAAAACAAAAAACACCAGAGAAGTATTACTTTACCAATTAGTCTACATGCATCATTTTACATATGTTCAGTGATTTTGATGTTCTGTGTTAACTTTGTATGGCTAAATTCAAGTGGATCTCCCAACTCTTGGAATAACCATGTGAAATATCCTTTTTTCTTTTTCCTCATGAGGAATGCACTCAACTTACCAGCCAAGTCTCATATATTTCTATTTAATAGATGGAGAGGAGGCAGCTAAAGACAAGTAATCTAGGCCATCATAATTACTCTTTTTTGTATGAATCTTTCAAAATATTTGTAAAACCTTGACTTGTAAACAAGACAAAAAGTGCATCCAAATATTTGTGAATTATTTTTGTTGTCTTTCTCATAAGTAAGGGAAAAAAAGTGGGGGTGAGAAATGAAAGAAGAACAAAATGGTTTCTAAACGTTGGTCTTTAGGCTGTTTCAGGCTACATTCATTTTCACAGAAACCATGAGAGGAAAAAAAGAGAAAAAGAAAAAAGTCTGTCTCAGAGGTCACTGAAAAGACTGTAAATGGAAGTCGTGGGAAACAGGAAACTGAGGAAATGTTACAGTATTTTGATATCACTCTATGAATATCAAATTGAAAGTATTTATAATCCAGTTATCCATGAGAAATGCAATAAATATGCACTATCAAGTGTGAGGGACAATTTCCAGTGTCTTAGAAGTAAGAGAACAAAACTGTAGCCTGCAATCACTTCTACCACAGTAGCCACTTATGGGTTAAGTTTAATCTATGAGAAAATTATTCTGTTCACCTGTGCCCCAGGTGTTGGATTTTTGGGACAGATGGGGGAAAAGGGGGGAGCTTTTGTTTTGTGTGTGCGTGTTTCTATAAGAAAGCAGTGCAAAAAATAATGTAAGCAATGGAACCAGCAAATATTATTTTTTGCAGTATTTTTATCTACTGCATTATTTTCAACAATTTATCTATTAGATTTCTGCTCTGTGATGCTTAAGAAATAGTGGTGTTTTCTCTTAGATTTCATACTAGTAGAAAAGTAAAATGCTTTCCTTTGGGTTGGGAAGAAAAGATTATTTCTGTGGAAATTCACACTTGAAGAAAAGCTGTCCTCTTCATTTTCATGACTACTGAACCGTATTACACCTGTTAATTAAACATAAGGAATGCTGTTCTGAATTTCCTCTAACACATTAGATTTTACTCTTCTATACAAAGAAATTTCAGTAAAGTGTATTGAGTGCCTTTCATATCAGTGCCTAGCCTTCTGAAGAGAATAGATGCAATTATTAATTTTATTTGCAGTACAGATAGAATGCCAGTACAATGCTTTTGATGATGGCAAAAGCTAATGCTGCTGTTCAAATACAACACATGATGCACAGAGAGGAAGTACTGCCCACGCATGTAGGGCAAGAAGGTTCAAAGTTACTATTTAGTCAGTGAAAAATCCCAGAATATTCTCAAAAATATGAATGAGTACTTCATCTGCAAGCTGTAAACAAAATGATCATAGCAACAGGAATGCATTAAGAATTTTATTGGCATAAGCTGCAAAGTCTGAGGCTTAAAATTATGCATGGAGTAGAAATGAGGGAAGTAGATTGTTTGAAGTAGTATACTAGTACAGTGATGCATCCCCCGAACAAAACTATAAGTATCTGACTAGAATGTTACGCTAATTATTATGTGCAGTCTTTTGTGCAAGTCATCTGTAAAGTACTGAAGATTTTGCCAACCTTTCCTGCAACAACTTTTCTCACTACAGTCTTTTATTTCTTAAATTCAAATGTTGTCAGAATATAGCTTTAGAGTTTATCTTTAATTTAGAAGAGATTACAAAGACTCAACCCTTCATGGAATAAGTTTTCACAGTGATACTATTTCCCTGTATAAAATTGTTATCCAGTCTTCGATGTATTCAACGATAGTTGCAGTGAGCACCCGTCGTGCACTTTTTTTCATTTTCTTCCCTACAAATCTATAACCATTCTGCAATTAAAATATATTTTTTAAAGATACTTATACTATGGAACAGAATAGTATTACTTGAATATACTTTCTCAAAAAGGCTCTTATGTGTGATTCTGCAAACTCTTTAATTAGAAACACAAGGTGGTTGGATGGACAATCCATGTTTCTTATTTGAAAGCCCTTTATACAAGAAAATCTGAAGGGGGTTCCTCAGAAATATCAGTACTTTCTTCTCCAGAGAGGCAGAAGAACTGCCCTTACACAATCTATATACACATCACTAAAACAGAGTGGCAGACAATGACAGCCAACATGGCATCAACATCCTATTGAAATAAAGTCTGTGGCAGTTCCTAGGATTCAAGTCTTCCACACTGTCTGATGTATTTCAGCTTGGAAAATAAAGAAAACTGTCAAACATTTTGCATGTTTCTATATACATGCATATGCAACTCCTCTTCTTACAGAAAGGGAAAGAGAATAGTTAAATCCCACTGAATAAAGATTCTGCTCAAATTTGTTTGACAGAGTTAGTCTCTTTTTACATCTTACAGATGGAATGCACTTTCCAATAAGTTCAGTATTTTTTGTCATTAACTGAAGTATTCATTGTTTTCATGCTGTTGCAGATATTGTTAAAAACTGGTTATGTTTCCACAACACAATACCTGTAAATCAAGCCAACATTCACAGAAAAATATTCTACAAAATTTAATTTCCTCTATCAAAGAATACATTCCATTTATGAAGTGCTACAGCTTAGTGTGATTAAAGAACATCTACACAAGAAGACTTGTCTCCATTACTCACTAGCTATCAAAGATCAAAAGTGTTACTGGAAGTTTGGCTATCCAACAGTAACAAAGGAGCTGCATGCAATTTTCCTTAAAAAACAATACCTGTGCTTTCTGAGGTTACTTTTCTCCAGAGTAATCTATAAAGTGGATGAAAAACGGTTAGTAATTTAATACAAGCAAAGCACAAGCCAGAAGGTGAAATAGTATTTCAGCTGCATAGTAAATCAATAAAAGCAGGTCTTAAGTAAAATCAATCTGTTAAGTCAGAATAATTAAGTTCTCAGATCTACTGGGGTGCAATTACTGTGTATGAAGAGCAGAATCAAAGTACTGATGGGAAGATTTTGTTCTCAGAGCTATGGGAAGTAGTCTTAAAGTTTCTACATATAATTGTGAAAAGAACAAGGTTAATTTAGGTAAACAGCTTACATATTTTGGCTGTTTTAAAGTAAGTGTAAAATTATAAATAAGTGTCATATTGCTTTTCAGATTTTTATCAGAAGGGTTGAACTTATACTTCTGTGAATATAATCAGTACTTCTGAACCACTCTTTTTCAGTTAGAAAAGTACTACAAATAAAATTACTTCTGATAGAACTATTTTTCATTTTTGTATGCTCTATATACAAATATCGAACTTGTAATGAAAGCTTTGTACAGACCAGCAGACCACTTCATTTAGCCAATGTAAAACCATTATTTATTATTGTTTTCCTTTTTCCCATTTTTTCTGTTATGGCTTTTAACTACTTCAGTATGTTCTCATCCCTCTCTGCTAGTACTTCTGTCCTTTAAGTAACTGTACGCTCTTTCTACTTCTCTTAAAATAAAATTCTAAAATTCTACTCTAAGTAAAGGTTGTTACCTGCTTGCTATTCAGGTTATGTTCTTATTTGAACTTTCTAGTATGCTGTTTATTCTTTTGGTTTGTCTTTTAAGTACCTCAAATTCTTGTATTGTATCCTCGTTGAAACAGTTAGAAAAGAAGATGTAGACTACTTTGTGACTTGCTAATTAGGGCACTTGCATACAGTTGGAAAATTAAACCAAAGGCAGGGGAGCTGATTTGTCTTCCATACCCTGAATCAGTGTTGAACCAGAGGAATTCATAGAGAAAGGTGTAACTCTCAGTACCTGTAGTGAGGCAGCAAATAAGAAAAGTTGAGAGTCATTTCAATATTTTAGGGAAGGAACCATCTCTTTTCTTGGCTAGAAAGAGATAGCTAGGAACATTCTCTACCCTGTCTTCAACTGAACATCTGTGAGTAAGTAAAGAAGCAATGCTAGAGGCATATAGTTCTCTTTAAACTATGTTGATTCCTTTAGAGGTTTTCCTGATTTAGACATTAGCAAAAATTGAGGGTGTCGATTGTTTTCAATTTGGGTTTCTTAAAATCCATCAAGTTCTATTTTTAACTTGGTTTTATTGATTTTTTTTTTTAGATCTAGACATAACCTGTGCTTTATTTTGCTTTTTATAATCTACTGGATATAAACTGGATGAGAAAAATTCTGGGTGATTTATCTTCACTAAAGTGGTTGGTTGAACAGTGGAACAATTATCCAGACTTTGTCACGTTCAGTGCTGTAACCTTGTCAGAAATGTTTCTTTCGGTAGCCATGGAAGTCTGCTATCATATGTTTGCCTGCTTTATGTGACCGCATGTACTCTCCAGTTTTATTTGCACATAGATCTTAATAATCACTATAAGCATCACCATTCTCAATCACAGAGCTTGTAGGAAGCTAGTTTTGATGTTATTGAGTTAGTGAACATATTACAGGGTTCCTTCATTAGATCTGTGCTGCTTCTGCACAAGGGAAATTAATGGTCGCCAGTGGGCGGATGTGCATCTGCTTTATGGGCAGCTCATCATTTATGAAGGATACAATAAAATCTAAGTTTTAAAGAGTGAATCTGTATACTAAAGTACAATTTTGAGTTTAAAGTATGAATCGCCATTTTAAAATGTGATTGCAAGTTTCTGCTTCTCAGATTAAATGTTTAAAATTACACATCATACCAGTTATGCCAGTATGCTACACCCATACAGACTAGATAAGTGATTTTCTCATATTTATTTTCTTTAATGTGTGTATGCACGCACATTTACAATTCTCCTGTAAAGCATAATGCAATTTTCAGTCTTTCTGTCGAAGTATTACCATGTAGAAAATATTTGATTCTGTATCACTGAATATATGTAAGTGTACTTACTCCCTGTGTCTTAACCTAATCATCTAAAACCTTGCAAATGACAGCAAATGTAGAGTGCCTTTTCAGCAGCAGTGTTCTTTGAACAGGCAGATTCCCTGGTGAATTTGTTATTAGACAGAAGTCCCACCCCTGTGAAACTGCTGTAGACACGTAACAGGGTTACTGCTCAAGAGTTTACAAGCATGCAAGTAAAAATGCTCCCGTCAGAAGCAGGCATCTTTTACTAAGGTAGGAGAATGATCTTTTATACGCCTTGTAACAAAACAAGAAAGCATTTCTAATTAATTTTCCTTTAAATAAAATTACTTCAGATATAACAGTGACAGTTCAGCTTCTGTGAAAAAAATGGTGTTTTTAAAAAATGTATAACTACCTTAAAAAAATAAAAAATCGTGCTAGAATTAGTATATTTCCAATTCAAACTACTAATAGATGTGAAGGTTGTTTTACTGTTTGAAAAAGGAGGGTTCAAAGACATGTAAAAATATTAGAAATGGCTTTTGTTGATTTTTATGATTTTGAGAGAATACTTAAGATTTTCCTGTTTAGTATTGCTTCCTCAGTATTTATTTATGTCTTGTAGTTTCATAGTTAACAGAATGGAGATGACAATTTTTATTGTTAAGTCTTTACTCATAATTTACCTTGAAGAAATACATATAATATCTGTCTGTGTTTTGAGAATAGTAATTTGTTATACATATAAAAAGGGTTGATACAAATTTTCTAACTTTCTTAATTAGCTAATGTAGGATGTACTCATGTAAAACTAAAAAAAATAAATTATCTGGATCCAATAACCTAATGGCAAACAGCCCTCAAAATGTAGAGCTGCCTAATCAATATGGTGACAAATGAAATGATCTATGGTCTTCAAGGTTGTGAGCTAATTGAATGATCACGCAGCATTTTTTTAAACAGCTGCTCATGTATTCCAAAAGGATAGCTTGGTTTTATTCTTCCCTAAAGTAATTGCACGTTCATACTTAATTGAAATTCCCTGGTTTTATCTAGCATGAGCTTTTAGATAGGGCAAAGGTCTTTGACTTTTATACTTTGGAGGTTTACATTGTCGATATGATGTATAGATCACCTACTTGTAACTGTAAGCGAATAAAAAATCATAAAATCATTTTAACCTGCACTTAAAATGTTCCCCTACTGAAAAATTCTGAAAGCTGAGTTAGAGAGTGCTGGGAAATCTCTGTCTATGAAATGTATTCCATGCTTTGGATACTGCTTGCTGTGTAAGGTAATATAGCAATTTAATTTTGTCAGACTGGTTTCTTTATATATATAAGCAGCTACAGTATAAATTACTTCATTGACAGATACATACAGAAGTCTATATAATGAAATCTAGGCATGTATAAGTCAATTTTATTATTATGACTCAGACATGCAAATTGTCATAGCAGTTATTAATGTTCATGTGATCCATGTCTCCAAAAAGTTTGGAAGGAGAACTACTTTTCTTGTACTTTGGCAACTGCTCAGTTTCCAAGGACAGTGATTAGGAGCATTTTCATTTTCAGCTGCTAACCCTGTTCACTCACTAATTAGTGGGAGCACATATCTGTCACACAATTTTGGCCCGTGTCCTGTTTCTTTATTGCTCCTCCAACAGCAACCATTCTGAAAGTCTAAATTTAACTTTTTCTCAGAGTGGAGAAAGGAAGGAAACCTATTCAGGAAAGACTGCTTTATAGATGGAGTCACTAATTCCTGTTCAAATGGTAACGCAAGTGTCTGGAGAAATGCAAAATTATACAAATGAGAGATAGAAAGGAACTGCATGCTGGTGGTGGTCCAGCCCCATTTGTTATGCAAAGCTGAATAGGCATTTGGTGTAAATTAACTTCTGTCTCAGAAGGTGGTTGATGGTGAAGAAGCAGAAGATGCCACGAATAGCAAGAGATGTGAATGCCTTGCTATTCATAATGTGAATATCAAACAGATACAATTTTAATATAGAGATATCTGAATAAGACTAAGAAATAGATATGAACTGCCTAGAATGAAGCACGCTTGCATCAGAAAGCAGTAAAGCTCCAGAATTTCATAGAGGTTGTGTTAAATTTGGATGCATTTACAGGAGTTAAAAATTGATGATAAAGTTGTTATACTATGGGCTTTTTCCCGAAGATACAGTCTTGGGTACAAGTTAACTACAATGCTTTCAGCATTTTTCCTCGATGTCTCTTGAAATCTTGGTGGCAACCACACTTTGCAGCAATCAGTGCAATCTTGACAGCCTTAGCTTCACCCTTGAAGCTCTACACCTCTTCCATATCAACCTGAACGTGTTGTAGTTCAGAATGTGCAGTGGAGTAAAGAATGTGTCAGATAGCCTGATGGGCTGATAGGCTTCGCTGCTTGTGGGTTTTAGGGTTCATTTATGCTAAAAATGGAAAACAACAGTTCATCCATGTCCACTAAAAGTTCTGTATGCTATGGCTCTTTGATAAACCATTTGGTTTATCAGTTTAAACATTCAGTAGGAAGGAAGATGTTGGTAAGGACTTGGTAACTGTTTCTCTTGCAACATCCAGTAACCAAGTTCAGTTCAGAAAATGGCTATTAGTACTGGAATTTTGACTGCGTTTTGGGGGTGTATGAATTTAAGGTTTTTAAAAATAATAATAAAAAATATACAACTCAGTATTACAATTGCCAGATCTGGCTCTCATCTCATAGGTTCACAGTCAGGGTCCTGTTGTGTTTGAGCTACCTAGTTTCAGAGAAATACTGAATCACACAGTAATACATACCTCATTCTCCTCTGTTATTTACAATAACTAGGCTATCTCTTAGTATATTTAACATGTGGTTCTTTTGATTTCATGGTTATACAATTTTTGATATATTCAACACTGATATGTCTGTCTGATAGCTTTAGCAGACTTTATCCCATGTGCTTTGTCCATTGGAAAAATTGTTTTATTTTTCCAAAAGCTTCTCCCTGGGTGCATTACAGCTCATTCTCCTGTGCTCCAGTGCTTAACACAGTTCTGAATTGAACAGTCTTTCTCCATTCCTGTATCTTGGGAGAAAAAGTGTTGGGAATACTTATCTCTTGACAATGTAGTGGAATGAAAATTGCTTCCCTGGAAAGACGACAAGGAACAATGACCCATTCTTTACTTTTCATACTTGAATGTCATCCATATCCAAAAGTTGTGAAAAGTTTTCACATTGTTTGCTTTGTTCTCTTATTTTTTCCACTCTTCCCTGTGGAACAAAACAGACTACATAAAAGTGCAGTGCCTTGCATGGTTTGAACTAGGAGGTTTCCAGAGTGGGGAACAGAAGGGAAAAAAAAACAAAAGCAAAGGAAGAGTCTTTCTTTTGTATCCACAAATGATGTTATCCCACATATTAATACTTACTTTTTGTAGCTAAAACTTTATTTTCTATATGTGTTCTTCCACATCCTCCCCTATCCTTTGCTCAGCCAAAAAGCAGTCTCACTGTGTAGTGAAAAGATGAGTTCTGTATCTTCATGAGAGGAATGCAGAATGTGGATGCTGTGTAGGGGGGGAGAAAAATCATTTGAGTCTTTCCATGCTTGGCAAGAAATAACCTGTTGCTAGTCTTGTTTGATGAAAAGCAGAGGTAATAAGGACATTACAGGAATACAGATACTCTAATGTAACTGATGTATGGAGTCCTGAGAGCAGGTAGTCTTCGTGAATTATACTGGCAGTATCATCTTAACGCATTTCTACTTATTGTTACCAAACTGATTAGTTGATGGCTAACAAGGTTTTTAACTTCCTGACACTGATAAAGGCAGTTCAGTGAATGAGAGGATCCTCACACTGATATTTAACCTGGCAAATAAGTTTATTCCAGACTAAGAAATCCACTTGTTTTCCAGAATATTCTGAATTGCCATTTATATTTCTGAAATTACCATACAAGCGTTTCCCAAGACTCAATTGTTGTAAGGAAATTAAATTAGGATTATCCTGGTATTATTTTCTTATTAATAAATAAATAAATATACAATACCTTTTGGAACATCATGCTGCTCCAATTCTTCCTTTGTCCTTCATTTGATTAATCTTTAGATAGAGTATAATACAATTTCATATATTAGAAATGATATTACTTGTAAATGGAATAATTTGGTCTGGAAGTCTCTAGCCAGCTAGTAGCTAACATCAAGTAAATCTGCACAAACTGCATTTACTCTATTACTGTCATTTCAGTGCAGAGTGTTTTGTCATTTTTTGTTTGTTTTCCCAAGCCTAATTGTCTTTTAAGTTTGAAACAGATTCTACCTTTGAAATGCAAAGGAGTTTCTCAAATAGAAAATGTCTCATAATGCCATAATATGAGTTGTAACATAGAAGAGCATGGTGTAGTAGCATAACATGTAGTTAAAGTATAATTTTGGGAATTCTTCTTTTTTGAAAGTGAAAATTTGCAATAAAATATGTTTATGTAATTTACTATTGCATGCAGAACCATAAACAAGCAGGAAGTAGCAGTGGGGGAAAAAAAACAAACAACAACAACAAAAGGGATTTCATCAAATTTCCTACTATAGCAGGCACCTCCTAGTATTTATCCTTGTCCAGTTAGTCTGAAGTAGAAGAACTGAAGTATTTCCCATTAAGCGAACTCTCTTCTGTAAAAAAAAAAACAAACATTAATATGGTACAAATATGTGCACATAGATTGAAGCTCAACATATTGCTTAGGGTGTAACAATTACAACCAAAGAAAATCTTTTCTTACGCTCAGATGGCATGGCTAATTCTTCTATTATGTATGGATTTATTTTCACTGAAAATTAATTGACCTGGAAAATGTGATTTGCAACAAGATTTAAAATTTGATTTTCTTAATAACCATCTGCAAGTTTTATTAATCCTTGTAGGCAATACAGATGTATAAATTGACGCACCTTTGCAGGCTTAGAATCAGTTGTATGCTATTAAAAACATACACAAATGTATGGAGATTACTAGTTTGTTTTCACAATGTATGTTTTAGCTTAGCAAAGTATAAAGCTATGAACTTCAGATATCTTCTTGAAGGCATTCGAGGCTAGGTTGGATGGAACCCTGAGCTGTCTGATCTATTGGGTAACAACTCTGCCCATGACAGGAGGGTAGAAACTTGATGGTCTTTAAGGTCTTTTCCAACCCTTGCCATTCTATGATTTGAATATCAATACATACTTCCATGGAAAATTTATTAACTCTCAGGTAATGTCTCATATTTTATTATGTTGGCACCTGTTGTCAGTGGTGGATGTTGGTGGTATGGCAGTAGAGCCTCCTGACAGTATTCCCTTTCTTTTTACTGCCATGTGCAGCAAAGGGGCAGTCTGACAAAATGGTATCTTGCATGAAAGTGCAGAAGAAAAGGTGTGAAATTGGATTCTTCCATGTGGAATAAATGGCAACTATTGACATTCATTGATGCTCGCCGAATGGTTATAGAGTCTAGTCAGTGGATGTCAACATAGTAAGGCAGTGGATGTGTTTCAGCAGTGGTGACAGAAACGGTGGATCACCTTTGATGCAGATTTGTACAAGTGTGGCAGGCAGGCTTTTGTTCACGGCTGGCAAAAATGCAAAGCTCATGATGGTTACTCTGCTGGAAAAGTGTTTGGTAGCTAAGAATTTGATCTATCAAATAGTGTTATTGTGCTCTTTGTATCTGTAGTTTTCAAGGAAATGAATAGGAGACAGTACTTTCAGAGCTACATACCTGTATGATATTATTGGTATATGTGTTTATGTAAGGTAAGAATTATTCTGTAGTCTTTTGAAATGTGAAGATATCTCTGAAATGCCATTCTACTTAAGTGACACTTTAGAAGTATGTTCTTTTGAAAAGGTAGTTAAATAATGTATCACAGTTTGTATTGATGCATGCAGGAGCATTAAGCTAGCTATTCATTATGTATATAATCATGTATTTTATGTATGTGCTGTGTGTTTCACCTTGAGAAGAGCAGTAGATACCTAGGTGTAAATAAATGAACTGCGAGAAGTTTTCAGTAAAATAATGTATCTGCCAGCTTTGTTCAAAAATTCAGGTGGCACTGTGCCTCAACCACAGTTTCCTGTTTTATGTAGTATTTTTAAAAGAAAAGTTTCCAAAAGTATCAATGTAAACATAGCTTACAATTTTCACTCTCTTCATAATACCTGTTGAACATACTGTGGAACAAAAATCTTGACCTCTACAGAGGATGTAGCTATGTATAAGATTAGGAGTTTGTGGTTTGAAAATATTGTGTTATAATTCACATATAATTTAGATATTTTGCATTTGACAGTGATGTTATTTATGAGTTTTATCTACCAGTTGCTGGATTTTGGTTTGAGAGATCTGTAGCACAGTACAAGATTACTGCTGGCACTTCGTTACATTGACATTTTGGTATTCAGATCTTTCTTCAAAGTGTTTCTGCTGGCTCAATTTGGTTCTGGACTTTGATCAGGCTGAGTGATAGTTTGGGCAGGCAACTAAATTTTTAGTGTTACATAGGCACCTATGACCAATACTTAAATATTTTTGGTAGACTGTCTGCTCCTGCTACTTCCGTTTTCCTTCTCTCACCTAACCATGAACTTCAAGTGCTCTGCCCCGTTGAGTGCCTGTCTCTCCTATGAATCCTAAGACTGCCATCTGTGGAGTAGGCTAGTAACTAGTACAGATCTCTACTTCTGTCATACCTCTGGCTGAAAAATATATGACTATCAATTTCATTAAGAAATATTTATATATTAATAATTCCTGAAGTCAGAAGCAGATTCCAACCTTTGAGTTTGGAATTCTTGATATCTAAATTGTCCTAAGACTCTAGAGCACCTAGCATTTATGACCACTGAAAAAGAGCTGGGAGGAACTTCTGTAGTTATTTTCTTCATTGATGGAATAAGAAGATAACATTTAACTTAGCTGTGTACTTCAAGAGTAGGAAAAGGATTTTGAGATGAGTAAAACAGTATTATTGAAATAAATAAAGAAGGAAAAAAAATATGCCATTAAGGTACTGGGTAGATCTTTGTCTATCCCCCTTGATGTCAAACACAGTTCTGACAAAAAAAGAGGATTTTTTTTTCTTTCTCATGCCAAGAATTGTCAAGTAAATCTCTGTCAGGTAAATCTCAAGTTTGCAGAAAAGCAGTTCCTGTAAAAAGCATCCAATTAGCCTACTTATGTCACTTAGTACTCTGTGCTTCAGTGTTCTTTGACTGTAGATTAGTTTCTGTGCTCTAATCCCTGCCATTAATATTCACTCACCATAAGCTTGCTTTGCTATGCATTATTTATCACGTTTAGAAAGTGATATAACAGGTTCTAACTAGGAAACTGACAAAAATATTGTCCAAAAGTGCTTTTAACCTAAACAACCCACACACTGAAGAAGAAACATGAAAAATATTATTAAAAAAAAACAAGAGAAATGGTTATACAGATACTAATGTCATGCTGCTTGCATACTTTTTATCTGCTTCCTTAAATTTTAGCTGAAATCATAGAAATAAATTTGCAAGCATACCAAAGAGACTCATTCCTATGTAAAGGGGAATCAAACAACTAGCAGTAAAAGGGGTTCTTATAGATACTTCTATAGGTTGGTGGGCAGGATGCAATTGGATCCTGTAATTAATGAATGTAAATCACTAATGTAAATCAATTAGTTGGTTCTTGCTTTTAGCATTGTATTCATTGTTTTGACAACATATCATTGACAAAATTGTATTCATTGTTTTGACAATACATCTGAAATTTGTAATAAAAAATAATAACATAGTTTTATGAAGAGTATTTTGACTTGATAAAGGAACAGAAGCATCCAAAGTCCTCTTTGGAAATACAGGCTTTTGCAAGCACACTGTTCAAGAATAGTTACTAGTGGAGAGAACATGTGAAAGCTGTCCAAGCTGACGTGTTTTGGAGGTTAAAGTTCAGAAATTAGCAGTTACAGAAACACAAGGAAACAAATATAGGACTGCACCCCTATGTACTTCATTTAACTTCTGTGTTGGTCCCCTCCTGAAAATGGGTAGAAGACTACGCACAAAGTGAAAAAAAATTGTTTCCCCTGTGAGTGCAATTTGAAAGTGAAACATTTGATTATTCAACCAAATGTGTCTAATCCAACTAAATGGGTTACCAGTGGGTTTGTTGTAACAAATATCTACTTTGTCAAGTTAAGAGCAAGCTAGATACATGAATTTGGGAAGGCAGTTTAGAATAATTATTTGATTAATTTTTGTTGATATCACAAGGAGTCATGTGGCTATGCATATGAATATGTATGTATTCATAGGTACAAATTGGCACAGGCACATGAAAAATTTATGTCTTTCTCAAGGGCAAGTCAAGCCTGACATACTTGGTGGCCTTTTATAATGGAGTTACAGCATTGGTGAATAAAGGAAGAACAACTGATGTTATCTATTGGACTTGTGCAGAGCATTTGATACTGTCATGCATAACATCCGGGTTGCCAAGTTGGAGAAAAATGAATTTGATAGGTGGAGCACACTCTGGATAAGGAATTTTCTGAATGCTTGCACTTGGAGAGTTGCTGTCAACAGCTCAGTGTCCAAGTGGAGGCCAGTGACAAGTGGCATTCCAAAGGGATCAATGTTTTGACTGGTGTTATTTAACATCTTTGTAGGTAACATGGACAGTGGGATTGAGTGCACCCTCAGCAAGTTGACACACTAGAGAGAAGGGATGCTATCCAGAGAGACAAGGACAGTCTTGAGAGGTGGACCCAAGTCAACCTCATGAAGTTCAGAAAGGCCAAGTGCAAGGTCCTGAACCTGGGTCAGGGCAATCTCAAGCACAGATACAGATTGGGTGGAGAATGGCTGGAGAGCAACTCTGACGAGAAGGATTTGGGATTGTTGATTGACGAAAGCCTCAACGTGAGCTTGCAGACCAGTAGGCCAACCATATAGTGGGCTGCATCAAGACAAGTGTGACCAGCAGTTTGAGGGAGGTGATTCTGCCCCTTTATTCTGCTCTCATGAGATCCCACATGGAGTACTGCATCCACTTTTAGAGTCCCCAACACAAGAAGGACATGGAGTTGTTGGGGCAGGTCCAGAGTAGGGCAGTGAAGATGACCAAAGAGCTAGACTACCTCCCGTGTGAAGACAGGCTGAAAGAACTGGCACTCTTCAACCTCAAGAAGAGAAGGCTCTAAAGAGATGTTATAGCAGCTTTCCAGTATCTGAAGGAGGCCTGCAGGAAAGCTGGAGAGGGAATTTATAGAAGGGCATGTAGTAACAGGACAAGGGGAAACGGTTTTAAACTGGAAGAAAGAAGATTTAGACTAGATGTTAGGAAGAAAATCTTAATTGTGAGGGTGGTGAGATACTGGAAGATCCTGGTGAGGTTGTGAATCCCCCCTCCCTGGAAGCATTAATGGCCAGGCTAGATGAGGTTTTGAGAAACCTGGTGTAGAGGGAGGTGTCCCTACTTACAGCAGGTGGATTGCAACAAGATTGTCTCTTTCAAGCCAAACCATTCTGCTCTATGATATAAGCAGAGACCAAAAGATGTAACCTTGAAGGTATCTGAGTAGAACTCAAGATCTGGAGTTAAACTCCTTGAAAAATAGATATTTAAATATTTAAGAAATTTGTTCAGGAGGAGCTATTATAGTTGGGTTTAAGGTATAACTGGTGAAGACATAATCTTATCATTCCTAGGAACAGCCTAAAAATTAGAACAATAAACTAAGAAGTTGCTTATTTGTGTTCTGTTCTGTCTTATATATTTGCTTTGAGTTAAAAATATTTTTGCCATTCAGAATATCTGGGATTTGGGATTTAAGCAGAAATACATGATTTGAAGAAAGTGAATAACTTTTTCTGGTCATTAGCTAAACTTTAAACTCCTATAGGAATATCTTAGAGCTGATGTAATGCATGAGTTGAAGGAAATTATAAATTGCTGGAGGATATTGTCATAGATTTATCCACAGTTGTGGTTTAAGAATACATTTAATGTTGACTTTAAAAAGCTGGTTGGTTTGTATGAGTCATTTTTAGGGCACTTCATATTTGTATGAAAGTGAATTTAAATTTTACTGACTGATTTCTCTGTAAGAGAATAGTTTGCTTTCTTTAGCAACTCTTATTTACTATTTTATGGATTGATAATGTAATATGTAGCCTTAAAACATCTGTTTTTGAAATTATAAAAGTAGGTTGGATTTCTTTGTACCTGTTGGTTAAATACACTAACAAATGAAGTAAAGCATTATGATAATATAATGTCAGAACTTTAAACTAATCAAGAAATTAAAGGTTTTGTTTTTTCATTTACAAACGTTGCATGTTCTGTGCAGAGACTCACCTTATTGTACTTCTATAGTAAAACATCTGCTTTAAAGGTCTGTGAAACTTCTTTAAATACAGTGTTTAGTGCTTCAGCTGTTTAAAATCCAAAGTTTTAAAAGATTTAGATGTATCACCACTGAGCACAAATGAAAACAAACTGGTAATGCCTGGAAATGAAAGACTTCATGCTTCCTTTGTGCTCTGCAGTGCACCTAGTGAATCAGTCATGATTTCCAAGCATTAAACTCCACGTTTTGTGTAAAATATATCCTCTTACTATGCTCTTTTTATTTGTTCTAAAGCATGCTTTATTTTTTCCTTGTGACTTTGCCATTCTTAACGACAAGGCTAGAAATAAAGTGGGAAGAGAGATTCTGTGCCTGGACTGGTGTTTGGCTCAGCATTTGAGGAGAAAATCCTTTGCACCATTGCATGCAGTATTCAGCACTGTTCTGGATGCAGAAGGGTTAAGCAGCATGCTTGGAAAGATGATGAGTATTGGTTTCAATGCTGTTTCCAATTAGGTTTGATAACGAATTGTATACAAGAAAAACAGTCACAGGCAATAGGGAGTTGCTTTAGAAGAAGGAACAGATGGAGAAGATGACAGATTTATGCTCCAGGTGATTGGTATAATAACCTAGAGGAAATAACACAGTAGAAAACAAAGCACTTCAAACAATATTTTGCATCTATTTTTGCTGTACTTTCTATACATGGACAACATCATTCTGTGGAACATCTGCCATGCTGCAGTTCTGGCTGTACCTGCACAAATTCTGGGTGAGGAGATGTGGTTAACTGAAGTCACTTCAGCATTAATATTTGTTGGACAACAACATAAAGAAGATGTTTCTTACTCCATTAGCACTTTATTTGTATGGCCAAGCTAAGAATTCAAGCAAAACCAAGTGGGCTATTCTGCTCCCTAGCTGCATGGGGAGAGAACTGGAAGGACAAAAATGAGAAAACTTGTGAGCTGAGATAAAAACAATAAGTCTGAGTGTGCAGGCAAAGCAAAACAAGGAATTCATTTATTAATTCCCATCAGCAGGCAGATGTTCAGCCACTTCCTGGAAAGCAGAGCCTTGGCCCACATACAGTTTACTTGGGAAGAAAAACACCATAACCACAAAAGTCCACCCTTCCTTCTCCTTTCCCTAAGTCTTTATTCCTGAGCACATCATATAGCATGGACTATCCCTTTGGCCAGGGCAGATGTCCCAGTTGTATTCCCTCCCGAATGTTTGCACACCTTCATCTTGCTCAGTTTCAAGGCAGAGTGGGAAAAAGAGAGAACCTCAGCGCTGTGCAAGCGCTGCTCAGCAACAACAACAACAAAAATACTGTGTTAACTCAATTTTAGTGACAAAACTAGAATGCACCAATATAAAGATGGCTGTGAAGAAAAACAACTCTCAGCCAGACTAACAACAGGAGGACTTTTTTTGTTTTATTGCTTCCTTTTTTCCTTTCCCCCCCTTTTCCCCCTTAAGTTACACTTGAAAAATATAACTAGCTGGTAACATTTCTGGGCAGGAGGACTGACAGAAGCTGCAGACTTTCCTAATGTGGAATGAACTGGGAGATCTATGCTACTTTATGTGTGAGGGGCAATAGTAGATATGATGGATGGCTGTTCTTGGATAAAGTAATTCTCTAACATCTGCTTTATGTAAAGATGCTCTACATTGCCAAATAGAGAAAGCTAAGGCAGAGAGAACTGCCTTGGTGCTGATCCGATGTAAGGTGATAAAATAATCACCATGAATTATTCTTGGTTTAACAATTTTCTCCTCAGTCTGAAGATGTCACGCAGCAATTTCCTACCTGTGAGAGAGACTATAAGCAATATGTTGCTTTCCATATGCTTTCGATCTCAGATGTAGTAAATTCTGTGCGTAGTCTGACTATCTTTGTTGGCTAGATAGTTTGCCTGCATTGCCTAATTTTTCATTGGCAAGAATTTTGTCCTGGGAAATGAAAATAAGGAAAGAGTTTTGTACTTTTTTTGGCAAACTCAGGTTGAAAGAAACAGAGCTATTTCACTAAGTAGTTCAACTTGAACAGAAGTCTTCAAGAATTTTGAAGTAGACAGTGGGTTCTACTAATGGTTTTATGGTTTTATGTGTTTAGGACAGAATCACATTTATTTTTGAAGCAATTAAAAAATACATATTCTGTAACATGCTCTTTGTGCTTTTTATGTTTATGTGCATAAGTTTATATGCATTGTAACAATCACGGAGTTACATTGGTGACATTTTAGAACAATATTTGAACCATCTTAGTTCAGACGGTTGGAATTTGGTGCAATCAGATCTGTTGTAAACAGGTTTTTTAAGCAGTATTTTAGTGGAGGTATAATGTAATGCAATTGCTATACTCAATGGGGAGAATATTATCTTAGAGCTGAAATGCTGAAATTATAGCAGAGAAAATATTGTTTAAATATATTCTGTTATGCTTATAGTATGCTGTCAAACATTATTCTACAAACCCACTTCATAAAATTGGTTTGTGCTCTGAATAAAGTATGTTTTGTGTTCCTCAGTCTGAGGAGGTGCAACAAAGACAAGGCAAAACCTACGTGCTTGATGATAAGGAGAAATGGATGGGTAGGATATGAAATTTTGGGAAAGTGGGAAAGGAGTAGTAAACTGCTGTAGAAGTGACAAGATTAGAGAGCTTTATAGAGCTGACTATTTTGTTTCAGATAGAGGACTTTCTGTGCGCAGGGAAAGCACATTTCTATATAAATTTTAGCGTCTAACTACTATTTTTAACTTGTGGAATCTGATGTGGCTGTTTCCAAAGTATAAACTGGAAAAGTAAATAAGAGGCATTCCCTTAGCAGAGGCTGCCACCTACTTACAATAAAATTTATTAAATCAAAAGATAAATAACTACTAGCTGACACATCAAGGAAAATGGGTAGTCATGTCCACTGGGCTATATGGTATAGCTTATGCACAAAGAAGAAGTATTGGCATGTAGTCAATTTTTCCTCTTCAAAGTCAGCAGCAGTTGTCTTTGTCTTTTCTTCCTTTGCCTAAATTGGTAATATCTGCACAAACCTCAACCTGCAGTGTGTCTCGCAGCAAAATCTTAATGTGGGTGGATTGTGTGAACATTTTTAAGGCTAGAATCTCATCCTTCTTTAACTCATTGCTTTTGATTTGACAATAAAATTATAACCTAGTTGTGACCCCATCCTTTTCACAGTTCTTTCAATCCGTTCTGGTTGTTCTGCTTCATTTCAGGAACTTAGTGAATCTGACTGTTCTTAGACTGTGTGGAGATTTATTTGTAGTAAAGTATACAAAGCACAGTTGCAGAGTAATCTGAAGCATAATGCTCACTTTTAGAGGTACACTTTTTTGTTTGTTTCTTGTTTGTTGTGACTATAGGTAAACATGTAAAAAACCATATGGCATCCAAATACTGTTTCCCAAACAGCAAAGACTATGTGTTGGTACACTTCAAAGGAATGTAAAGAATTACTGGGAGACAGATGCAGTAGGTACAAACATAAGTGCTCACTGATTTCACATGCAGTGAAATTGAAATTCCTCTGCTGAATAGGCTTACTAATAGATATTAAAACTGTGTGATGTCTGAAATGAGTATAACCTGGGTGGCAAAAAGCTATTTAAATCTTGTTAGTTTAAAACATTAGAATGCTTTTCACATGTGGTTTTGTGTTGTAGCGGTGGGATGTACTTGCAGAGCAGCTGAAATGGACGATACAAGTAAAGAATCAGTTTGAGCTTTTTGCTGAGCTCAAGTTAACCCACCTTCAAATCTAAATTTCTTCATTACAGTGGTATTAACTGTGACATGTCATGATGGACTATCTAGGTTCAGGATGCAGCTTTGAATTTTTTGTTTTATCTATTTATGGTAGGTGTCTGCCTTTCTGTTTCTGGCTTTCATATTTCTTGAGTTTCTCAGCCTTAATAATAAATTGATTAGTCAATAACTAAATCACTGTGCAGTAGTCCTTTATGATATGCTATCTTACCTTTTTGTAGTTAGCGTTTATAGACACTGATGTTATTGATACAGTTGTAGTGAAGCAAAGATACATGTTTAGCTCTTATTTTCTCTTTATATGTCCAGTCCCCTTTTTTCTCTGGACTCCCTTTAATTCATTAACAATTTTTAGCACGCTAAAATATGTAGGTTGCTCTGAAAGTAATGCTTCATATTTATTTACCCAGAAACTAAAGCAGATACAAAAGTGGAACAATGCTATTTGATTAGAGCAAACTCTTCATTTCATGGTGTGACAGCTATTCATAGCCATCTAGAACACGGCTTCTCTCACATCACTGTGGCCATTGCTGAAATGCATCACATAATGCCCCAATATGCTGACATCCTCCATTTGGTCTCTGTAAGTCTTTAGAAAGCATCAATGAATGTCAGTAGGAGCCATTTTTTCTGCTTGGAGCAATTCAGTGACACAGCTTTGCTTCATACACACTTTTATGTGAGACACCATTTTGCCAGCCTGCCCTTCTGCTGCCCTCTGTCACATGGCAACAGAGAATTGGCAGGAAGGTTCAACCTCCATCACTATACCACCGACATCCACCTCTGACATTGTGGGTCAACAGATAAAATAGGAAGCATTATTTTCAGAGCAGCCCTCATAATTCTATTCTCCACTGATTTGATTGTAAGACTTGAAAAGGGTTATTGAAAATAACCTATTCAGGAACATGCTTAAAATCTTTTTTTTCCCACTTTTTCTGTGCTGCCCACTTGGGACTCTGACCAGTTAGAATCTCTTTGAATGAGCTAGGAACTGCATGTATCTTAATCATACTGATTGGCCACACACCAATTCTCAAAAAAATTCTTTAAACTTCACCTGCCATTTTTATTGTCTTGGGTCCAACAAACAGAGTGACCTGGATGTTACTCACAGATGTATCAGCTGCTTCATGGTGGCTGTGCCCACATTTTGCTTGTGCATGACCTTTTTGTATTTTTGTAGTCCAAATTTTTTTAGTAGGGGGAGAGGAATATATATAAAGTTAATTTGTGAGTGAGCTCATCATCCAGTACTTTTTAGTGATGGACTTTGGAAAGATTTACTGAAGCAGTTATATTTAGGTATGTTTAACATTTTGTGAGCATACGGGCAAATATTTGCCATAGCTCTATTTTACCTTTCACATACTGTACTATATTAAACCACAAGACCACATTGGCATAGTTAAAGGGTGGATATTTAATATTAAGTTTTTCTTGGAATAAATGTGCTAGTGGAGGTGGGGAGTGGATTTTTGTGTGTATTGTTGCACAAGTAGGTTTATTTTTCTCTTTCTTATCAGCCGTGTGTGGATGGTAGAAGCTACTTTTCATCATAATGCTAAAATCTCATCACTAACCTTGTACCACAACTCAGTTGTTCAGTTAGAGCTTACAAAATTAGTAAATGTCAGATCAGTCCTTTTGTAGTCATTTCAATGATTGGTGGTGATACATCAAAACTCTCTTACACAATGCTAGTTAAGTGCAAGCAATGTGATATACACCATTCCAAGATTATTTACCTTTGTATTGGATGTGAACATTGTTCATAGGAATTCATAATGAATAACCTGAAAAACATAGCAGGGTTCAGTATGAGTAGCCTGTATTGCTAGTATTAGTACTCTTCTGGTACTAGATGGTACAAACATTAGTAATATATATTTGGAATTGACAGAGAGAATTCATTAGGTAACAAGGATATAACTGAGCATTTATTACACTGTTGTTTCTCTGCAACCTGTGCCTTTGCCTCCTGCTTCTTGAGTCAAGTTTCTTTGATAGATATGGGAATCCAAGAGAGAAAAAAACCTTCAATCTAGTAAGAGAGTCTTCAAATCAGCCAGTGATCTTTCCTGAAAACCTCCTACTTTTGCTTAGCATGTGTGCTTGCTCAGTTTTGCTTTTTTTCATTCTTGTGACTGCCTGTACTGTTTCTGCTGTTTTCTTCTGGCACTATTATCAAATCATTTTCTCACCAAAATCTCATGCCTCCTTAACATGCAGAAATATCAGAAATATCCAAGTTTCACTTAAGAGTCACTGAATCCCAGTCACAGATCTCAGTCAGCAAACCTTCCTGTCTTTTCCAAGAAACTCATCAACTATTAAGCCCTAACTCATGAGGCAGACACACAGAACCTTATTCCACACAATGTGTCCATTTGCTGTTTGTATAGTTTTTGTTTAATAAAAAGCACAAAATAAAATTTTGTTTTATAAAAAAGAAAAAAGGTCATGGAGATCACTTAATAAGATATAAATTTTTAGTTAATTGACTATGAATGTCCTTTTGCTTCCACTAATACTTTATATTACTAAGTGGCACAGGAACGTATCTTTTCCCCAGAAAATTTTGAGTATGGAAGATGCATGAAAATTCTGTTATATATCTTCAGCATAATTAAACTTTATGATAGGAAAGCATTTACATTAAAATTACCTTACTAGGCCTGAATCATTGCTAATAGCATCAGAATCTAAGTGCTTATTGCTCTTACTTATCTAAAAATTCCAGTAATAGAATAAACTATGAAGCTGAACAAGACACTGAAGACTGTGCAATCACTGAGCTCTGTGGATTTTGTTTCACTCTGAAAATAGTAATATGTCTTACACTCTAATCTATGTTTGTAACTGAAGGCTTTGTAAAAATACTGTGAAAATATATTTTAAGATGTGACATCCTTTGCTAGCCACTAGAGACCTTCCAAGAAGAGTATTTGCAATGGTATAATGGAATGCTTTTTTCCATTGACATGCAAGGTAAGCAGTACATGTGAAGTAATTCTGTTAGTCTTGTGGTCACAGCCCAGATAAGAAACCTGATGATCCTCTTCAAACAAGGCAGTTATTAGGCAACAATGGGAAGTGTTGGTTTCTGCTTATTTAACAGATTGATTCTGTGTTCCTGAGATTATCACTATCTGATTCTTTATTTCCTGTAGGGCTTTATTCATTTTTAGTTCATTTATTCATTTTTAGTTTGCTCCTCAAGCTGCTAAGTAGCGTAACAATTATGCTTCTGAGTTTATGTTTTTCTTATCTTGTATGTCTCCAATTTATGCACTTTTTCATACAACTCCTACTTACTTGCACTTTCATAGCAATTTCTTCAGTAAAACTGAGCCAGCATTACAGCTGTACTGCACCAAACTAGGCCCTGAATCACAGCTGAAAGCTTAGGCTCAGGGTTTTTATCTCATTTAATTTTAAAAAATTCCATTGCATTTATTATTGGGAGTAATCCACCGTAACTCTACCTAATTTCTGCATATTTGTGAGACCTGCTTGGAAATTGCGGCACCCAAGTTTTGGGGTAGGGAGAAGGTGGCACATTGTACCAATATGCAGTTTGGATCTTGGATTAAATTGATAATTTCAAAGCATGACTGTGTTAGATAGGTAAAGGGCCATAGTGAGGGGAAATAAGCACGATAGGTAAATAGGCATGATTGCTGTTAATTATGGTCTTCTCTCCTTCTCCATCTATATCTGCTGTATAAAATGGTATAAATGTCTACAGGAAATTATAATCTGCAGGCTCATCTGATAGGTGATTGCCCCCATGACCTATCCTCTACAATGTGTCATTAATCCTTGGAGTGTCTGTAAAGAGCAAAGCTTCTATCTCTGCCCCTTTATTGCTAATTAAGTCTGAGGATTTGAAGGGCTTCACTACTACTCCCTTGTTCTGCTTGACCATTGTGTTGACCCAGTGTCTTGCTGTCAGTCTGTAGAAGTCCTTCACTGATGAAGAAAGATCTCTGTCTATTCTGATCTCAGCCTGCATGTACAGATTGGACGGCAAGAATGGGATACCACCAGGGGCTTTTAACTAGCAGCTTTAACTTATGACAGGCAAGAAAGAATAGGGGCTTGTTTGAACTGGTTAAAGGAAGCAAGCTGCAAAGTACTTCGTGAATAAACTTTAATTCTTAGAAGAAGCAGAGTCTTAATCTTCCAAAATGTGAATAGTGGTGGAAATCTATGAAGAAAGACAGATCAGTGTGGGAGCCCCAGAATTTCCATTTGTCAAGGCAAAATATTAGAAGTTCATTTGAACTTCTATATATCTGTCAGGATGAATCTCCAGTTCTTCTAGAAATTTCCCATGATAGATTGCCTTTATACGTGCTGATTTCAGTTTTGAATTCTGCTGGAATCAGAAAATTCTACTGCAGTGCAACTAAAAGCTCATGAGCTGGGAAATTATTTGGACTCAGACATGGAGCTTGTAACAAATGAGTTCCAAAACTTTTCATCCTTCAGACTAGCTCAATATTCAAGCTATCTCAGCTCCAATGTGATATACAGCTGCTTCCTTCTGTTTGAGTTTAAATTTCTGAACTGTACGTAGGTGTAGAAGGTGAAATCATGTATGTGTGTTGTTAACTGAATAGGTCTACTTCACAGAGAAAAATGTTTGGTTTTTAAGCATTTTTAGTAGCCCCTGTAAATCACTGCATTAATTTCTAACTGTAATGTAAATCACATGACTTGTATGAAAGTTTTTCTGTTTCTCCCTTACTGAGAAATATAGCGTAAAGTCCTAAGATTGAGAAATGTGTTCTTTGGAATGCTTACCTCTCAAAAAAATAGAAGTATTTGATTTGTCAATTTTCTTTGAATTATACAATTTTATATTTTAGAAAACATTTTAACAATTAAAATGTTTGAGTTTTATGATAAACACTGGAGCTGAATACAAAGCAAAATATAAAGCATTAAATGTAGACTGTGTTTAGCAAGAAGCTGCAATATTTCAGTTCTTAAGTTAGAACGGACCTTTTTTTTTCTGGTTGTTCTCTAATAGGAGCACTGTTTGGATAGTGAGAGAGTTCTGTATCAGACTTCGCTATGATTGTTTGCACATCTTCCCTTTAGTTCTTTAGAATTATAATTTTCTTCCTTTCTTTCTTGAAGTTCAGTATGGAAGCATGGGAATATAAAAAGAATATCCACGACAGCTTAGAGTTAACTGAAGTGAGCAGTTCATTACTATTACACTTTTATGTTGATAAAATATTTATGTCATTTGCAAGACTTAAATTACCTTATAAATCACATCAAAATTATATTAATTGTATACAAGCTTATCCATGCTGAGTGCTTTACTTTTATTTTTAGATGCATTTTAGCTAATTTTTCATTTCAGTAAGGAGCTAGGCTGTTAGATTTCAGCTAATTTTAAAATACAGTGTGCATTTTAGTGTGTGGTATTAAAGTACAGTGTGAAGGGTGTGAAAGTAGGTCTCCTATCAAACTGATGATCTTGCATTATTTTTTAACTACTTAGTTGACAAAAACTGTTATCTAAAATTCTACTTTTGATTTACCAAAAGTGCAATTAATTAGAAAGTGCATTACATTGCTACTGTTTCTTTTTACCCCTCAGTGGGAGGCAGAATGAAAACAGCTTCTTTGCTTTATCTTGAATAGGCCATCAGTTAGATCTTCAGGTTGGCTTCAGATCAGCTTCAGGTGGGCACAGCTCCTGCTAAGAACATCAGATCTTAGTACAGAATATACTTTTTCCCTTTCTTTCCATCTAACCTTGTCTTGCTTTTTTTTAAAGACATATAATGTGTATCTTTTCCACAATTTGTTTCTAGTCTTTGAACTTCCTTCAAGTTATCAGCAGTTCTTTATCATTTCCCAGGCATCTCCCAAGCCACAGAATACAATATTCTTTTGTTACTATTTACTCACTTTGGCTGCATGATGCCTTTTCCTTTTCTGTAGTTGTCTTGATACTTTGTCCATTAGAGAAATCTAATTACTATTGTTGCTAATTATAGACTATATAAAATAGGATTTTACAAGCAATTCTGAGTTGCATTTTGTGCCAATATTCTGAATCTGGACTGTTTTATAAGCATAAACTGTTGTCTGAAAGACCATGTTCTGCAATTACTTGATTAGGTCAGCTGGGAGGTTTCTTGCAAGTTAAACATTCATGTTTATTCTAGAAAAACAAATTGGAGTTACTCTTATAAATGATGAAATACAAATAAAACAGTTTTTGTTCCCATTTATCTGGTTTCTATTTCTTTCAGAAAAAGAAAAGGGGGAGGGGAGGCAGGAAACCAGCATGGCTTGTCAAGGACCTGCTGGTCAGACTGAAGGAAAAGAAGATATTGTACCAGCTGTGGAAACATGAGTGTGTTACCTGGGGAGAATACAGGGATGCTGTCCAGAATTGCAGAGAGGGGATTAGGAAAGCCAAGGCACAGATGAAACTGAACTTGATGGGGGATGGTAAAACCAACAAGAAGGTAATCTATACATACATTGACTAGAAGAGGCAGGCCAAATAGAGCGTACCTCCTTTGGTACATGAAAAAGGAGAACTTTCTACAAGGAGAGAAGGTTTAGATTGGACGTCAGGGGGAAGCTCTTTACAGAGTGCTGAGGTGCTGGGACAGGCTGCCCAGAGAGGTTGTGCATGCTTCATCTCTGGAAGTGGAGTTGGATGGGGCCCTGGGCAACCTGATCTAGTACCAGATATGGAGGTTGGTGGCCCTTCCTGTGGCAAGAGGGTTGAAAGTTGATGATCCTTAGGGTCTCGTCCAACCCAAGTCATTCTGTAACTTTATGATTCTCAATACAAGAAACAAATTGGAGATAATGCTATTATTTACTGTGATATGTTTTATTTATTCTGTCCCTTGTACTTTGAGACCAATCCTGTCTGAGAAACAATCATTTTTTTCTCAAATATTACTGAAACTCAAAGGCGGCTATTGTGCTTATCCTTGTTTTGCTTAAGCTAAACATACGCTCTTAAAAATGAAAGCTGTATAAACAGTCTTTATTATTGACAGTTTTGCCATTTCTAGGACTAGCAGCTGGGAAGCTCTGAACAATCATGGTAGTCAGAGTAAGAAAAGTAGGAAATCGGAGAGAGAGGAAATAAATGTCTTACTAAACTAAATCTGGAGAAATGCACTCTATTTTAAAATGCCATGCAAGAATCAAATATTGCCAATGAAAATATCAAGAATGGAAAGAGGAAGAAAGCATCAGCAAAGAATGAATAGAATATTTATTCTGCAAAAAGAGAAACGGAAACCCTTCAAGATGAAAGCAATATGTGATCTCATTTTCTACACAAAACCAGCACTGCACTTTTAGGGGAATAACTTTAATAATAGTAATTATAATGGATTCAATAAGTTGCATCTTGAAAGTCAGATCAGCAAATCACCATAATGCTCAATTATGATCAACAACAGTTGATCGTTTGAGACAGTTTGTTTCAGAAACTTCCTGACTGAGGTTCTTGAACTTTCTTCCCAGGCATCTAACGCCTGTAGAGCTTCTGCATTAGCAAGTAAGTGCAAACCAGGAATGTAATTTGATGCAAATCTTCCAGTCATCCCTATTTACTAAATTTGGGTTGCATTACAGAGCAGCCTCAAGGAGCTTCTCTGTCTTGGGGGCGATAATAAACACCATTGCATGGAACATAGTAATTCATTCAGTCTAGGGCACTTGAACAACATTAGTTCTTAGAAGCAAACCTCCGAAATGCATGTAATGTAAACCTCACTTCCTCAGCTATTTTCCTTCACAGGTTTACTTTTATTAGTCGGCACTACTTACCAATGTATTCGTAAGTACTGCGGTCCAAGATCAGACTAAATAGACCACAGGGTCAAGTAGACAGTGGTACAGGAAGTGCTGCATGAAAAGCTCAGTGAATAGGTCTTAGCTCAGTGGCAGAATTTTTATTTAAAAAAAAATTTAAAAAAAAAGGGTTGAGGACTTGTCTGCACATAATGCTTTGTTGTTAAGTAATACGAAAACATTGTTAAGTAATAAGGAAAGATGCCTTAAAAATAAGCCATTTGTAGTAAAGGAACTTAAATAATTGAGTTTAGAAAAGCATTTAGGAAACATTCTTTCAGCTGTTTTTTTCCAGTTTTGTTAAAATTATCAGTGCATTTCTGTTGTTTAATCTTTATTGTTTTTTATCAGAAATAGCTTTCTTCAAGCTCTTTTCTTTTTAAGGTCTGTTTCTTAAATTAACAAGATTAACTCTTGAGTAACTGTAACTTTTGAAAGCTATCAGTTTGGAAATACTAGGCTCAAAGTAAGTTGAAGAAGAGTAAATGCTACTGAGAGAGGACACTATGGCAGCTCAAATCCTTCACATTGAAAGTCTAACTATTAGAAAAAAGGGAGAGGTGAGGACTGGGGAGGGGGTGAGAGCAGGAAAGCAGGCTTAATTATTCCTGTTGTTCATAGAACAACTTGCTATTTATGAGAATTGGTGAACTTGTTCAAAGCTATGCAGAAATGAAATATTTAATTCTAAATTATCAGAACCCTTTCTTCAGCAGTTACATCTCAGGTATTTCATTTTGGCTTATTAAGGCCCTCTGCATTTTATTTTCATTCAGAGTTCTAGAGGCAGGTTAACGTGGAAACCACCAATTTCTCCAATTTTAATTTATTTTTTTTGTTTGCTTGTTTTTAAAATGCTTGTCTAAGAAATACATATCTCAGCATATGCTGAGATGCATGTGATATAATTGTACTCGTATGCAATGTATGGTTGCAATCTCCCAACCCACTTAACATTCATGTTACTGATATGTCTTTGTTCATATTTATAACAGTGAGCATACACCCTAATCCTCTAACAAAGTCTTCATTAAGTGATTGTTCAGTCCCCATAGACTCTATCCAATTCCAGGATGGAAGACACATTTGAAAAAAAAAAACCACAAAAGTGCTACAGTTATTGATGGCCTTGCTTTCATCACAGCACCCTTCTAATTACCATCTGGGCAACTAGAAGGATTATCATACAAATATTTTCACATTTGAGTCGTTGTATGCTGTACTTGTGGTTTAATATTTGCAAACTTGGATTTTGAAATTGCTCTTAGCTGTCTTTATGGCAGTTTATCTCACACAGTGCTGTAGGGAGATGGTGGGATATGTGAGGCAAACAGTTTTGGATGATCATCACTCTCAGTTTTCAGTATTAACAGTATTTCCATGAATATGAGGTGTTTCTTAAGTCAGCTGCAGTTTAATACCTGCTAAAGTTAGGAGAAGAAGAAAAAAAAACACCAGATATTTTTATTTCAGCATCATCCAGCTTATCCACACGGTCTGTTGAACAGATCAGGCTAGCTCAAGACAAATCTAGGGGAATCCTTCCCCAGAAAGTGTCATGTGTCCTTTGGAGGTAAAAACAATCTGAATTTCCCATAGTGAAAGAGGCAGGAGAAATTACCTTCCTTACATCCATGATGGGTCAGGCTATACTGTTTGGGACAGAGTAATGGACAGATTTCTTTAATAACAGCTGAGCCACTGGAGTGCCCAATCACATTCCTGTCCCCAGAGCCTTTTCTGCAGCTCATAGCAGTGTGCACATTTGCCTGTAAATCAATCTATTCTTCAAGTTCCTGTACATATGTTTTCAGAAAGATGACTACATAGTGTTAATAAATGGATGCTCAGCTGAAATTATAATAAAAATTGTGTTTCTCCTCTCTCTCCAAAGAGTACAAAAACCAACCAATTAACCTCCCCAAGAAATAACAACAAAACACTGTGGAAAATGCTGTTAAAATGTTGATTTTTCTTCAACTATGCATATATACAGATATTGTGTATAGGGAGGTGGTAGTCATAAGAAAAAATAATGTTAGAATGGTGGTACTGTATAACAAAACAAGGTCAAATGATCAAGCACATTTGTCTCAATATCCTGTCTCATTGGATAGGAGCAGAAAGTGGAAAGTCAGAAAAGAACCTAAGAATAGGACCATTCCACAGGAAGGATTCCTCTGGTAGTTTGTTTTAGATCTCCACTTTCCTTAAGTGTCTTCATTATATCTTGCTTACATCCTGGAAATTTTTTTTTTATATAATATTAATAATGTATTATGCTAAAGCGGTTCTATCAAAAAAAATATATAAATCTTTCTAGCTACTATTTCCTATGGGGGTATGGGGGTTTTGTTTGTTTTGTTTGTTTTTCCTTTTTTATTTTATTTTATTTTATTTTATTTTTCGGTATTTTACCTGCACCCATGGAATTCTTAGTAGAAATGAAAAGTGTGCACCTACACCATGCTTATTTTTTTCAGTAATTTTCTGAATACACCAGATCATATTTCCTGTCAGGAATCTATCTCATGTCTTATAGAATGTCAGTCTTTCTCTATGTTTTGTAATTGGTATGATCTCAACATTAAGTATGATGCTGAGAGCAATTATATATCCAGCTGGGAAACTCCAATCTATAAAGAGTAGCAATTCTTGGAAACAAACCTGTGCTGATTTACACGGTTGTTGATTTGGATTTTCTTTATTGGAAAACATAAGTAGTAAGTTATGGAATACTCTAAAAATACTCATAAAAATAAATAATGAAATTGTCAGTAGGGAATTAAATGTCGTTTCTGAGACTATTGTATATGTCATTTGGAATTTCCATATTTGTATGCTTACCAAAGTTTCATGTTAAAGCAAATTCTAAAGCAAGATTATTTTTCTGCCTCTTTTATGGAAGTAAAAACCTCCACATAAAATAAAATGTAAAAAATCAATGCTACCAAAGAAGTGACCATCCCTCATCAGAGCCTTAATTGAGCATAACTTAAAGATTAGAAAGCGTACACTATGGAGTCTAAAATGCTATCCAAACTGATATTCCATGTCTGAAATGTCTAAGTTATTTTTGTTTTCTGAGTTCAATGGCTAGTTTCTTTTATATTCTGATCTAGACCAAATTTCCCAAAATCAAATAAAGTCTCTGAAGGATGGAAAGCTGTTTTTTTCTGAGATCTCTGGGGAGCCTTATGCTGAGGGGACAAGAACAGGGCAAGACAGAATCAGTCTAGATGATCAAATTATTCTTTATTCTTCTTCTGCTGTCTAAAATTGTGAAGGAAATTGATAGCAGTGAAGGTGCTTTAAAGAATCTGTCAAATATAACAGTGGCTGATTTACGTATCATGGCAGAATTACGTGTCATCGCAAAAGATCATCAGCAGGTGCAAACTCTCCCAGAAATATTCTGTCTCTTAGCTCTAAGCTACTCTAAAACTAGGCAGAAAAATTCTGTGACTCTTTCTAGACCATAATATTGGTGTTATGTGAATGTATTCCACAAAATTTATTTTGGATGCTAATGTCTCTGCAAATCTGTTTTCTGACACCTTGAGAGCTACTTTTTGTCTTTTATAACTAAAAATGTAGTTAGCCTGAATTGAATGTATTTCCGGAATGTAAGTTTATCTAGTACTGTGTCTCTTGCTGAATGTACCCATATGATTCTTACTGTACTCAGTTTTGAGCTGAATGAATGCTGTGTTTTGTACAGATTGACTGTTCTGTCATCATATATGATGATATATAGTGGCATTCAAATGACTACTAATCAAATGCTGTGCTTCTTATGATTATTACACAAACTGCTTTAAGTCAGTACTGCACAGCTAAGGCTAATGACACTAAATAAAATGACACAAGGAAGGAATCTGTCTGAGATAATCCAATAATTCCCTATTGTTTTGGAAGGTTGCATTTAGTTTGAGTAATCCTTGATTTCTACATGAAAACGGTGATAATTATATTTATGTCTCCCAAGTATTTTCTCAGGAAACAGACAAACAGCCTTTCTCAATTTGTTTTAAGAACAAACACAGTACCACTGTAAGTATTTTCTTGTTTATTCTGAAGATGAAATGGATTAGTAATGGTATGAAATATGATACTAAAGAGTAAATTTTTAGGGTATCTTTTTAAGATAAAAGCAGAGTTTGCACAAACTTTTACAGATTCTGTAGGAATGTTGAACACTGTGTACATAACCACATGCAAAACAAACAGGGCCTTGTCATTTTATGCTATATAGCATGTGTCCAGCCTGCAAACCACATGAACAGTTAGTAATGTGGCCCCACAAGATCATAAGGTTTCAGCATTTTTATGTGATTTTTAGTGATATTTTCCATGAGTTGACTGCACATAGTTTGAACGTGAACTGCACAGGCAACAGCACAAAGATGTGGAGGGGAGGGGACAGAACAGTGCTAACTCCACATATCATGCCCACCACACACATTTCGTCAAAGCTAAACTTGTGTGTATTGTATGTGACATGATATTTTTAGGATATACACAGATAGGCATGCGATAACTGAATAATCTAGAAATTACAATCACGACCCAATTTCTTGATATTTAATTAAGTCATGTGTTACACTGGCAACAGCTAGAAGAATGTCTTGTATTTTCAGTACGACAAGGATCAAGAGCTACCGTCACATGTAAAACTGCTGGTCCTTACTTTTCTATTTCTGAAGGTAGTTGTATTTCTGCCTGATTTAGAAATTCATTTGCAAAAAGTCTATGGGTTGATTTTTTTACATGAATTGGAGGAAGTCCACTGACAGTTTCTCACTGCAAGGACTTGGAGAAGTTTAGGGCAGTTTCTCCATCCAGTGCATACTTACATGTTACTACACTGAGAAGAAAAGATAAGCTGCCGGCTTGTTATTGAATGCCACTGTGGATCCAGCCTCAGACAGAGGGTTTAGAAAGTGGATCAACAGATTTTATGTTCTTAGATTCCACCTCAAATAACTGAACAAAAAATAAATAAATCATTAAATATAAAAACACAGATAAAACAACAAGGAAAATACTGTTTTAAGAAGATCTTGTATAGGTTATGCTGAATGGACTTGGCCATTGTGAGGCTGCATCATTCCACAAGTCTGAAAGTAATTAGGAAGGCTGAATACAAGTAAGTTGTAGAAGTCGGGAACAAAAAATGGACCACATTCTCAATGGTTGCAAATCGAAGTATCTCCCCTGAGTTTATTGCAGTTATTTAGATCATATTGCAAGAACATGACAGCAGCAAAATGTGACTTTTCTAGTAGATGTTCTTCAGTGTCCTTTCAAGAACATTCATTTAATAAAAGAGATTTAAAGAAAGAATTGTCTTCACCCACAGTTGAAGACTGTTGGAGAACCTGACTGTATATTGTCTACTCATACGCAATATTTAATGGTATTACCTTTAACATCTACCATATGTAGGCTTGTACCTTGCATATCAGTGTCTAAGTTCCACAGAAATAAAATATGCCACCCACATCCATGCAATCATTTTAATTTGCTTTGCAACCACAGTAACTTTCTACAGTACTTGAAAACAGATCTTTATGATTTACTTTTACTTGAAATTTAAAGTCTATGGAAGAAGAACTGTGGCTTGATTTGGAAATTCATAAGCGTTTGAAAGACATTCCCAAAATAGAAGTCAGAGTTCTTACAACAGGAAACAACAATACCAACATTCTGAGTTTCTTTCCAAGTTATGACATGTGTGATGATGGATTAATAAAAGGTAGAAGCAAAGCCAAAATCTGGATAAAATATTCCAGCGAGACTGTAACCACTTATTCTTTGATTATTTCTTGAAACTGTGGCTTACCTTCAGTTTACATAATCATGTAACTGTATCAAGCCATTAGCTTTGCAGTGTTTTGCTGAACTTTTACTGTTGCTAATCTAGAAACTGTAGATCCTGACAACTTTTATTTCCAGGGGCACAGCGGTATTTGTACACTTATGTACACTTAAATTTTTTGTCATTAATTTTTCTTAATGCTCCAACACAAGGAAAGGAGCATATTCATGAATTTTGGTACATTCAGTATGAAATGTAGAAGTATGAAATACTTTATGAAATCTGGTGGTTCTACTGTGAAGGAAAAACAAATATTAAAATTTTGAAAATGTTTAATAATAGAACTGGCTGCATCTGTCTTATACATTTGGCAGAATGTGGTTGAATTTAGGCAAACTTTTTTTTCTTATACTTATTAAGAAAATATTCATACTCCAATTACTCTTCTCCTGTAAATGTAGAAGCAAATTTTTGAAAACAGAGCTTCTTGATGGAATGTCAAGTGATATTTGGCCTAAGGAAAGTAATTAAAAAATAAACATTTTGATTAATAGTTTGCCCTCAAGTGTCTGTTCATTGTTTTGGAATATTGCATTACAGTTTTTAATCCCTAATTTGCTATTATCTGAAACAACATTCTGAGTAAATTTTAACTGTAAGGAAACCAACAGTTTTTTGTTTTCATTTTGATTCCCATGAAGACAAATTTCAAAATTGCACAATTTGTGCAACTGCATAATTACAAACAAAATGTGTCTCTTCATAGCCTGTAATTCCAACTGGAATCGAATTCCAATCCGAAAATCCTTCATGAAAATAATATAAATCACAATTTGGAGTGGAGTAAAAGATTTATATTTGGATCTCTGGCTAAATACAGCTAAAAAGTCATTCTGCAGAGTTATTTACCTCTAGCTATACTTATGACTGAGAACCACCACATATGCCATTTCCTTGCATGGGCTTCAAAGACCTCTCTCTTTGAAGTTGCAGAGGTTAGACTGGTAATCTATTCCTCTTAGGGCTGTCTACCTTCACTATCCATACACATAAAAGCTACTGGGAAAAAAATCAAACCCACTTCCATTTGGGCCTGCATAACTTTGCAACTAACTTTCAAAGTTAAAACTGTAATTTTAATGCTGAAAAATGCATATATAAAATTACATGTATGACAATGAAAACCACATTTGACAAATTTAGCAGACTTTAACACAAAGTTCCACAGGAATCTTAACAAGTTAGCTCCAGATATGACCATATTAGAGAAAGCTGGAAACAGCCTTACAGAGCTGGCTTTTTAACTAAAGAAATGCCCTCAAGAAGACTCATTCCAGCTAATGAAGGTATTATGTAAACAGTTAAAAGGCAGTTGCTGGAGGCTGGTAATAAGTTCAAATATCAGCAGTTAGTAATTATGAAGGTTTCCTATCTCATTTCAGAATAACTATCCTGTTCTGGTTGTGATAGACCTGCGGAACGGAGACCTTCCTGTCACTATGTTCAGGTACTATTTTGTGGAAAGTATGTGTGATGTCTTCCACTATATCTCAAGCTCTGTTCTAAGGTCAGAGAAAGACTAAAGCTGCCAATCAATAATCTGAACAGAAAGAGTAAATAAAATTAAACAGATTGATAATTATTATAGTGGTTTTGCAACAACAGAAGCAATTGCCAAAAGGTACATGCATGACTGATCCACCCTGAAGGACAAATTTACCAACACCACTTCTTTCATTAAAGAGGCAAAAAATTGTTGACCTCCCCCAGCAGTTTGGAAATTATGCATGGTCATTATCAGTATGATTCACACTGAATTAAATTAAATAAAATTTTGTTAGATTATTTCATTTAAATATGAGACCAGTGATTAAATAGTTAGTTTTTGTGTTTTTATTATTAGCTTTTGATATGACATGAACAGCTAGCATTTATTATTAATTGATACCCTAATTAAAGCCATACTAGCCATTTCCATTAGCTTACTCAAACTTCTCCAGAGCTGTCCGTCTGGTTTTAATCAAAACCAAATGGTAATCCAAGTTCTCAGTCTGGAACGGCTAAGAGGAAGTCATTCAGAGGAGGCAGAAGAAAGCAGAAAAGATAAACAGATGATATTCACTAAATTTGTGCAGAGCAGAGGATGTAGATGCTGTGGGTTACTCTGAAGATGTGATTCAGGCACTCTGTCAAATTGGAACGAAGTAGTTACAAGTGTTTTATGTCAGCAAAATACTAATTTGATCAAGATGGAGTCTGTCCTTTTGCTTTCGCAGGGCTGGATTTGTGTGACTCTGGAGGATTCTCAGAAGAGGTAAAGCAACATATACCATTGCCTGTTATATGACTGCATTTAAACCATAGCATTCATTCTCTCAGATCCGGATAATTCTCTTGAGTAGGAATGCAATTTTAGTAGCATATGCATGCGTATCTATTGAACTGTGTGTACATGCTGATCAGAATAGTACAAGAGCCTTTGTAAGCTAAATTTAAATTGTGTTATTCTCTTCCTTTTTCCTACTACCTGGTACCAAGATGAGACATTTTGGAGACATTCCCCCTTTGTTCGGATTGATTGTCATCTTTGCATGATCCCTGGAGATGTGCAAAATGTATGTATATTTTTAAAGAAAAGAAAACATTGAGGAGGGGTTTAAAACATGTTTGCATTATGTAACTGTAGCTGAGATCTTCCAGTTTGACAGAAATACCTCAGCAGTGTGTTAAGCTGAATGTCTTGAAATTTTCAGTCTGGGCGTCTTTTTCCCTTTCCCCCCTCTCTACGCGCTCGCTCCTTTTCTCTCTGCCTCGCGCACGCACACACACGCTCTCCCTCTCTGTCTCTCTCTCCCTCTCTCAAAGGCAGGAAATACTTTTCAGGCAATCTGGGCCTGGTTGTTGAGGCCCCTTTCACAAAACATCAGTCTGAATTTAGTAGACAGAAGTCACTGGGAAAAGCTTGACAGGCTCGTGCTTAGCTAAGGCTCCCTCCAGCTGCAGAGGGTGTTTTTGTTAGAATCACACATTGAGGAAAACTGCTTAGAATAGAGCAAGGATCTCAGAAGTGAAATCTGAACTTTTATGCTAGCAGGAGCTAACTAAGACTGGGTTCTTTTGTTTGTTGTTTTTTTTTTTTTATCCCTCCTTTTTAAGGACTTTTTTTTCCCCCTTTCTTTCTTATTTTTCTTTCTTTTCTTTTTTTTTTTTTTTTAAACCAAAGATTTTAAGAAGGTCATGTCCAAGTTTGACTGACATTCTCTTCACTTACGTAAAGCTGTCTCAGAATCTTCCTATACTTTAAAATAAGACAAAATATTTTTTCTTTTTTCTTTTTTCTTTTTTCTTTTTTTTTTGAAGTGAAAGAAAAGAAAAAAACAGGAAAGAAACAAGCAGCATCCAGCACTACTGGGGCTTTCAGCATTCAGGATCCCAGCACTAAAACTGCAGGTAAATAAATAAGTATCATTGAAAATGTAAATTTAGTTGTATGCTGCTAATCCTGTTAATCAAAATGTGCCAGAGCTATAACAAAATCTTCTTGTTCATTTTGCTTAATCTTTTAAAAATATGCTTGATATGCTGAACTTTGTTTATTTGCATTCATGTATAAATAGAACTGCATGGTCTTGCCTGCATGTTTTTAATAGGCATGAAATAAGAAAGCTAAAAGTGTGAATGATATCTTTTTTCACCTCATTTGCCAACAGGGAGGGCATTTAGGGCTATGTTTTTTTCTCTTTCCCCACCTTCTCCTCCCTTCTCTTCCCTTCCCCTCCGGCACTAATGACGATGAAAAGACATTTAGATAGATATATCAGTTATACTTCTGATGGTCTTGTTGCCTAGCTTTTACTTAGTCCTAAATGAAGTTTGCAGTATAACTGACAAGACAGTCCTAAATGTGTACACTCTAAATATGCAATTTCTAGGTATCCTTCTCCTTGTTAGCTAAAGCAGGTTATTTTTAGTAACCTTTAATTAGATATGCAGTTTGGGGTGTGCTGTGCTAACTTTTAGAAGGAAAGCAGGATTCAGTGAATGTCAGCTGGCTAGATAACTTTGGTGAAGACGTATGAATTCTTTTTTTCAACCTAGTTAAGGTTTAACTATTAAAAGTAAAAACAATCTGCTGCTTAAGTGTTTAGGGGGAAACTCAGGATATCATTTTTGACTGTGTGAACAGAGCTGCAGCTATAAAAGCGGTGATTTAAGCATTTTTCACATCTGTATATATGTTTTTTTTATGTATCTTCTGTCATCCTGAATATCCAAAAGGACAGCTGTTATTTTAAGTAATGAAAGAAATTCTTTCTCGCATCATTAAGACTTCATATATTTATTGACTTGTTTCGTAACAGGAGTCATCTGTTCACATACATTGAAGATAATTTTATGAAGTTTTTTATTTGTATTTTTACTAAATACTGTTTTGAAATAATTGGTGACTAAAGAAATGATTTTATGGCTTGAAGCGAAGGAAAGGAGCAGTAAGAACTCTGGAATGGTGTCCAATATCTTCTCTGTTATAATAGACTGAGAACTGTGCTTTACTGCCCAACCCATTTTGTAGAAGAATGTTCTCCATGCTGTTTGAAGCTCTGGGACATGAAGAGCATGGAGCTGAAGGGGGAAGGAAACATCTGGTAGGCAGCAAGTTACTCCTGGGTATACTCTAAGGTGAACGTCAGAGTAGTAGTCACAACTTCCATAGTTCTTAATCATGAGCTGGGAGAGCTGTGGTAGGTCTGTGGTGAGACAAAGTTCAAAAAAGAATCTGTTCAGCTGAGTCTATGTGTCATTCCCACGAAATTCATGCTGGAACTTTGATTTGCCAAGGGATTTAATATTAGTACCTTTCAGTCCATTCTGTTACTATACTTGCCCCCTGCAATTGTGGATGTATGTACTCAGTCAGGACTGTGTTTAAACAGAGGAGATAAAATGATTAAAACAACTATTCCACATCAAGGGGCATCTTCTGTAGCATCTTCTTCTGTCTTTTAAAGGACATAATGAATGACCTCAGTTGACCTCACTTGCAAATAAAAGTACCTGAGATAGTTGAGTTATAGGGTAGACAATGGGATGAAGTCCAGAAAATACTTTCTCATTTAACTCACTTTCTCATTTAAGTTTCTCACAGGCCATAAGAAAATATAACACACATAAGTGCACTACACTCTCATTTAGAGTGTTTATTGAATAGTTCTGAAGACAAATCCCCGTTGCTATTCAAGACCTGGTCATGCTTAATCTAATTTTTGTGTTATACTATACTGTTTTCTTAGATATTGTTATTAAACAAACAAACAAACACCCTCAAAAGGACTAATGAAAAGATAGGATACAATCTAACACTGAGCATCTATAGATGTTGACCTGTTCTGTTCACTCCAAAATGCTAATACCTTTTAACTTGAAACACGCATAAAGCCAATACATGAGATGATTACTTTGAACAATAAAGCAAATTAATTAATATCTCTAGCCTTGAGCAAAACTAATGCAAGGGATCAAGTTCTTACAATAGAAAAGATTCAAAGAGCTCTCCTTTGGTATCAATTTATGTCCTTGCAAACTCTTTTGTATCTTGTGTCTGTCAACTTCAATGTTAAATTCTGTAATCAGAACACCTAAACAAAGTAAATTGGAATATTTGGGACTAATTCATGAAGATCTTTGTGACACAAAGCAAAATTTAATTCCTTGGAAAAGAAACTGAAAAACAAAAATAACTGTTTGGGTAGGCAATTTTTGAGTAGGCAAGTCTTATAGTAATTCTTATGAACTGCTGAATATAATATTAATTATATATAACAAAATATATAATAAAATACGTAATAAAAGCTATAATATTCTATAAAAATATATTTTCACATTTTGCTTTAATGTGGTGGAAAAATGGAAGAATGTCCATTTTGTCCTTTTTTATAAATCTCAAAATTTTATTCTTTTTTATTTTCTTAATTGTCTGAAATTGAATGCTGAGTTTTATAATATATTTTTCTGTTGTTCTTAAAATGAATTTTGTTGCTGAAAATTACCAGCTTTGATGCCAAGCTTCCCTGAGGAGGGCTGAAGCAGGAAGAGAACTTATGAACAATTTTATCAATTTTATTTTTTTTTCTAGAAAGGATATGTATACTTCTGAACATTCTTTTTTTCTTGTAGCCATCTGGTTCCATTTTCTGCTGTTTGGATTAAAAAAAATTCTTAAGAGATTTTTTTTTAATCTTGGTGTCCTATTCCTTCTACAAAATGAAAAGGGAGGAAAAAAAGAATTAAAAAAAAAAAAAGAAATTGAAATAGCATAGCCAGAAGACCTAGACCCTGATCTCCTTCCTAAAATCAGGAGACTGGATGAAGATTCTGGCGGTCTCTGATTCTACTCCTGACTCAAATCAGGGTCAGCTAGAACAGGCAGCTCAAGGCTTTGTCTACTTGAGTTTTGAATATCTTCAACCATGTTTATCAGTTTCAGTACTTAGTAAGGATTTTAAACTTGGCTATCTACACAGGTATACACTTTTTTTTTTTTTTTTTTTTTTTTTTTTTTAATGTGTATGTGTGTACAGGCAAACGTATACCTGTACATATACCTGTATGTATAAAAGTATTCCCCAAACCAGATGCATAATCATTTTTGCATGCAAACCCTATGTTAATAAGACTGTGACCATGATGTTTTAAAATAATTAACTCTATTGAATTTAAATACTTCATTGGGCTCCTGGCTGCATTTCAAGATGTTTTTCTATTTCTTCATTCCCCACTGGTATTTGTTGATATTTCTAGATTTTAAGTGAAGTCTTTTGGTAGAGAATTTGAAATCCATTTTTACCATAATTGCTTGTTTCTGTTGAATGGGGAAAATATGTTGAAATTACAAATGCCTGGACTTTTATCTCTGATATATTGTGCATTATCCACTGAATATAGAGGTTTGTCCTGTGCTCTACATATCTGCATGAAGACTTATTTAACGCACGCAATGTAATCTTCTAGTCTTCACTTTCCTCTGGGCTCTCTTTTTTTTTTCATTCTGATTTGCGATATTTTCTGTTTTGTATTTTTTTATATCTTGTCTCAAATTCCAGTAGGCTTAAATTAAAATGCCTTTGAAAAGGCATTTTCAGGAAAATTCTGTTACCTCTGAATTCTGAGTTCTTCTCCTGCCCTCTATCTTTCTATCAGTTCTAGGCTTTCCAGGGTAGTTACTATGCCATATTGCTAAGAATTCTGTAGTCTGATTCACTTTACATCATGTCTGACAAATGTTCCTTAATGCATAAATTTTCCAAGTTGAATGTAACTTATACTTATGGAAAGTTTCCACTGTGATCCAAAGTTTTATTTTGTGTAAGGGAGATTCAAAATTACAGTGTAATTATACTAGGAGATGAGAGAGATCTAGAGTAGAAGAGAAGATTATTAAAAAATATTATTCTGCTTAGATAACTAAATAAGAATGGAAGAGATGAGAAAAACCAGCAATATACTCACCTATTCTAACTATTTTCATATTTTTAGTAAAGTTGCATAACTGCAGCGTAATAAACATCAAACAACTTCAAGTTTGTATTACAATCTTTAATAGGAACATGTAAAGCTACTTTCTTATGTTTTCTCTTCCAAGACACAAATGTTTAACAGGTATGGGAGGAATTACTTTGGATTCACTGGTTCAATCCACAGCAGTGAACTCTCCACTTCTGATCAGCCCTGAGAGGCCTGAGAGGTTCAAGAGGTTCAACACACTGAAAGTTGTAGTGTTGGATTAAACACCTTTCTGTCGGAGATGTCAGTGCTTTCATGGCAACTTCCAAACCCAGAATCAGTGTCAACTCCATTAGAAATATAAGTAAAGATTTTTAAAAGCTTTTTCATATCATACAAACTGATAGGTGGTAAAGAAATTTGATCCAAGTAGTTTTCAGACTGAGGGAGGGTAATATGTTTTATTTTTTGTGTACAGAAACAGTAGTTTTCAGAGTTGAATGAGTATTGTCAAACAGGCTACAGACACTGAATAGGAGAAAAGCATCACAAAACTGAGAGATCAGCTGATGAGTCTGGAATTCAGGCCACTCTGTGAAATGATTTTCAATGTCTTATGCGTGAAGTATATACATAATAGCATCAAAATTACTTTTTAGTTCTGTGCTCACCAGTGATGAATACGGGCTTGTGGTTTACTCAGTAAGGGCAATGGTTACCAGCAGTCATTGCCCATAGTGCCTTGGGCTTCACAGTTCATGTCTATAACAAACTCCAGCAACTCATCTTTAAATGGAAACACTCTATTAGAACCTTAAATATAAAAGGCAGCAGGAAAACAATCTGGTTAGTTTATATTGTTTTCCAAAGAGCTTCCTGTAGCTAGAAAATTAGTATTTTACTAGGGTTGGCTAGAAAATGGAATTTCTTCCATCATGAGAAATTTAGAAAAAACAAAAAAAAAAAAAAAAGAGAGAGAGAGAGATTTGGGAAGAAGCTATTCTAATTTAGGACTAAAAGTAATAGTCACAGTCTTCTGGTTTGACATGTCCTATGGGACAGCCTTTTTTACTTTTGTGTCTGCTTGTTGAGTTGCTTCCAGTCAAGGGGAAGAGGGAGGAAAGTGTTTTTTCTGTTCTGCAAAAGTGGAGAGCAGAAAGAATTTGGGGGCAGGATTGATGAGACAGACACAAAAGCACAAAAGTAAAATTCCTTTTTAAAAGGTCTTATTCTTGCAAAAGGAATTTCCGTGTTAAGGCCTCCTATTTCTCTAGCGGATGTTATATACTTGATGGCTGTTGTCATTCTGAAATGATGCTGTGATGAAGGTGATGGAGAACATTCCATTATCGTATCAGCTAATAAGAATTCAATGCACATCATCAATATAATAAAATATCATCAAGGATTACATTCAAGAATAATAATTACACCATGATACTTTTAAAAATATTATTTCTGTTTCCTTAACTATTCATCAGTGCCAAATAGTACAAAAATACAAAGTTGGATATGTTTGTTATTTAAATTGGTTTTGATTTGATAATTAAATGGGGTGTAAATAATATAGATCTTAGGTAAGCTGGATAATTGTGGATCAGTTTGGATCCTCTCATTTCCCCTTTCTCATCCTTGAGGAAGAGGATCAGCTGATCTGAGGCTAAATGTTGGAAATAAAATATAAATGTAACCATCTTAATGTAATCACATGCTGGCTACAAGTAAAAACTCTTCTTTGTAATGATGATGAGCACTTTTGAGAGGAGCAATAGAAAGTAAAAGTAGCTAATGCTGTTTTACCTTTTCTGACAAGAAATTAAGACACATTGGCAAATCTTGGGTTCAGATCTTATGAATCAGTAACATTTGCACTAAACAAGCAAGACTTTGAAAGTGTCTGAATGAGCAACTTGTCAATCTCACGTTATAGTTTGAGGCATTTAATGTATTGAGTTCTTACTATGCTGCTGGACAATACAACAATTTCTGTAATATGCTAAATATCATTTACATCAAGGATTTAAATAGCCTTAAATGTAACCTCCTACTGTGCTGTGTACTTTCTAATTTTGACTGAGCTTGAAATTTGTTCTAGATTACCAAACACAGGCATATTTTCTTCTTTTATTCTGATTACTAGCAGGTAAAATGGAGATTATTATTATACATTTATAGTTGGAGTTGTTTTTTCCTATCTGCATTCACTTGCATTTATTGACAGGGAAGTTTACACACAATTTTATCTCCTAGTTGGTCGCTGTAATCAGGTCTCTCTGTAATTCTTCAGTAAGATTTCCAAATAAACATTAAATTAATGAACTGTCATGCCTTTTTTCCTTCAGAGTAAAATAAATAGCAAATATTCTAAAGCAATCTTTGCAAATCTATTAATAATTTCCCTTCTTATTTAAAACAAAACAAAGCTCATCTATTTATTCTCACTTTTAGATTTCTGTGGGTTTTTTGTTTTTTTCTTCTTTTCCTTTTTCATTCTTCATTAGATTCAGCCAATTTACTATATACAAAGAATAAAAGGACTTATAAATATATAGCTCAGGATCAAATGGATTTGATTGGATTTTGAAAAAAAGGTTTAGGATATCCCACCATTTTTCCCAGCAGCCGAAGGCTGAAATTCCTCCTGTTCCTCCAATTTTCTTATTTTGAAGAGACAACCCCAGGAGTTTTAGTGAGGAGATGGAGATTTCTGGGCCCAACCTACCTCTGCTTCTCCTTGCTCTCCAAGATCATCAAGAAAAAGAGTGGAACAAGAGTGCCCCAGAAAGGCTGTACTTCTCATACCTGAGCCCCAGTCAGGATCCCTTCCGACTCTGTGCATCTCCTTTCTCACATAAAACATGTATCTTGTTCCAAACTCACTGGCCTTTAGCTTGAAAGGATCAGTTTCTCCCTTTAACACCTTGAGACTTTCAGGCATCATTTCTGTGCCCTTACAATTCCCATGTACCTAGTGAGCAACTATCAAAGTTACAAATTCCACAATTTCTCATTTGAGTTGTTACTCAATCCAACCATTTCATTCCTTATCACTTTGATTTCTTGTTCTGAAAAATGTTCTCACTGATGTTCCAACCTGAGTCTTGTTATCTTTTGATCTTAAGGTTGTGATCTGTTCTCATCCTTTTTTTTTTTTTCTTTTTTAATGATCTTAAGGTGGCCAGAATTTGGTGGTGCATTGAAACAGCCTACTTCTAAAACACTATATTACAAGGTATGATCTGGTAGGAATAATCATGTCTAGCACTTGGATCATCTGTCTGTAATGAACATCAATACTAAAATCACACTATCTTTTCACTGCACATTAAAAGCACAATGCAATACAGTTCCAATATTAGTGTTTGAGATTGGTTTTTTGTTTTGTTTTGTTTTGAATATTACCTGTGGTTCTCTTCAAGCATTTCATCAGAAACTGAGGAACAAAAATTCTCACTATTTTAGAAATATTTTAGGATTGGCATTTGTTATGAGATTAAAATATGTTATTGTTATTTGGTTAAAAGCCTATGGCTTTCACTAATGCTAAAGAATGCAATCAGTCAGTACATATGTGCCAACCACTGTATTATAAATACATCAGAATTTTTCCCAATCTTTCTGGCTTCATATGCATCAGAGTCACTGAAAATTTTCCATTCAGATTATTTTTGTCAAGACAAACAACTTATTCTTAGCAGAATTCATATCTGTTATCTTGCAGTGACAGCAACCTCTTTAAGGCTTCTAAGACACGCTGTGGTTCTAAATGTTATGTCTGCAACACTGCTGCTGGCACTAATTTCTTTCAAAAAAATATATTTAAAAAAAAGGAAAGAGGAGAATTAAAATTTTTATTCTTTGGCGTTTTCACTTTTAATAGCTTTTATTTAAAAAAAAAATCTGCAGAATGAAGCAGGAAGGAAAAACAATTAGTTGGACAGTGTCTAATAAGCTATGCTTTCTCTAGACTCACGTATATTGCATTGATTTCAGTTTTCTAAAATTAATTTTTAAAGAGGAGATATATAGGTAGTGTACCTGAGTTAGTATTGATATCCTTGTTTATTGTAGTCTAGGCAAGATATCTTCAACTTTTTAGGAGAGAAAAAAAAAAAAGAGTATGCATCACACACTTTCTCAAAAGCCAGATTTTTTTGTTTTAGCCTACAGGACATAGGCTATGGGTTTTAGTTGAGTATTACTTCCTTAGCACCTTTCACTGGTACACAAAAGCTACTTCTATTATTGTCCACTAATTCATGGATGAAAATGTCACTATATGATGATCTTTCACATCTAAAATAAATTAGGGAAGCACATAATGTACTCAGTCCTACAGCAAAAATTCCTTATGTTTCTGTTCCTAAACATCAGGGTTTTGAATGATCCATACAAATGTACTGTAAAAACCTGTTTATATAAAAACTGCAGACAAGGTGAGCCGCACTTCAGTTAAATCCAAAGAGTAGTTTATGTCCAGGAAATAAGAGAAGGAAGGACTGCAAATTCTAAAACAGGCAATTTAAAATAACTAGCTATGCAAAGACCTAGAGGCTTATGTTTTATCTCAAATTATTTGTAAACAACATTCTGTTGAGCTTGGTATGGAATTACTGAAAGAGCTGAATGTAAGCCAGAACAGGAAGATGTGAGATGAGTTTATAGGAAACAGATCCCATTTGCTCAGACTTCCTTAAACAAAGCTTGCTGACTAGGGTCAGAGACCAACAAAGATAAAATAGTGATAACAAATATTTCTGCTTGATCTCAGTTGCTTACGTATGCCCACTAGGTAAAAAATTTAATGAAACATTCTTTCATCTCAGCGTAACTTTATAAGCAAATGCTTTTGCCTTATTCTTTTCCAAATAAGATTTGCATCCCATGCAAAGTAACAGGAAAAACTGAATTTCACTTGGGATGGTAATGGTTGTACTGGTGGGGATGCTGCCGAGGTGCTCTCTGCATGGCCTTGCTCACTGTGCCTGCTCTCGCTGTATCACTCCCTATGTTCTGTGATTATGTTGGTTGTGCTGCCCCATCTTGCGAGGTGGCTGCAGCTGCTGGATTCCATGTTTCTCCTCTCTTTATCCACCATGGGAAAAACATGGTGTGCTCCACTCTTGTGTGGACCAGAGAGCCCTGTTTTTGTGTCTCACTCTTGAAACCAGGAAGTTTCAGTGTTCCATTGTGGTCCAAAGAAGGGGAGCTGAGTCTCTGACAAGTCTTATAGGCTTCCTTAAAAAGGGAAAGGAAAAGGCATTTTAAAAAATGATCAACACACCTGAATGTAAGTGGTATTTCATGGGATAAAGAGAGTTTACTTCTCTGTCTGAATTTTGAAAGCCTCCTTAAAATTAAAACTCTTTAATTTGAGCTACTGAGGAAAAATCACAGGAATCCTCCTTTAAAGAAAGTGTTAGATAATCTAACTATAGGATAGCCAGCCAATTCATCTCATACAGGTTTTCTGTTGCAAAGTAACTATTTCTTCCATGAGAGCTTATGCAAAACTTCCAAACATAAACAAGCATGAAGGCTCGTCCTATTTTTCATTTCCATTGTAGCTCACAGTGAACATAGAACAGCAGTACTTTATTAGAAAATCTGTCAAATCTGGCACCTTGTTTTCTAAGCACTGCAAACCATCTCAAAGGGTGCTCAAGGGAGATTCTGCTTCAGTGTCACCACCCCCTGCCACTTTCTTTGGTCAAGCATTGCCTACTGCATCAATATTATGGATCCTCTTTAAATCATAGCACAGAACAAGAAACTCTGTCGAGGAGAAATCTTTATCTTTTATATTTTATTTCAAACTTTATTCTTCAGGAAGTTAATAGTACTAAGTAGTATAAAACTTAGCGGAACAGAAAAATAAAAGCCAAACATGAACATGAATTATTGCAGCAGCTGTATCCCAATGGTATGCTTTGACCAGAAGAAAAGGTATTTTCACTCTATAAAATATTTCAAGAAAGACTTTAAGTTTTATAAATACTCAAGTAAATACTTATAAAGGTGTACATAAATACTTATTAGAAAATGAGTACTTTTTATTAAAATTTGGAAACTGGAATTACAATGAAAAAGCTGGTATCTTTTAGTGATCAGAACAGTTCTATTGAAAATTTTCAAGTTTTTCAAAATTCTTCATGAAACAGGCATTGAGTGTATACTTAATGATCTATAAAATTAAAATGAACAAAATCAGTCTTTTCAGAATTCAGAATTTTCCTACTGATGTTTCTTTTATTCTTTTGATCTGCTTGAAAACTTAATAACACTGACTCTTGCTAGCAAAAGAAAATCTAAATTCACTGCCACTTGTCACTCTCTGGAAAGGCCATAGAGCTGGTCAGTGACTGAAAATTAGTTAAACCTAAATCTGTTTAAAGAAATTAAGTGAATTAGACTGCTAGACTTCCTCTGCTTGACTTAAAAAAAAAAAAAAAAAAAAAAAAAAAAACTGATTTAAAGTTATCTAGGGGTATGGTAATGAATGGGAGAAAGGGGTCATGTCTTCCCTTGATGGACTACAAATGGACTTGAGAGCAGCATTTCTCAGATGGCAGAAGATGCTGCACATCAAGAAAAAGGGAGGCAACAATAGCAGAAAAAAAAGTAGCAGAACACTTTTATCTCTGGAGGAGAAAGGAATATGGTTATGGATCCCATTCAGAGGCTTGGAGCAAGGGATTTTCCCAAGCACAGCAGACGTGAGTACAAAGTAAACAGGTGACCCTGCCGTGAAGGTGGAAAAGAGAGGACAGCTGCTTGTTGGCCTATGACTACATGATATCGTTACAGCAGGGAAATAATTTCTGAGCTGAATTGTAGCAGATAATGCAGCCTTTGGGGAGAGGAAGAGGAAGGAAAGTGGGCTTCCATCAGACTGGTTGATGGAAGACATCACATGCCAGAGGGACTTCAGGGAACTGGGGCTGCCTAGATAGCAAGAATCTGTAAGTTAAACGTTTCATACTCAGTGCTAATGCAAGCTTGTATTTTAGAAAACAATAAAAACTCCATTGTCATGTACTTTTTTTGTCTTGTATTTCAAGCAAAGTATTTGGTATTCACCTGTTTAATCTTTTTTTTTTTTTTTCCCTGCAGTCTACTAAGCAGCCAAAACTAGTGATAGTGCCAGTAAAACAGAAGGGTTCCTCAAGTAAAATTTATTTGTTTTTCATCCCCCATGAAATATAACTCTCCACATCCAAAAAAATGAAAAACAGTAAGGGATCTGTTCTCCCCTTTCGGCACACGTGTAACTCCATTTAACAGCAGCAAGATTAACACACGCCCATTAACTCCTTGAATGCTTGCATGCTGCTCACCACCAGCAGCCTAGAGCTGAGATGGGGGGATGCATGAATTCCATTTAGAAGCTGCATATTTTTAGCTTTTCATTTGGCTCTTTTTCTTTTTTTCTTTTTTTTTTCCTTTTTTTTTTTTTTTTTTTGAATTCTCATGTATGGCTGCAGCAACCATTTTTAACTTTTTGTAAGGGAGATAGAGCTTAAACAGAGTTTTCTAAGAAGGGGACAGAAGGAAGACAGAGGGTAATGCTGCAACTTCTGGCAGTAATTTAGGACAGCAGAAACAAAAGAGCCCCTCAGTAAAACTTCCCCTATTCAGAAGTCAAAACAAAATGTGGTGTTGTAATACTAATTCATTTTTTTACAAAGTACTTCAGGATCTAAAAGATGCAAGAGATAGCAATAGCACTGTCTTTATTGATCTCCACCCCACTGTAATTAATTGAGGTGTGCAGAAATAGTAGGAATCTATGGATCTGGAATGAAGCCAGCAAAATAGTGCAAATGCACTGGAAATTTATGCAGTAATTTGACTTTACACTTTAACAATTAAGCTTGCTCTCATATTCAACCAGGAAAGAAAAGAGAAACTTAAAGCTGAATTAACTTCTTACTACCAAATTTTGCCTCTGAAAGCAGATCATTTTTTTTGGCCTGGCTGCATGTCTTATTTTCCATTTTCCTCTGCCTCCCACACGCTAATGACTTGTGCATGGAATTCTTCTACTCTATGAACATATTTTCTTTTGAAGCACAGTCTCCATGGAGGTGGAAAATGTGAACGTGAAATGAAGCTTGCCATCAACTAAGAAGGTTAAAGATCTAGGAGCATGTACAACTCTATCCTAATAGTCACTTTATCAAGACATATTTTACTGACATTTGCTTGCATGGCATAGTTCTGTATTTTCTTGAAGACGAATATTTTTTTATTTTTTTATTTTTTTATTATTTTTTTTTTAACCTTTGGGCATGTGATTTGCCAAGGCAGTTCTGTGCCCTGGTGAATTTGTCTTTTCGGACTGAAGTGACCCAGAAGAAACTTAGTTCTTAATTTTTATTACTGCTGAAATCAGTAAGTAGATCCATCCTAAGCACTGACAGTTCTTATGTATGGAGTGAAAACTGAAGCACCTGCTCCTTCACACTCTGATGTTTTTCGGGCCAGAAGTTCTGTTTTGGTATTTGATGAAGAACCTGTTGATTTTGTTTTATAATGAGTAAATCTTTATGAGATATTTTCTTTGTGCTGATTCCATACAAGCAATGTGGGGAGATTAATGTATCCCAAATGTTGTTATGAAGAAGGCCCAATAACAATCGCCAGTGAAAGATACCTATATGGATAGGTAGGGGGTGACAGCAGGATGGGGCAGATCCTGGCAATTCAGATGACACATGCAGTTATTGCTGACAAGTTAACCTTCTGTTGAGCTCTAAGCAAAGGCTTTGTCCCTTCTTTATGTTACTAGATCTTTACTATATTCACCAAAGTCTCAGGGTGTGATTTTTTTGTTTGCTTGTTTGCTTGTTTGCTTGCTTTGGTTTTGGGTTTCAAGTTTTATGATATTTTTGTAAGAAATACACCAAAAACTTAATTTTTGTACTAGTGTATTTTTTTTATATCACACAATGACTGATTCTCCCTGCATTTTCATGTGATGCTTATAACTATAACTAATAGTCCTAATGAGAAGAAAGCAATCAGAGAAATAAGAGCCGCTGAATGGCAAAAAGTCTAGACCAAATCTCTTGTAAGAGAAATAGTTTATAATTTTGGCAAGATTCAGAATAACCCTCAAGTTCTGGTTAACTTTGTTAAGAAGTTGCTAGAGTGCTGTGCTCAGGGGTATCTCTGGATGAAGAAGAAATACAAAATAACTGAGTGTGAAAAGAAGTCATAAGTCATAATGGAATTTATATCCATTGAAATAAATATCTTATGACAGACACAGTGAAGAGAGACTTACTGTCAAATTTTGGCTCTTGAGCTACTTGCCTATCCATGTGCTTGTTTATAACATTTTTGTTTACATGATAATGGAGAGTAACTAGAAAAAAACTTCTACTGAATTATGAGAACTGTCAAGTTTTGTATGAAAACTATTAAAACTTTAAACAAAACAGTCTTCTGAATTCCTGTCCTTCTGGTCCCACGTCCTTATCTTGCTTTTACACTTCTGTTTAAACTGTTTCTTCTTTTCTCTCTTTTTTTTTTTTTTAATGTTTGGAGTTGACTCAATAACCTTGGGGTTTTTTTTGTTTGTTTTTGTTTTTTTATTTTTGCAGATGTTAAAATGATGAAGCACTCTCTCTCTCTGGAGCAGTGCAGAGCAGCCATGAGACCTCTGCTCCACTGTGGAAGGTATGCTGCATCCCGCTGCTGAACTGTTATGACATGTCTCTAGCAATCAGAAAGAAAAGCTGGGAAGAGCATGTGACCCAGTGGATGGGATTGGCTTTGGAGTCTGTGGAGTATAATACAGCATGTCGTCATGGACTCGTAGCTGATAACTTGCAGATAAGTATGGAAAAAGATGAAATTTTGAATGTGGACCGGAAAGAAAAATGTGCTTCATTTCCAGAGTGTTGTCATGGTGGAGAGCCAACTGGCTTCCCTGCAAAGCAGCTTGGAAATGTGTCAAAGGAATTGGATGAAAATGAAAACCATGAAGAGCATTTTCTGGAGGCCAGCACAGAAACTCTAGTCCATGTTTCTGATGATGATGATGATGATGATGACTATCCTGCACTCAACCTGAATGGCGTTAATCACCATATCACTGCTGTTGGAAGGGAACTAGAAGATGAAGAAGAGAGTTTAAATGGAGCAGGCTCCTTAAGACAGGTGGTACAAAAAACAGAGTGTAATGAGGAAGCTGAAACATCTGGCATAATTGGAGATGGGGACACAGTTCCTAAAGAGAAGATGGAAGAAGGTATTTGTGGCAGTATTGGCCAAAGCCTGGAGCTTTGTAGTTATGAAGCCTTAAATGAGGTAGTACAAGTAGAGAAAGAAAATCTTTTTAATTCTCCAAATGTGAAAGAAATTATTATGCCTGGGAAACAGCTGCTTCATACTGCTGTAATTGCACAACAGCGCAGGAAATCTGATGCTTTTAAAGACAGCCTTGGAAAGTCTGAATGTAATTTGGTACAGAGTGGGATTTCTTCTGATTCATGCCCCAGCATTGATAGACAGCCATGCTCAGCAGTGGAACCCAGTGAGTGCCTTATGCAATCTTCTCCTTGCTCTCATGTTCCGGCAGTGGAAAATGGTCTGGATGAAAGTGGTTTCACTGAACCTCAAGTGGCCCCTGAAAACAAATGCCTTTCAAATGTCAGTTCAGCAGAAGACACTCAGTGTTTACATTTAAGGATTGATTTGACCACACAAGAATATTCAGACAGTCAAGTGAAACTGCGCAAAAAAAAGGTAGGATGCTCATAAAGTACAAAGATTCTTTCTAACATTTTTTCTCAATTTCTTACAAAGGTAATACTGTGTCTTACTGTTTGGAGATATTTTTTTCCAGCCTTTTTCATTATCTACTCAGCTTTTTCTTCAAATAGTGAGAAAAATGTGACTATACAACAACTTAGTTTCAAGAACTCTTTTTAATGTTAAAAAATGGCTGAACTGTGAGTTTGAAATGTACTTTGTATCAAATTTATTATATATATATATATATGTGGTTTTATATGTGTTGATCATGGCTAAATGAATAAGCACCTTCTATGGATTTGTTGTTTGTTTGTTTGTTTGTTTTTTCTACTACTATCAGGTGTAATTAGTTGTCTTACAAAAGAAATTGTGTCCAGTGGCATGGAAGTCTTGTTTTAAAAAAGGGAGTGGAGGTACAATGGAAAAGTGGAACTAAACTTTAAAAGGAAGAAAAGAAATGCAGGGGGAGGGGGGTGGGGAAGGAAAAAAAAATTGAAATTCTTTGGTTTTCAGCTAAGCCCTGTGAGAAAATGTTCTTATAAAAAAAGTACAAAATAATGTTTTGTAATTTTAAAGCACCAGAGAGTTTCCCTTTCCATGCAAAGTAAAAAGGAGCATAATTCTAAAGCTTTTAATGGGCTGATTCTCCAGTAATAAAACTTGTGATGGCTTTTGTGGAAGGAGTTTTGCTGGCTGTGGCACTACAGGATTCATCCTGTATTCTGGCTTTCCCAGCTATGCTGCTAATTATTGCTAATAACCAGTGTCTAATTATTTACTCCACCCTCCTCTCTCTCTTTTTTTAAATTTGTTACCATTCAGCCTTTTTTGACTGTTTTTTTGTAAATCAGGATTCTATTAATTGTTTTTTTTTGTTTGTTTGTTTTTTGTTTTCTTGTTTTTTTCCATCAGCTGTAGCATCTCAGTAGAACTGCAAATCTTAGAGCACAAACTCATATGTTTGTGAGTACTGTACACCAACACAGTATCCTGAGTTGCTGGCCACTGTTCTCCTGTGGTAAAATTAACACTCAAATTACAAGATTGAAAGCTGAACATTTGCAAAAGATTTCAGAAGCTTAGAATTCCAGTTTTCCTTTAGTAGTTCATGCAATCTGTTAATGCAGTGGCTCCTCAACTGACTCTGCAGCAGCTGTGGCTGTTACAATTATAAAACAAGATGAACCATGTAGAAGGACCAAAAATGCTGAACTTAACTAATGGGTAGATAAAAGTTCCAATTTATATCATATTTGATAATGAATTAACTGTGTAACTATATTCTCAACTGCTCTTTCTGCATTTATTTTTCTTTTTTACTAAGTGTATTTGTTCATATTCAGGCATACTTTTCCTCCTGTTAGATGGTTTCATTTTTATAGTGTAGTTTCAAACTCTTATTTCAAAATAAGGGTTTAACTTCTTTTTATTATATAGAGATACATCACGACTCTGTCCACAATAACTTCCATTGCAATGTATTTTTAATAGCTTTGAAAATGGTAGCTACTGTGTATCTTAAAATTGAGAATATATTTGTGCTTTGTGCCTTTATTTATATAGAATGTAAAGGTTCCAATGAGAATAGCTAAGAAAGTAAATTAATCATAGAAAGAAGCAAAATAAGTTTTTTTGGGGGGAAGGATGAGAGTTGCATGGCTACAGCAACTGCAAAGCTGCGCTCATGGTCAAGGGGGACAGAATCTGGAGATCTGGAGGATTTGTCTAGTAACACTGTGGTTAAAGAACTCTACCAAAAAGAGGAAAGCTGTGATATGCTGTTGCTTCTGTTGTTATTTACCTCTAAGTCTGCAGGACACTTCTACAAACAATGTTCCTGCTTGTGGGATATTTTGACTTATAGCTAATCATACATTATAGTACAAAAAGGCCTGTCTGTGCTGGTAATGATCTGTAATGAAAAATGTGCATAAGTTTACAAATGCTCCCTGAAAGCCACTTTTGTAACTTTAACAAGACATTGGAAAAACAACTGACTTGAAACTGAATCCATCCATAAAAGTCAAGTATTTGCTTTGCAGTGACACGAAGACTTACGGAATTGGGAGTGATATATAAAACCTTTTCTCTCAAGGTCAGCAGTTCAAACAGTACGGTCAAGGCCTAAAACGTACCACTGTCTGATTAATGCTCAGCATCAATTATTGTTGCACCTAAATATATATTCATAAGGGTCAGAATACTGGAAGAAGAATATGGAGATAAATTGCTAGAGATATTTAGGCATTTGGACCTTGAGATTGTGCCCTGCGGGATCATAGAAAATTGCTGAACGTCAGGTACCTCAGTGACAGCTAAGATCTTAGGACCTCTGAGTAGAGATCATCCTGCTCTTCCTGGTAACAAATTCTTCTGAAAACCTGTTCCTCGTTAACATATTTTAAACTGCTTTTAATTGTGGAAACAGAGCATGACCTCTCCTCTTATCTTTAGATCTGCTGCTTTTAGACTAAAGCTGAGGTGAGATAGCATGGATCTGTGGAGCTTGCTTTGTAGATGAATGTCATTTTGAGGGCTTAAGGTCTTAAAGTTTAGTATCTTTGACCAACGCTAGCTCTACTGCTGTAGATTGCTTTAGTCTTGATGGATGTGCTGACACTGCAGATGCTTTTTGCAAACAGGTCCAGCTGTACAGCATTCTTCCAAGTTGCCAGCATTCTTATGGTTTATGCAAAGTACTCTCTTCTCCTTTGCTTTCTGAAGAAGACTTCCTAGGTTTCTGAAGTAGGAAGGGCATGAATATAATTGTGAGAAGATAATGATGTTAGGTCTAAATGAAAGATACTGCATTAATCAAGCTTTCCACTTACTCTCTTGACTGAAAATCAATTCTGTTTATCCACAACATAAAACCGATGGTAATTAATAGTGCAGAATAGCAAAAGCATAAATGAATTTGTTGAATGTGGTAACAGCAGTTAGTATCTACTGTCCTTGGTTAAATACATTTTAGATTTAGAAAAGTTATACTCATAAATTCTTATTTTCAAAAAAACTGGAATAATCTTTGAAACTAATGACTGCTCTGTAATGTTTTTAATTCACAGGATTCTCAATGCTGTGCAGTATGTTCACACATAGTGCAGTGAAAGTATTAGAGAACAAAGCATTATTTATTCTCAAGTGAATACTACAGAAAAAAAAAAAAGTGGGGGACAGTGGCCATTACTCTATAAAGAATCTTGTGAATATTTTCTTATGCCCTCCAAGCTGCCCATTTAATCAGGTTTAGAGATAACCAGCAAAATACCCACTGAGGACTACTGAGTAGGTGCACAAGTGCATCAGAACCAACATATTAGTTGAAACCATTTTTCAACACAAAATAGTAATGTTTCACAATAAATCCTCACTTCCTATCAAAATTGCTGACAGTTGTGGTGTTGAAACCTGTAGTATTTTCCCAGGTGCTGCTTTTCATACCCAGACCAGGCACTGGCACTCATTGGCACACCCATCTCTGCCCATTTGAGGAAACATTCAGAGAGCCTGGCTGCTTACCTGTGCATCCTGACTGTCCTGAATGAAGTAGAGCAGTCTTAGTTTTCATCTGTGCTCTCTCTGTGTTGAGCCTGGTGGCATAAGGTGGAGGGAGATTTTACTTGGAGGTGTAAGGTTGGCTGAGTCTGAGTACGTACAGCAGAGCTCTGACTGTACCTGTTTTTGTTGCCACTCCTGCGTGTTCTCTTTGTTAGATAGGATTTTTCTCTCAGGATTTGCCAGTGAAATCTGTTGTGCAGCTTATCTATTTTGAATGTGGACTTATTGACTCTATGGAACGCGTGTTCTCTGTGGCCTATAAGACAGAGGTACTGTTTGTAGATTGTTTTGCTATGCAGATATTTGATAAACAATATTAATAAATTTTGTAAGATGAGTAGTGAAAGAGCATGGGTGTATTTATTGCAAAGGAAATGCAAGGAAATAAGAAATTAATATATGATTGGTTTCAGGAAAGGTAGTTGATATATTGTGCCTGGTGATTGGGAGTTTATGTCAGTTCTATTCCTTCCAAGAATACGTATGCAGGATATTACTTTAGGAAGAACTAATTGAAATGAAAAACTAATTGGAGTATATTTGGTGAATTTTTATCAGTTTCTCTTCATGTGTAATCCTAGACTGCATTTAAGTTTCATTAAAATCACAGAATCACAGAATCACAGAATCACCCGGGTTGGAAGGGACCTCAAGGATCATGTAGTTCCAACCCTCCTGCCTAGCAGGGCCACCAAACATACACATTCAGATCAGGTTGCCTAGGACCCCGTCCAACCTGGCCTTAAACACATCCAAGGACGGGGCATCCACAACCTCCCTGGGCAGCCCGTTCCAGGGCCTAACCACTCTCCTTGTAAAGAACTTCCCCCTAACATCCAACCTAAATCTTCTCTCCTTCAACTTGGATCCATTTCCCCTAGTCCTGCTGTTGTCAGCCCTTTTGAAGAGTTTACTCCCCTCCTGGGTGTAGGTTCCCTTCAGGTATTGATAGGCTGCAATGAGGTCACCCCGCAGCCTTCTCTTCTCCAGGCTGAACAAGCCCAACTCCCTCAGCCTGTCCTCATAGCGGAGGTGCTCCAGCAGATGATCCCCTGATCATCTTAGTCGCCCTCCTCTGAACCCTTTCCAAAATCTCAATGTCTTTCTTGTACTGAGGGCTCCACACCTGGACACAGTACTCCAGATGGGGCCTCACAAGAGCCGAGTAGAGAGGGACAATCACCTCCTTCTCCCTGCTGACCACCCCTCTCCTGATGGAGCCCAGGAGATTTTGCTTATGTGATTCTGAAAATTAGCAACAATTTCAGAGTATGATTTCCTCACTGCTCCTTTATCTAACTTCCATTTTATATTTACTATTTCTAACTCTGTGGTGGCCTCCTGAAAATCTTTCCAGTTGCAAGTAGTCAATGTTATTTCTAAAACATTCTTACAAGAGTATAACAATCAGGGCAAAGGATACTTAAGGATATGACCAATATAAACCAATGTCAAAGATGCAAATTAATTTAAGAAAAAGATAATCAAAAGAATGGCAGTAAATGAAGAAAGAAGCCTGGGTAGAAAAGGGTGACCAAGTTCTATAAAGCAGTGCCTTTTCCCCACGCTAAAATTGTGAGCTCTGAAACGTGGTTTTGTGTTTTCTGTACTGATGCAATACAGTTTGTTTCATTATTTCATCAATTACTACTATATTAATATTTGAAAAGAAGAGCTTTTTAGTTGAATTCAGACCTTTCTGTCCATATTTGGTATTTGAGTTTGTGAGGTGTGAAGACTGACTTTATTCTGTCATAATTTGTAGTAAACTCTGTTTCATAAGACTAACATGTTGCTTCTTATGGTGAGTTAGAAAGCATTAAATTCTTCTTTTAAAAGTAGTGTGAACCTGTTGTGAGCAATAGTATCCAACATTTTAGATCTATTTCTTATTGTATTGTTGTAAAAATACCAGACACGAATTTCCAGAATTGTCACAAAGTATGTCTTTCTGAATTCTTAATCTCCATTTGTCACAATCCTGTCTTTGTTGAACTGGGATAATTTAATGGTACTTCCTTTTTCATTTCAGTTTTTAAGTTATAATTTAGCATAGCTATTAGAGTGTATTTCTGTATGGAAATTGTGTTATTGATGTTCTAAGTTAAATTATTGCTACATAAGTAATAATGGCTGACGTAGACTTGCAAACTAGCTGGAGTTGCATTCTAACAAACTCAAGTCAACTTAAGCACATGTCCTGGTTCAAAAACTTGACAGCACAGAAGATGAAAGTACAGAAATAAATAACAAGAAAATGCAGGAACAATTAAAAATTGGAATGTTAATTTTGCTATATCATGATTTGGCTATAGGAAATTGAATTTACTTTATCCTAAGCTTTAGCCTGCAAATGTGGGTCAGCTAGAGCACTATGATTTAAAATGGAGCTACAGGAAAGAAGGGGACAGACTCTTTAGTGGAGTCTGAGTTGATAGAGAAAAGGGAAATGGTTTCAAGCTTCATTCAGGAGCGTAGATTTAGGTCAGATATAAGGAAACAATCTTTTACAGTAAGGGAATGTAACCCTAGGTAGCGTAGGGATTTAGTTGGTGCCCTGTCCGTGGAGACTTTCAAGGTGAGGCAGTGGACCTGATCTAGTTGTGCTGTCACTGTTTGTTGCCGGGGATTTCGTCTGGATGGCCTCCAGAGACCCTTTCCAACTATAAGGATTCTATGATTCTATAGCTGCAAAAGTTAGTGATTTTATTTAATTTCCCCCTTCCCCACCAAAGAAAAAAAAAAAAAAGTAATAATGTATGCATTTTGTAGTTTGTTTTCCCATTATGTATTTTCTAAAAAAACATTATCTTGCAAAAATTCTAGTGCAATTCAACAAGCAGAATGTGATCTCCTACATTCTCAGATTATGAAGGCTATCAGAAATTCCAAAACTATGAACATTGGTCATAGGAGACCAAGGCTTCATTGCTTAAATACAGACATTAGGAAAGAATTAATGCAGTCAGTGGAATGACTCTGTTTTTGTTTTTTTTAATATGTTTAAGAGCCTGGCTGAACTTGGGTGTTACAACCTTGGGACAGAAGCTAGCAACGTAGAAGCACACATCACAGCAAAATTGCAATTGAATCATATGGTTCTTTTACTCTCTTTCCTGCATAATTCAGTCCAGCTCTTATGCCAGAATCGCTTTGTTTTTATACACAAGAATGAATAATATCATCTTGGCATCTAGGGAATGATTTTGTGAAGGACAACAGTGATTAACACAGATATTGGTAATTTGATAATCTCTTTTTAAAGATGACCATCCAAACAGTCTGAATGTTTTCTCATGCTTTTGTTCTGCATCTACATCTCTTTTCATTTTCAGACTCAGTTTCTAAACATTCTAGGAAAGAATACTCATCTGTTTTTCCAAACTCATAATGATAATATGAACACTATCTAAAACTGATGAGAGATCTGAAGCCACAACAGCTTTTGGAAAGTTAGTTGCAACTCATGTCTCAGAGCAAGTCTGTAGTATTAGTACAGTGGGCTACAGAGATCAACAGTTGCTTCACCACAAAGAATTTGCTGCATTTGCACATTGCTACTAAATGGTCGTAATTTTAAAGGCACCAGGAAGAATCTGGATATAGCTGTAAGTAAAGCAAAATGAGTAGTATGATTTCTTTAATAATGAAAACAAACAAACGAAAACAAAAGAAAAATTTAAACCATCTAGGCTGTCACGAATATTTCTCTTTTCTGCATTGAAAATTTACTTCCTAAATTTACCATTTAATAATGAAGATGTAATAAAAAAAAAAAAATTAAATTGTCTAAAACAACTGGTTTTAATTATTTTTTTTTTAATCATGCATATTAGCTATGGTAATTAGTGGAAGTAGTGATCATAAAACTTTCTTATTAATGTGATTAGATGACTATGAATTTTCTCTATCACTCTCACAAAAATATGTATTATAAATATTGTCTCCATCTGGGAAGCTAAAGAATGCTTTCCCACAGACTTCCTTTGTGTTTGGACTGAAGTATGATGTATTTCAAACAATCTGAAAAGTATTTAAAACAAGCTCAGAACAGGATGGGATGATTGCCAGGCCATTACAGTATAACCTTTATGCAAATTTTACTTTGGCACATTTTTGTGACAGTGCTCTGCAATAAATTTTAGAGGCTGCCAGAGTTGTCTAGACTACAAACCGAGAGACTGTTGCACATCAAGTTGTGCATTAGTTGGATTTCAGCTGCCTAAAATGGTCATGAAAGTATTTGTATTTATACATGGTTCATAGTCACACAAGATCATTCTACCAAACTGGTATTAGACACTTCCACAATCAATCCATTTCCCACAGTTAATACTGAGAAATGTCTGATTTTGCCTGAGTTTGAAGTAATTGATAAAAATGAAACTTGTGAAACATTTTTGGTTGCTTTTAAAACAAATCTTTAGGAAGTTCTGATTGGAAAAGGACAATTTTTTGCTGTTTGTAGTCTGTAAATTGTTATTTCTAGGTCATGGTAAGTGGACCAGTGACTGACTTCCTAAAATGGCATAAGAATAGTAAATGCACTGCATTTTTGTGGCTAAGTCTTTGCAGTAGTAACAGCTTTACCTTGGCTGTTAAGGAGTGTTTGGCCATACTAGTACACTGGTGGATAAGTCCACAGGTATCTGACCAATTCCAACAATGAAAAGTATAGAAAGTAAATGAGACCCCAAAGGGCTTAACTGTAGCAGGGTGGGAGCAATCTGCAAAATGTTTTTCACAGCTTTTCTTATGCTTACTTCCCAACATGGCAGTACTTGTTGAAAGCTACCTAAAAATGTGTTGCTCACGCTCATGTCCTTGTGCAGCTCGCTCTCTCTCGTAATGGCAATGTAAGAGATTTGTGGTGACGAGATGGTCTATGTCACAGATAGGGTGTATTGAACATTGCTTTGCAAAATGTAGTAATACCGCTTCTGCTGCCAAAAAGCATTCCAATCTCCAGAGGATATGGCCTAAAATGGTTATGAATTCAAATTTAGAAGGATATTCTTTCCCCAGGGAAAAAAGTCTGAGCAACAGTGCAACTCTGTGTGTGTGTGTGTGTGTGTGCACGCGCGCGCTGGGGTAAATGTATTACAAATGTAAACCAGAACCTTAGTCTCCTTCATAAGTCTGTTGTAGCTGATGTCTTGCATTTCTACAATAGTAGAATACAAGGAGTTTGGCTTATGCATGCTCTGTTAATGAAAAATTGGCTCTCTGTAACCCGAGAATGTCCTTTGATAATGTGCCCTATTACAGTAATAACTTTCATATCTTGAGGTTCCTGTTGTTTTTGCAGTCTCACCTTACATAAGACTTAAAATAGCAAATGCAATATGTAAAATATTTATGTTAAATGGGAGCTTGTTTATCCTTTCCTGTGGGATGCCTCCTTCCCTAACAATTTGCACAAAACAAATTCAATTAAACAAAGGATGTTATCTGGATATCTTGAGTGTCTTACTCACTTGGATAGTTTTTCTTTAATCTAAAATATATTTCTAAATATATCCCCTAATAACAGCAACAACAAAAACCTCTTAAGAAGCGGATTCTGTTCTTGTACTACAGGTTTTCATATCTTGGGTGTTATTATTGTTATCTTTTTAAAAAAAATGGTTTACATGCACTGATAATCATTGAAATGTGATTCATGGTGGAATGAAGAAAAGAAATGCATGAAAAAATTCAGTGATATTAAAGCTTATGGCTTGTGAAGCACAAATTTTTTGTTCCAAAATATGTTATAAGCTGTTATGTTTTACTGTGCTGAAAATGAAAAAGTGTGACCACAAGCAAAAATTTGGGATCATAAACTGTGCTACTTTCCGACATCCAGATTTTTTTAAAATACTCTCCTTTAAAATTCTGTTAAATGCTGATCTATATTAGTCACATGGAAATTCATTAGTGACTGTATCCTTGCATGACACTTCACTATGTCCATTGAATTTATTCCTGCACTGTAAACTTATCTGCTTATAAAAATTCTCTACTATTTGCTAGATGATAATTTGATGTGGTAGATGAACAGTACCCTGTTTAGGCTTTATACTTATATAGTAGGTAAAAACAGCAAGAAAGTAGATAAGAGAATGAAATAGGACAAACAGGACAGAAATATTGAGAGACTGTCACATAGGTGGGTGAAAATCTGTTTATTTTCTACATAGCATGATTATTCAACTCTAAATCGCACAAAGCTTTCTCAGCTCACAGAAACAACTCCTAAATGAACTGTTTCCAAGCATTCCTCACTACCGATGGTAAAATTCAAGGACAATTTTGGGAGATGTTTCTCCATAGCTGTTCCTTGATTAACATTCTTGTGGATGATATTCTGCAGGACTTGTAAATTAGCAAATTTTCCAAGCATTCTATTAAGCTTTTGGAAAAATCATATTGCATTACTTACTGCAGGTTCTTTTGCAATGTGTATTTTACGTGAATCAATTGCAACATTTGCAGACTAAGGCCTATGAATTCTTACAACTGGGGGTGAAGCAGCTTTAATCCGATTCAGAAGAAAAGCTTATGTTCCTGAATTCTGCTCTCTTGGGAACAGAAACTTCAAATAAGAATGTATTTTCTTTTTCTTTTGTTTAGTGTCAGCCACACCCTCAGACAAAAAATTTCTTCATCTTATACGTATTCTTTTTGTGAACTTGTTAAAAATTACTAATTCTTCCCCTTCATTCCTGCCTTTCCAGAAATTATCTGATTATTTTTTCCTTGTTTCATGCATTAAGCTCACTGTGGCAGTATTTAACTTCTTAGACTTGTTTCTTCTCATGATTGTGTAAGGGAAAGATCCCTTAGTGATTTAAGAGTGTTGTGCATTTCTTTGCTTGTGAGTATCATCGCTTCATAGAATTTCATTTCGGGCTTAATGCAGGAGCCACACAGAGTCATACACTCAATGAACAGCTTAGGAAGGGAATATGAAGTTGTTTGAGAAAGGATGAGAGATTTCCATGACTTGTTCTAAAACTTTTTTGTAACAAGAGCATTCTAAACACCAACACATTCATAGTCCCATAACCCAGCTCTCATTTCTGTAGTTGGGTAAAAACCTCTTCTCAAATCCTTTTAAAAGTCTATCTGACAAAATACGTGTGTGTGTGTATATATGTGTATATATGTGTATATATAAAATAACTTCTCATAACTTGGTCAGCTGATGTAGCGTACAGTGGCTTGTTCCCTGGTTCTGTGCTTCCTCTCCTAGTCCCTTCCATTTCACTTTCTAACAGCTTGAACCCTGAGAAAATGACGAAGAAAGCCTATCCTCTGTGAAGCAAAAGCACTGCCTCATGGAGCATAATAATGACAGCTTAAATGTCAGCAGAGTTAGTCATTGATGATTGTCTCAGGATTCAAAAAGATGTTTTTTATTTTCTGTGACATTCAGCAGGAATGTTTACCAGCAGCAAAGTGTAATTGTGAAGCTTTGATCTTTGCTTTGAAACATCTTTTAAAGTGTAAAGAAAACTCAGCTATGCTAAGAGCAGTGTTAGAGGCTATTTCTGGATTTAGACCAGAATTCTGGAGGTGAAAGGACACTTCTGCAGTTCTCTCAACATGTCCCTGGGAAAGTTAAAAATAAGCCTTAACTTAAAAAAAAAAAAAAAAAAAAAAAAATTGGCACTTATTATTTGAGAAATTTTTTTATTCCAGGAACTGCCTCATGTAGCAGAAATTTATTTACCATCTGTGTAGACTTGAAAAATTTTCCGTCTTACCAGATATACAACTGAAATAGAAACAGATTTTCCATCTCTATGCTTTCTACCAGCCTCTGCTATAAGAGTGCTGTTTTAAAAACTTATGAAAATTTTGTTTTGACCAAAATGGGATAACACAATTATAACCAATCTGTTAAACTCTGCTTCTGTTAAATTCTGTTAAACTTCTGCATCTGCTTGTGACATCTCATGATGTCACCTCACTGTTGCTGAAGCATGGCACTAGGTGGGAAAGGAGGATTTCACGGAGCTAGTAGCTGAAAGTATGTACTTGTTTTAATTACTGTTACAGCTATTTTAATCAGTTACAACACTGACTCCTAATAAAAAAAAAAAAAGTCACTTGTGAAATGTTTTCACGAGTACATATGCACTTTCTTAATTTCATAGCTCTGCAACTATAGGAGGAAAAAGAAAAGATTAACACAAAAATAATTAGTGAACTCAGAAGTAACCCATCCCTTAAAATGGGGAGAAACCTATCTGTTTTTAACTTAGCATATCACTTCTAAGTAATCACATTAGTACACAGGTCAGAAAACAACACAAGCAATTCCTGTGAGAGAAAAAAGAGGAAGTTATTCAGAATGTCAGAGTAGGTAAGTGCTGCTTCTGTTTGTAGTTCCTGGGTTTTTATTTTTTTGAGGTTGGGCTCTTTTTCTCTTTTTTTCTCCCCCTTTTGTGTATTCTTGTGGGTACACTTTACTTTTGCTTTCATGCACACAGAGGATCCACATAAACCAGTGTCTGATTCTTATTGATGGCTCAGATGTGTTTTTTGGTCCTATCTGCTGAAATAATACATGTGTGTGGAACAAACTCGGTGTGAAAGGCAGGTGTCAAACCTTTCTCTTTGAAGTCCAGCATGCTGATTTGCTAAAGAATAAACTATCTGCCATTCTTATTATCAGCACACTTTTTTCTCCCTTATCTATTTTTACCTTCCTCAGTGCTCATTATGTCTGCCTGAAGGGGCTTATCCTATACTGGGCCATGACAGATGCTTTTGCTCTTATTATTCTGAGTCTTTGAACTAGTAGAAGTGTATGAGATGTGACGTTGCTCTTATGACATGTATTGTGGAACCCTATAATCTAACAGTTTTTATCTGCATTTTAAACTGCATTCTATGTTTGGATGTTCGTATTACATTCCTAGTTGTCTGCACATGGCAAGGTATGTTATATATGAGAAAATTCATCATTCAATTGTGAAAATGTACATACGTGAATTGTAAGCCATTCTGTGTTCTTTCTTGTTGCTGATAAGTAACCTACCATACCACAATGAGGAAATGAAAATCTATATTCTCATCATGCAATAGCACGTGTTATTCAGGAACTACAATCTTCAAGCATGATTTGCAGTTCCCAGAGAATCAGAATTTTTTTCCATTGTTTTCTGCAAGGTTTGTGCTGATGGGTTAAGACACATATCTATTGTTGTATTTTACATTAGGTAAGAAGTGTGTTGTTTTTTTTAAGTGAGTTTTCTGATTAATATAATATTAAGGGTGAAAAGTGACACTGTGGAGCAGAGACAAAGCATGCAAACTGGATTCTTTTTGGTAGTCCACACTGCATCTTTCTTTAGCATCATGGCTGATTTGATAGATTGTAATGAAGTGCTTCAAAAAGAAGCAGATTCATGTCTGCACACTTCAAAAACTTGTGGATTAAAAGAAGAAAATATGAAAGCTCTGCTCCATTCTCAGCATTGGTCATAGCATTGTACAATTCAGTCATTTGCAATGTGAGGACGCAGAAAGGCTTTCAAAACTTTCCTCTAACCCTGGCAAAACTGACTGCAAGACATGTAACTGTTATGACTGGGCAAAGTTAACTACCAACAAATCAGAACAGATTTTTGAAAGAAGTCAGAATGCTGTAGTTTCCAGTTAGGTGTATTTGATAAATATTCCTTGATAGGAAATTATGGGTTCCTGTCTTAAGATTGAAATTTAGCTCCTAAGCAAACTTGACAGTCTCTTGAAATTTTTAGACTGCTTTTTTTGTTTCAGCTGCCTGAGATACATCAGACTGTATGTACATCAAAATGTAAAACTAGAGAAGAACATTTTCCTCCCATATTTGTGCTTTCTAGTTTTCTCACTAATTCCCAATAGTTTTGTGGTAATTTGTTCATTGTGTTGGCCAGCTGTTCAGCTCTCCATGAATGCATCTTTCTCATGTGTGTTTCCCAGAGCATTACAAGTCATTGTGCTATTCCACTTCAACTTAATACTTTTTTGAAAACTAAACTATATATGGTGGAGATCTAGTCAGGAGACACAGTGCAAGCATAATCAAACTTCAGTCTTCAGTGAAAAAGTGAGGAGGCAAGTAACAGATACTACATACTCTAAAGGCTAGTACTCTTAATGTGTGTCTGAAATGAAATTGTGAAAAAGTGAGGCTATCTCTTTTATACTAGGATTTTTTGTCTCTGACATAATTAGCTTTCTTTTACTTTCTTAATTACTGACTGTAGCAGAAGGAAACTATTTACTTGTCTATTACTATTCTGTTGGCCTGAGATGGTAGGACCCTGCAGTAAAGTAGTTACTATCCCCCCCTACTGCCATTAAGACTAGCTCCAGTCCTTCGTAAGAAAAGAATTGTGTGCTACAAAGGTGAGGCTTGGTTGTATAAGGGAAACAGAAGGAAAGAAAAAAAAAAAGGGTGATTGAACACCAAGTATTAAGGGAGATGAAAATAGAGATGGCTTTTCCTCCGGTGTTATTCCAGGATTTTCAAGACAAACAAGAAATTCAGCTGCTAGAGATTATTACTCTCTCATGGTCCTCCATAGGCTTTTATTTTACACTTGGTATAAAAAATGCAAAGTGTTTGTCTACAGTTCATTTTAAAACTCTTCTGTTTATTGTGAACTCCAACATTTGACTCAGTGGTATACAGTGGTAGTTTTCAGTTTGAAATATGATTCTATACAGTTAGGGGGAAAAGTCCTCTGTGCATAGAATTGTATAGTAAGTATATTTATAGTGAATATTTTGAATTTGAGTTATATATGTAGCTTGGGTGCTATCTTTTATTTACCACTGTCATAGGCTTACACCCGGATTATTAAACCAGCGAGCACAGAAAAGGCTGACTGCAATGCACAAGGAAGCTCCATGTAGGGAGGGATGTGTGGCATTTACTTCGTTACATTGTTGGTCATTGTGTGCGTGAATGGTTTCCGTTACTCAGTGAGAAATAGTAAGATTTTTCTTCTCTACCATGACCAAAGCATAAAGTCTTCTAACTTTCTCTGGGAGTCTTCGTGTTGTGTGCAGATGTATTACATGGCAGTAGTTCTGATAATTTTTGGCAGAGTGTGGAACAGTTGCTTTGTGATTATATCACTTTGCATGCTCTATAGGGAAATAAGATAAGCATTCATTTGTTCTAGTTCAGTTTGTCCTCTAGAAATGATCTCCATCTGTGAATTTCTTGTGATTTAAAAGCCAGTATGAGAAATTCTAGAAATATTCATTATTGAAAATTTCTGTTAAAAACAGTATATAATATTTATTGCATAATTTACAGTAAAAATCTTGCCTTGTTGAATTATTGTTTAGAGGTTCTAACTTAAAGTTAGCACGTTGTGAGAAGAGTTAATGATAGCAACATCAGAGCAAGTGTGAATAAATTATAATGGAGAAGTCATTTATTCTGAGTCAAGGGCAGAATGCTATTACAGCTGGGGAGTTCCTTGAATCCCAATACATCATACAAATTGTGAGGGTGTGCCATGCAGGCAAAATGAGCATTTCATTTATGAATGTTTTCAGTAACTAACTGAATCCTATTAAATAAAAAAACTTACAAAAGGAAGCAATATCCTAGTTTTAATAACATAGCGTACTGAATCTAAGGAAAAGAAAGATGCTAGAAAAAGTATCTGGGGATTTTTTGCAAGCTTTAGCCTGTTGACTGACATCTGATAGCCAGAAATTCTGAAATTTCAATGAAATCTGTTAAGAAATAACCATCTAATTACTTTTTTAAAAATTAAATGTTTCTTCTGGAATAAAACAGAAGTACTCTGTTCATATTGGGATGTACAATCTTTTAAGAATGCTCTGATTACTTTTACTTCTGGTAAATGCTTTAAGGGAATTATCTTGGTAGTCACCAGAGCCACGCACATTTCTTTGATTTCACTGAATGTCAGAAAATATACTTTCTCACTAGGAATGAGACATTTTTGCTGAGTTGTATTTACTGTGAAATGAACAGCCTTACCTGGGACAAGATACGGCCAGTCCAAAGGGAGGAAATAGTAGCGCAAAGATTGGATGTATTGACAGGGATGATACAGACAGAGAAAATGACAAATCAGGAATGTTGCCTATTTATCTGTCAGTTACTACTATACCCTCTCTATCTACGCCCACAGAAGTTATACAGAAGAACCCTATTCTTTGTCACCTGCTGGACTGTTTATGTGTAACAACTGACATATCATCCTCTTATAAGCAAAGTGACTATGAGAAAATATACTGGTAGCAGGACAGAGAAGATGATAAGCAAGAAACAGGCATCTGACATTAACTTACATGAACTGCTTTATGTGAGCCAGGGCTCCTACAATTAGACAATCTTTGCTTAGTTTGCTGCAGTGGAATTTACTAACTGGAAAGATACTGCTTGTTCCTTGAAAGAAAAATTCAAAAGATTTGATAATGAGCCCTCAGAGGAGTCCACTGGTTGTTTTACAGCTGTGGAAAAAACAGTAGAGACCTTATTAATTGACCTAACTATCTGATAAATCAGGAAGAGATCAGTGTTGTGGAATCTTTTTGAACAGACCACCTCCTGACACTGGGAAAGATCCAGATGAGGTCAAAACCCTCAGCTTCCTGTCTCAGAGAGGAAAAGAAGAAGAAATTATGATAAACATAAAACTACACAGAGCTACTTTGAAAATCTCTGGAGATGAAGGGATGTGGGGGTGGAACATTTAAAATAAATAAATAAATCCTCTTGTTAAATGCAGCAAGACAGTGTGTGCATTCAACAAATATCACAAACACTCTGATTTACATTTTTTCCAGTTTGATTATGCTGTCAGAACTCAGCCTGAAACATGAGAACCAGCAATGAAACATACCCCAGCAGACACAATCATAGCAAACATGGTCATTACTCCACTAACCAGAGCATTCAATGCACTTCCAAATGTTAGTACTCCAGGGATGCCTCAGAGAAGTTGAGTTAAAAACAGAGGGAGCTTATTCTGGTGATGAGCACTGTTGGTTAGCTTCAAGTCCTTCTTTAGCCTTGGGAGAAGCATCCTGCCTATCTCTGTCTGTTTGTTTGCTGTTGTTGTTTTGGTTGTTGTTGTTTTGGTTGTTGTTGTTTTGGTTGTTGTTGTTCCAGCTGCTGTGCATCAGATTGTATTTAGATGAATTTCTGATGTTTGCACAGCCCCATGCAAAGCTTTTAGGCGTGCTCTTGCTCATTACTACATGTTTCCTGAGGTCTCCAAACATCAGTTTGAGGAAAATTCATGACACTTTTCCCAATGCCTTTTCCTGTCATTCTTCTCCATAAGTAAATGTTTCTCTTATCCCTATCAATCTCTTTGCAGGAATTGCCTAAAAGTCCAGCAATTTCTGAGGGTGTGTAAGTACGTATATGATGATTGAACAGAACCTCTTATTTAGAAGCATTTGTCTTGCTAGGCATAAACATTTCCAGTGGCAATGGAGTCAGAAACATTCCTTTTGAATGGGAAAATGAGCCCTGGAAAAACAGAAATTCTGAGAATGAAAAAGCCTCTCCTGGGTATGCTTGCCATGGATGATATGCATAGCAGATAGAATGCAATCAGTTTGCTGAAATCCTAGTTTTGTGGCTAGAAAATTCCCAGCTACTTAAAAAGGCCTCAGATTTCATCTCCAGTCATCTAGTAATCTGGGCCTGATGGTAAACTATATTAACTTTTTTTTTTTTTAATTAAAAAGAGCCAAATGGTATTTTACTCATTAATAAACACCCTTAGCGAAACAGACATATCGGTATTTCTGTGTCCCACTGATGACTCAGAGGAAGCAGGATTCAAATCAAATAATAATCGGTAACAATAGGACTAGAATTTATAAATATTTTACAGAAAATTTTTAGAATAGCTATGCATTTTCTTTCTTCCACACATAGAAAGAGATGTTTGATATCAGTAATGTTCATTTTAACAATAAATTTCAACGCTTTAAGAAGGACTGAGATTCCAAATGTCCTATTCTTCAAACCCGGCGCTGCTTGCTACAACATGCCCAAATGCTCTTCAGTTCTGAAGTGTTCTTGGTGCTGTTCCTCCTTGGGGAGGACAGTTGATGCTGAGAATAAATTCACTGCAGCTTTCCTTGGCAGTGGCTAAAGATTGGATTGGGTTCTTTCCCCACATTCTTTGCTTGAGGCTGTAGTTTCATGCTTTTGGCCTCACCCATTAAGCAGTAGCTAAAGCTTTCATACGATGTTACTTTCTTTCCTGATTCCATAATGGTTGTGTCTTCTATTTAACTGATAGAATTTGGCATACACCTCTGATTAAAGATCAAGCTCAACAACCTACAACCAACATGTATGTAATTGTGTAGGCTTGGTAATTCTTAAATTCTATGGGGACAATGCAGTCATATCTCAAGAGAGAATGCTTGATTAAATTGAAAAAAATACTGGAGTACACTTAAATGCTCTCAAGCTAGTTATCTCAAGTTCTCTAATAGAAACATTTTGATTGAATGAGGACATAGGCTAATCTGTGCCAGCTGCTCTGTAGTTAACTATTCCAAAAGTCTCATTCTCCCCCCTCAAGCATTTTTTTTTTCCTCTGCAGACATATTTCATGCAAAAGTTATGCCGACCTTTAAAGACAGTTTAGGCTTTTGTCGCAAGATGTGGTGACAGTGTTTATTTATTTTGATATTAGGAAAACCAACATCTAAAAGTTTTTTTTTTAAAGTGTAGCAAAACATCTTATTCACTTCCTTATGTATTTAAATAATTATATAGTAGTATGGTCATTCTAGGACATAAAGAGAAAGCTCTACTGTTATTACTGTTTCATCATAGAGAAGATGAACTATTATTTTTAAAGAGCACAGTAAAGCTTCAATCAATAATGTTTTCATTCATTTAACTCCTTGCTATCTTTGCCTATTAAATGGAGAGGATAGCTATGGTTTTTGTTAGAAGGTGTCTAAAAGTAACAAGCATTGAAGCATGTTGCCCTATTGCCTTACACAGTTGTTGATAAATTCAACAGGGGTTATTTTCCCAAAGATTATATTATACATTCCCAAAGATTATATAATACAGTACTATTTTTGTTTGTTTAATGTGCTTTTGCATGAGTAAATAACCTGAGTTTTAGAAGCTTTGTGTTGGGATTTCTAGCTAATAATTCATATTGCTCACACTGTGTTGTGTGAGAGCAAGGCAACATTTTTAAGTATGGGGTTATGTATGCATACAGTTATGTCTGAAAAATATATATATATATTTTCAAAAAATATCCCATTACCAAAAATCACTGTGTTGCACTGGGTGCATCTCCCAAGATTAATAATTTCTGAAATATGAATCATGGTGAAACTAGTCCGATTTTAATCCTGAAAAGCATCCTAAAATGAAAATTTGTAATTTGTTTTGTTGCTAGCAAAAAAAAAAAAGAGGAATATAAGGGTAAAAAAAAATGCTTACATTTAGGGCAGATTTTGAAAGAAACATTTTTACTTGATTCTTCAGTGGTTTTATCCCTTTTGCTTGAGGACATGCTGTTGTTACTACATTATTGTTTCATGATTAATTAAGCTTTTTTTCTGTATATGTAAGCAAACAATTCTTAGTAACATAACATTAGGATTTGTATTGCATAGTAGCAAAGGGGAATGAGTCACCTGGAAAAGAAGCCTGCCCAGCTGGAAACTGTGGAGGCAGTCCAGATGAAATGAAAGTGTGAAAAAATTATTATTATTATTGTTGTTGTTATTTTTGTTGTTGTTATCATTATTATCATTACTATTATAAGAAAAAATGTCAATAATTATAATGGCATGTACTTATGCATCTTAAGAAACTGAAAAACTTAGGCTTATTAGACATTTTCATACAAAAGAACAACTAGAATTTGGGATTCAATTATTATATGAGTAACCTGAGTAAATTTTGCTTAAAAGATTTAGCATTTAAATTGTGCTTTACAGGAATCCAGATAAACTGAAATATGCAGATGTCTGCATGGGAAACATTAACACGTACCGTCTGTTTTCTGTTTCTTCCTAATTCTTAATCATTCATTCGTTATCCAATTTACCAGCACTCACTAAATCTTGACATTTTTGCCTTTTTTTCTTTTTCTGTTTTTTTCACAGGCCTATAAATAAGTGTTATATCAAAATATATCATAATATATCAAAATATGGGGGCGTGTACAAGAAAGATGGGAAGGGACTCTATCAGGAATTGTAGCAATAGGACAAGGAGTGATTATGGCTTTAAACTAAAAGGTAGATTTAGATTAGGCATTGTAAAGAAACTCTTGTGGAGTCAGTGAGGCCGTGGAACAGGTTGCCCAGAAAAGTTGTGAATGCCCAATCCCTGCAATTGTTCAAGGCCAGCTTGGATGGGGCTTTGAGCAGCCTGATCTAGAGGAAGCTGTCCCTGTCCACGACAGGATGGGATGGAACTAGAAAGTCTTTGCAGTCCCTCCCAGCCCAAACCATTCCGTTACTCTATATTTATTCAGAACATCTTGGTTCCTATCATCTTGCTTCTTAACGGATTGATTTCACCAATCTTAATTTACCACACTATATTCAGAGATTCAGTAACACCAATTGAGTAGAAAGGGAAAGCTAATTATTTTACTTTAACTTGAAAGCTTGGACTACTCCCAGAAACACAATTGCTGCAGGTTATGCACCTAGAGGGTAGACAAGATCACCAGGCAGAAAACCACTACCAGACCTTTACCTGGTTCCTGTTTTTCCAGGTTGAACTTTTTCACCAATATTCCATTCCATTTTATTGCCATGTGACAGTGGAGGGGAAGTCTGACAAAATGGCACCTGACGTGGAAGTGAATATGAAGCAAAGGTGTGGAATTGAATTACTTCTTGAGGAAAAAATGTCAACCACTGACATTCACCAACATTTGGTCTCCATAAACGTTTACCAAACAGTGGATGTGAGCACAGTGTGGTGGTGGATGGCACATTTCAGCAGTGGTGACAGTGACAGTGGGTCATCTCCTCTGGTGCCGGTTTTTACAACAGCAGCACTCAGGCTCCTTTTCGTTGCTGGCAAAAATGCGTAGCTAATGGTGGTAATTGCATTGAAAAAGTGTTTTGTAGCTGAGAATTTGCTCTGAAAGTGTTGTTGTGCTCTTTATATCTGCTGTAGTTTCTATGGAAATAAACAGGATCATTATTTTCAGGGTAACCTATGTATCACTTACTATAATCTGTTCCTTTATCGTTAAAGATTGCAGTAACTTTTTCATTATTTGAAACTGAAGTTGTTCTGTAACAGACTATAACTATTTTGCTAAATATCCTATTTGCTGGACAACTATACTATAGCCCTTACCACAGCTCTACTTACTAATCTTCCGCTCAATCTTTTGAGTGAGGCTTAAATCAGAAACTAACTTTTAGATGCATTACAGCTATGACTTATTCAACAGGTCTGAATAAGGCTGATAGGACTTGGCAAGAATTTTCATTCTGTGCCTCCAATGACCACATTTATTTCCTGGTAAAGTCCACTCATCTCACCTGTGGATAATGTTAAATAGTCCTGCTAATTGTCCCCATGCTTCTCTCAGTTTTGCAGTTGTCTTCACACACTGGTAGCTCCTCTCTGATCATTCCAAGCTCTTCTTGCTCCTTGGTTCTCAAAACTGTGAGGCCACTACTGATCTTAGGCTTACTGTTATTAGATAACTATTGTGATTACCAAAATTATTACCTGAATGAGCTTTTCTAATTCACTGTTTTCTACCATTTCATTACAATTTTTTTTTAGACCTCCTTTAAGCATCCTTACATTAATTTGCCATTGAATGAGAAGAGATTCTTCATTAGCATGAGATGTTAATCAGATAGCTCCCTCCTGCACTAGCAAATCTTGGGAAATCTGAGCTTTTTTTTTTTTTTTTAACAGAAATTCTACATCAAGATGGGGGTGGCATAATTGAAAAGACACATTTATTTATTTATTTTAGGCAGTTATGTCACTTCCAATTATTTCTATGTACTATGATGAACTATGTATCATCTACAGCCACAGGTGTGTCATGAAGAACGCTGACTTTGTTCTCTGTTCTTACTGTGGCTTAGTGGTTATAAACAGGTGTTCTATACTGCTTGATTGTTAATATTTTTACGGTTTTAATAGCTTATGTTCTTGATTTCCTTATGCCTATATTTTTCTTTTTATCAGATATGCAGAGCCATACTCAATATGTTGAAGGGCGCTATTCTATTTCCGTCCTTCCTCAGTATTTACTTACTGTTCATTGCAAATGTGCTTACAATGCTGATTTTTTTTTTTTAAACTCAATCATTAATAAACCACAAATGTCAAAATTGTATTTTTCATTGACAAAATACATACTAACACACCACATAATGCAGCAGAAAAATTAGGTGCCTGTGGCTCAAGGAGACAGACAAAAAAAAGTGTAGAAAAAAATCCAACGCTCCTGAAAACTGTTGTCTCCAAATTTGAAGAGATAAAAATATGCTTAGATAAACATTTATTTTCCAGAAAATAACTTTAATATTTCAAGCTGAAGACATTAAAGGAAACTTTATTATGCTATTCTCAGTCCTTATCTCTTAAAAATTCAGTTAAGTGTAGGTATGTTGAATTAGAGAACTATGATTTGTGATCACTGCCTCAACCTTAGAACTTAGAATTTATATTACTGCAAAATTGTGTGGATTATTAATGACCCATTTGGTGACCCAAAGTCAAGAGAATTAACAGAAATGGCTTATGTCAGGTAAGCCCATTTCATAGCCACAAACACTGGTTCTGATTTTTCTAGTGACCTGGCAGGGTGAATTAAGCAATGTGCAAGCAAACTTTTTAAAAAATACTTTAAAAATTAGGTAATTTGATCTGTGTGATTCTTTTGAAGCTGGACTGTTGATATGACTCTCATAGCATGAATGAATGGCTGAGTTTCCTGAAGAGATCCAATTGAATCTGGATGAATAAGTTTCTACATCACATATACAAGCTAACAACCTTTTCAAATACCTTCTCAAAATGGTAATGTTCAACACTTTTTAAATATTCCTTACTATGTGCTATTTATATCTGAACTTCTTACACTCCATTAACAACATGAAACTTCAGGCAACTTCTGAAGAACAGAAAGCACAAGAATCTCAATTGTGTGTTTCTTGGTTTTTTTATTGTTGCAGTTTTCTGTTTTTCCTGTCCAAAACACTACTTTCTTCGATGCCATTTGCATCATATTTTCTTGGCCTGCTCCAGTTTTATTCCATCTCTTTTTTTTTTTTTTTTTTTTTTTTTTTTTTACAGTGCAGTTTTTTTCAGTGCTTGTAACATCCTCCTTGAGTGTTTGTAGTTGTGTTTCTGTCCAGTTAAAATCTACCAGGAACGGAACGTGGTACCAAGGTCATAGAAAGGTGCTCCTTGACAACACTGTTGCTTTTTTTTGATATGAGAAACTGTGAATCTTTTTCTTTCCTTTCTCTGGTTTGCCAGAGTTTGTTTCACATTTTCATTCAAAAATAGTCTTTTCAACATAAGTTTTTACTGCAAATATCGCATAGTTACAAATGTTACATTTAGTTTCAAAATTTTCTATTGTTTTCTGAGATTTCTAGTTGTAATTATTGTAATTCTCCAAGTAATTAACTTTTGTCTACTGGCAAGAAGTATGTATTTAGGTGAGGGGAAAAAATGAAAAGAAATTAAAACTTTACAATTAAATCATTTAAAGTATTTTCAGAATTTTTTAAGAGTAACATTGTATTTACCCCAATGAGTTTGTTGAGCTTTAGATAAAGCATTTAATTTTTTTTCCCTAGACCTGTAATTTTGTGTATTTTATTCTGCCTCCTCTTTGAGAGAACTCTAACTTAAACCTGTGATTTGGTAGAGCCACATGTGGACTAATGTTAAATTTGAATCCATTATTTTCCCTGTGTGTATATATGTATGTATACATGTAAATTGTACATATGATAGAATCATATAATGTTTTGGGTTGTAAGGGACCCTTAAGGTCATCTAGTTCCAACCCGCCTGCTATAGACAGGGACACTTCCATCTAGACCAAGTTCCTCAGAGCCCCATCCAGCCTGGCCTTGACTGCTTCCAGGGAGGGGGTATTCACAGCCTCACTGTGCAACCTGTTCCAGTGTTACACCATTCTCCCTAATACCTAGCCTAAATCTACCCTCTTTCAGTTTAAAACCATTTCTCCTTGTCCTGTCACTACAGGCTCTTCTAAAAAGTTCCTCTCCAGCTTTCCTGTAGGCCCTTTTCAGGTACTGGAAGACCACTATAATGTCTCCACGGAGCCTTCTCTTCTCCATGCTGAAGAGTCCCAGCTATCTCAGGCTGTCCCCACACAGGAGGTGCTCTAGCTCTCTGATCATCTTCATGGCCCTCTTCTGGACTTTCTCTAATAATTCCATGTCGTTCTTGTGTGTCAGAGGCTCTGGAACTGGATGCAACACTCCACGTGGAGGTCTCATGAGAGCAGAGCAGAGGGGCAGAATCTCCTCCCTCGACCTCCCTGGATTCAATCCAGGATATGGTTGGCCTTTGGGGCTGCAAGCACACATTGCTGGCTCACGTTGAATCTTGTATCTGTTGACACTCCCAAATCCTTCTCCTCAGGGCTGCTTTCAAGCCATTCTCCACCCAACCTGTATGTGTGTTTGGGATTGCTCTGACTCAGGTGTAGGACCTTGTACTCGGCTTTACTGAAATTCATGAGGTTGGCATGGGCCCACCTCTCAAGCCTGTCCAGGTCCCTTTGCATGCATCACTATGATCATATTTACAATGTAGATACATTGAGACCCAGTTAAAACTGAGTTCCCCTGGATTCAGACTGCCAGATTCCTGACTGTCATCTACCTGGACATTTTGTAGAAGTATATGCTGACACTGACTGACCAACTGAACTTGATTTGAGCATCATCAGTTGTTTCTGAGAGATAAGTTCTTCTCTCCTTCTCTTCCTGGGAGACAGCAGCTGCAAAGGAAAGCTGTCAGTCATCAGCTTCCCAAAACAGAGATGTACAGACATGTAATTACACTGCAGGCTGAGCTGAGAGGTAACAGCTTGTCCTTCCGCTGGGACCATTACAGAGCATCATGCTTTTCCTTCCTCTTGATCCTGACTGTCAGATCTGTACATTGACGTTGTTACCTGCTGCAGCCTAGCTGAAACTCTGAGAAACAAAAAAAGCGGCTACTTCCATTCAGTCTGGCCCAACTGAGCTCAAGTCCTGCTAATGCATTGCTTGTTACCTCTTCATTGGGTGTTAAGAGGTTCAGGTTTTAGCTTGTTTACTGCTTATTACTGTATTGATTTTCAGTATAAACACAGCCTGTATTTTTTAGGTAAATGTATTGAGAATTCAAATATGATACTAGTATAGTATACAGACAGATCAGTGTTTCTAAGGAGTCTCTTTTCTTTTAGTATTATGTTTTCACATTTCATAGTAAAAAAGGCTTAGGTGTTTTGAGCAGCTTACTTCTTCAGTGTCTTACTGTAAAAGCACATCTGAAGTAGATAAATAAGAACCACAGAAGAATAAATTCTAGATCTGGTTTTCCATCTAGTACCTTTGCTTGTAATTTAGGAATAAAGTGGAAGCAAGAGTCCTGAGCCAGACATGGTATAGGTCATACAATACCCAGCAGAATACTATTGGAGCTGAATTTTCTCTTCAGCTGCAGTAAATTACAAGAGTTTCTAAAAAGAGGGCTATTTAGTTTCAAAGCTATTTGCCTTACTTCCTAAAAAAGAACAGTTATCATATGATAGATAGTAATTAGCTTGGGGATGGACATGATTCAGGGATATTACTAGCAAGCATTTTACATGAGGCTATACAGAACAGTGGGAATACGTATCAAATAGCAGTATGAAGAGTAAGTGAAATGCAGTCTTGCACTACCAGTGACATTTTTTAATTAGTTCCCATACAGTAATGGAAAAAATAGGGGCAGCCTTAATAATTGGTAAGAAGGGACCTTAGGAGGTCTCTAGTCCAACCTCCTGCCCAAGTAGGGCCAGATCTGAGATCAGATCAGGTCACTCAGAATCAGGGTCTTGAAACCTGAGGACATGTAGTATCTCTGGGTGACCTGCTCTACTGCCAGCCTGTCCCAGAGAAAATGTTTTTTCCTTTTGTGCATCTTCTCTTCCTTGAACTTCAGTCCTTTGCTCCTTGTCCTGATCTCATGCACCTTTACAAAGGCATTGTCTCTGCACTTTTCATTTCAGGGGCTGCTGTGAGGGTGGTCTGAGGACTAGCAACACTCTGGGAATTGATAGTTTCCTGCAAGGCCCATAGCCTAGGAGATTAGCTGTATTTCAGCTGTTCTTGACAAGCATTCATCTCACCTGCTTCTTGTTGCCTGGAGATCTCAGTCTGCTGCCAATATTTTTTCACCTCACAAGTGCTGGGTAGTTGAAATGGCTTCAAATGACATTTATTTGCAACTACAGAACAATGCCATGAATACAGTGCCCTTAAGCATATTGGTCTTTTCCATTCCCAGTGATGAATTTTCACTGCAGGTGAAATGTATCTAGAAGGCTGATAGTTTTGCAAGTTACTCATCAGGAGCAGGGTCCCAGAGAGGCTGAAGGGAGATGTCAGAGTGGTAAGAAATGGGGGAAGCAGCTTCTGTCATTGCTGAGTGGCAGGTGAGTAATCAGCATAAACAAGAGACCAGGGAGAATGTCATACCATCTCCAAGAAAAAAAAAAAGAAAACTGTCATGAAGAGTGAAAATTGGCAAAAAAAAAAAAAAGAATTAATGAGTTCAACCTAAAAAAGATTGTGATTCTGTGTTAGAACTATTTTTTTTTTTTTTTTTTTTTTTTTTTTTTTTTTTTTTTTTTTTT
>NW_024962264.1:43873398-43889528 GCF_019238085.1 Lagopus leucura
TTTTTTTTTTTTTTTTTTTTTTTTTTTTTTTTTTTTTTTGCTTTTTTTAATGCTGAGGAAGGTAACAGTAATAAAACCTTTTTTGCTTGGGGGCAGTTGTGGTGATTTGTAAGAGGAGCTGGACAGCCATCTGTCAGGTATGACAGTGCTGTCATTGAGAGGCAGATGGATGACATGACATTTCAAGATCTTTTCCAGGTTTTTGGTTTTTTTATTATGAATTTGTGACTTTCTATTGTTAGCTCATTAATAGTGTATGTGAATGTGTAATGTTTAATATTGTGTAATATTTAATGTATTTGGAATCTATTTTGTTGATGGCTCCAGATAAAAATAATCACTAGAATTGGAATGCCGAAATTAGTGTTGAAAAGGCAGTAAATGTTTAAGTCTAAGTATTCATTTACTTAGAACAGAACTTATTCATTTAAATGCTTACGGAGAATTGCTTTAGCAGCTGTTATGAACTTCATCTTTGGGTGTGCATTTTACAATTTTGGATAGAAGTTCTGAGAGAAAACAAGTACTTAAAGTGGATGGCAGAGAAAAATCTAAGAAACTTCTAAGCAGCAAATAAAAGAAAATAAAGAAGAGTAAGACTGTTCGGGGTAAGTGTGTCTTCTGGTTGTGTTACATGGCTTATGTCCTTTGATGTGAATGGACATCCCACCCCAGGGGCTGCTTTAAAGGCCAGTGTGCGTGCCTAAGAAGTTTTCAATGCCTTGCACTGTCCACACATCAATCCCATTAAGAAATATTTTACAGCTATAATAATTCTAGTGTGCATAAACATATTTCAAAGGCATACATGAAATAGCTGAATAAGTTATAAAGAAAAGCTGAATAACTTGTCTGAACCACAGACTTCTACAAAATTCCAGTCAACCACTTACCACATGATCAGACATTTAGCTTTGATGAATTTCAGACGACAATCTGCAGAAGGCAGATGTTATTCAGTGATGTCTGAGGTAAACAAAGGTATTTTTTTTAGGTTGCTTTAACTCAATCATGAGCCCTGCAGAAGGAATCTTCTAATTGCTGTAGAATTTTGGAGAAACTTGACTGCAGCAACTTGGCTATATAATGCAGGAGATACCTTAGTTGTAAGATATGGTTGGCCCAGCTTCCCTTAATTCTGTAATTTTTCAAAACCTCCGATTGCCATTTATTACTGTTTTCCAATAACTCAAACTTTGAGAGAAAGTATGCTAGATAAAGTCTTTGAGAGCCACCTAGAATTTTTCTTGATGTGACTGACAAGGAATAACTGTTCTTTTGATGAAGTTTCCTCTCCCCAAGTATTTGGTCCCAGTGATGGTTTTAGGGGGCTTGATTCTTCCTGATGTAGGTGGTTGAGGAATCGACGAGGAGAGGGGTACTGCTGGACCTTATTCTCACTAATAGAGAAGGGCTTGTCAGGGAAGTAAAGGTCGGGGGCAGCTTGGGTTGTAGTGACCACGAGATGGTGGAGTTCAAGATCCTGAGTGGAAGAAGTAAAGCAAAAAGTAGGATTGCTATCCTGGACTTTAGGAGAGCCAACTTCGATCTCTTTCGGGGCCTACTTGGAGCTGTCTCATGGGCTAGGGTGTTGGAAGGCAAGGGGGCCTGTGAGAGCTGGTCAGCATTTAAGCAGCTCTTCTTCCAAGCTCAGGATCGGTGCGTCCCTGTGAGGAAGAAATCGGGAAATGGTGGCAGGAGACCTGTGTGGATGAGCAAGGAGCTCGTGCACAAACTCAAAGGAAAGAAGGCCCATGAAATGTGGAAAAAGGGTCTGACTACTTGGGAAGAATACAGGAATGTTGTCAGGGTCTGCAGGGATGCGACAAGGAAGGCTAAAGCCCGCCTGGAATTAAATCTGGCAAAGGGGATAAAAGATAATAAAAAAAGGTTTTTTTCAAGTACATGAACAGTAAAAGGAAGACTAGGGAGAATGTGGCTCCCCTGCTAAGTGACGGGGGTGTTCTGGTAATGGGGGATGCTGAGAAGGCGGAGATACTGAATGCCTTCTTTGCTTCTGTCTTCAGTGAAAAAGCTCCCCCTCGAGTATCTGAGACCCTGGAGGTTAGTGAGAGGATCTGGGGAATGGAAGACCCCCCTTCTGTCAGGGAAGAGGTGGTCCGGGAACGTCTAGGCAACATGAATGTTCAGAAATCCATGGAACCCGATGGGATTCATCCACGGGTGCTGAAGGAACTGGCAGAGGTGATTGCTGAACCGCTTTCTGTCATCTTTGAGAAGTCTTGGAAGACGGGGAAGGTGCCTGAAGACTGGAAGATAGCCAACGTCACCCCGGTCTTCAAAAAAGGCAAGAAGGAAGACCCAGGCAATTATAGGCCAGTCAGCCTCACCTCTGTCCCTGGAAAGGTGATGGAACAGCTTGTACTGGATGTCATCTCCAGACAACTGGAAGAAGAGGAGGTTATCAGGAGTAGTCAGCACGGGTTCACAAGGGGGAGGTCGTGCTTGACCAACCTGGTAGCCTTCTATGATGTTGTCTCTGGCTGGGTGGATAGGGGGAGAGCAGTGGATGTAGTCTACCTTGATTTCAGCAAGGCATTTGATACTGTCCCCCACGACATCCTTATAACAAAGCTGAGGAAGCGTGGGATAGATGAGTGGACAGTGAGGTGGGTTGAGAACTGGCTGACTGGCAGAGCACAGAGGGTCGTTGTTGGTGGTGCAGAGTCCGGTTGGAGGCCTGTAACTAGCGGTGTTCCTCAGGGGTCTGTGCTGGGTCCGGTCTTGTTCAACATCTTCATCAATGACCTTGATGAGGGGATAATGGCCACCCTCAGCAAGTTTGCTGATGATACAGAGGTGGGAGGATTGGCTGACACGCCTGAAGGCTGTGTTGCCATTCAGCAAGACCTGGATAGGCTGGAGAGCTGGGCAGAAAAAAACCGGATGAGGTTTAACAAAAGCAAGTGTAGAGTCTTGCATCAGGGGAGGAATAATTCCATGCACCAGTACAGGTTGGGGGATGACCTGCTGGAGGGGAGCTCTGCGGAAAGGGACCTGGGTGTCCTGGTGGACGACAGGTTGGCCATGAGCCAGCAGTGTGCCCTTGTGGCCAAAAAGGCCAATGGCATTCTGGGGTGCATTAAAAAGAGCGTGGCCAGCAGGTCAAGGGAGGTGATCCTCCCCCTCTACTCTGCCCTGGTAAGACCTCATCTGGAGTACTGCGTCCAGTTCTGGGCTCCCCAGTACAAAAAAGACAGGGATCTCTTGGAAAGAGTCCAGCGGAGGGCTACAAAGATGGTGAAGGGCCTGGAGCATCTCCCCTATGAGGAAAGGCAGAGTGAACTGGGTCTGTTCAGCCTTGAGAAAAGAAGACTGAGAGGGGACCTGATCCAGGTCTATAAATATCTAAGGTGTGGGGGGCAGAATGGCGAGGCCGGACTCTTTTCAGTGGTGAGTGGAGACAGGACAAGGGGAAACGTCTGGAAACTGCAGCATAGGAAGTTCCGCACAAATGTGCGCAAGAACTTCTTTACAGTGAGGGTGACGGAGCACTGGAACAGGCTGCCCAGGGAGGTGGTGGAGTCTCCTTCTCTGGAGATGTTCAAGACCTGCCTGGATGCCTACCTGTGAGACCTACTGTAGGGAACCTGCTTTGGCAGGGGGGTTGGACTCGATGATCTCTGGAGGTCCCTTCCAACCCCTACAATTCTGTGATTCTGTGATTCTGTGATTTACGTATGACTAGAGTTTCATATGGTTAAGACATGAAATTTGGTATCAACACCTGATCTTGTATTTTTTTCATTGAAATGGTTTTGCTGAAGTTCTGAATATTCAGAAATGTCGGGTATTAACCAAACCTGAACTCTGTTTTGTTTTATTCACAAAATTTACCTGTCTTAAAGATCAAGATTTCTATCTGCAGCTCTTCAGTCACTAACCGTTGCTCTTAAAAATGTGCAGCAGGTTGTGACACAGAACTACCCAAAATTCAAATTTTATTATGCAGAAGTAATTTAATAAGAAAGTAATTGTTATCAAGTTAGTTCAATTTTCACGTGGGAAAGAATGAGATCTTTTCCAAGGAAACAAAACACTTAAAATCCTTTCAATGAGTATAAAAATAATTAGCAATGGATTTTCTCATGCTATCATATTCTTTTACAGACTGCACATTTAAAAAAAAGACTTTGCATAGAAGAGATATTAATAAAGATGAAATATGAACAGCACAGGAAAAGTTTTGTATATGGCAAAACTTCTAAGATGTTTGCTCTTCTATGTTTGCAGAAAATACCTTAACGTTCTTTTAATTTTCTGTACCACAAGTATCCTTTTTGAAAAAGCATAAATATTTCCTGGTCTTTTACTAACTGCATTACATTTGGATACTTTTCTCACTCTAATGGTACTAATTTGTTCCCTCATTTTTTTTTCTGCAGGTGATCTTTACTACTGCCAAATAGCAATCAGATGGAGAAACATTTAATGTTTTTGGTTTTGTCTGTCTTGGCAATAGGACTGTAAGCTGGTCTCCTTAAGGCAGAATATCCCAAGTTACATCACCTCGTTCAATTGGCATCCTTAAAATTCTTGTTTTGATACCTTAGCATTTTAATTGTTTAAGACTTTTTTATTTTTCACCTGAATGAAGATAGTAGAATGTGGCTTACAGGATTTGATTGCTTTGTGATGCTGTGATACTGTTGCATAAATAAAGTCCATTCTGCAGAACAGCAGAATATCGAATATGTATAATATTCGTGATCGTGATTCGTGATAAGTGATCCATTTAAAGTCTAACTCACGCTTTTAGTTTCACATTTTCTGTGCCTTGGTCCTGGGTGTCCTTTCAGACACAGGATTTCCTGAACTCTGTCACTGTGGTCGATCCACACCTGTCTACATTATATATCTTTCTCTGCAAGAGGCTGAGCTGGTCTCTCCACAGTGGTTCCCTCACCTCAGTCTTTCCAAGATCTTCAGAGGTCTCCCCAATCTAGTCATGCCCCTGGGTTCAAGGGAAGAAAGTATTTGTTGCTGGACACACCTTATCTTAGTTTTAGTCAATTGTTTTTTTCCTAGTGTCCTACAGAAACAAGAAGGATTGTAATCTGTGTTTGGTGGACAGGACTAATGAATTTCCCATGTAAATTGCTAACATGAGAAAAATTACAGAAAAGAGAATGATAAATGTGGGCTCTTTTGTCTCTAGATTTCTAAATAGATGACTGGATACTCAGATGCCATAAGTACTGGGTTTGTTTCAGTGAGCTGCAGGTTATTACAAAATATTCCTACATTTTGCAATTCAAGTTATAAAAATTCTGTGGCAAATTTAATATAATAAGCTAATGTAATCTATGGTTCTTAATAGCTTCTCCAGGTGAATATTTATACTATTTTCTTCTATATTTAGAAGTGAATTCCAAATTTAAATCTATTATCAATGCATGAAGTTTCTTTGCTGTGCAAATCAGAGAGTATGCATGAGTGCATGTGTGTGTGCTTATCTATATATGACTATACAAAGATACATAAATAGGTGAGTAACAAGAAACTAAAATAAAAGACGGAAGTTAAATATTTTTATTGCTCCACTGCCCCTCCCGCCCCCCCCCGAAAAATGAATGATAACGTGGATTTCTTCAAGCGAGACCTTGTGGCAAACTTTACAAGATTAAGTAACTAGTTAAACCTGCTCCTCTTATATGATAATTTGTTATTGTTTTTAGTATAACAGCACATTTCTTCCATAGTACCTTCTAGAGCATTTTGATCAAGAAATAAAAGCAAATATGGAAAATATTCTGCAACCTGTTATGTTGCTAGGGTTGTGTACACTGAGTGGAAACTTTTCCTCCACACACACAAATGATACCTTATTTTTTCTGCCTACTGTTAGCAAGGAGATTGTGTTGTGTATGTTCATTTGTTTTAATCAGCTTTTTTCATTCACTGAAATTGCACTCATATTAATGAACAAATATCTTATCTTTAAAGATTGAGTTGACAGTTTACCCTGTAAACTTTTGCACTTTTTCCTTGAAATATTTGTAGGAGTTAATTAATCTTAATTCATAGTTTGTGAAAAAAGGACAAACTGAAGAAATTAATTTATAATTCTATGGAAATTGAAGTCTTAAGAAAATCTTCACTTTTTAAACTTTTATACAGATAATAAAAACTTTTCTATTATTTTATTAATGTTTGTTTGTTATTTTCTTCATGTAAAATATCTATTTTTTCTCCAAGTTAGGAAAAAAAAAAAAAAAAAAAAAAAAAAAAAAGAAATAATCCCACCCATTCACTAGCCCTCATTTTGTTGTACTAGGGCAACACGCTTTAGTTTTTTCTATCATTCAGTTATAAATTTTATGCTGATTAGCCTCTACCATGAGATATTTTCCAGTAAACTTAACAGAAATAAATGTCTAAGTTGTGTTGGGGAGCTATGTTGAAGGCTCCTGTTAACAGAAGCACAAGTTCCCTGTAGATGAAGATTTTGCTGTGCATTCCATACAACATGAGTAAACTGGCAACCACATCACCAGAATGGTGAACATAACTTCACAGTATAAAGAAGGCATGTCTGTTTTACTGGCAGGTTCTTCCTCTGCTCTGCTTTCTGAAATCATGCAGGTCAGATGAAATAACTGACCTTATTTTACAGACTTTGAACAAAAATTTAAAATCAGTTAGAGAATGGGTGTCCAAACTTTTGCCTTGCCTGGGCCCCATTTAGGATAAATTGTCTTGGACCACATATGGAAAATGTTATTTATGTATATTAGCAATATTACAACTTCTTATGTTTTAATAATTTAAAAAAAAGAAAGAGCAGCAAAAACATAACTCTAGTGGGATATTTGGCCTTGTTTCACAAAAACAAGGCCTGGTTTGATGGAAGTGGTTGCAGTTCTCAATGACCTCTCATAATGTTAGAGATTTTTTGATGAAATTTTACTCTCCTTGTGTTTCATCCTCAACAATAATTGTACATACGGCCAAGAAGGGGTGATGTGAATAAGGCATGGCCGTGAAGTGAGAGATATCCTTCTCTAGTAAGAGAGAAGTGTAGTGAAAAGACAATTGAATATTTGATTGACTGTCTAACTCTATACATTCCATTTGAAAACGTGCAGGTAATGTATGTATGCCAACTGAAAATGGAGTCACAAATATACAAAAAAAAATGATCAGTGTTAATAGCATCACAATGTTTGGCTGTTGCTGAGCTATGGCTTTGTGCCTGGGGCAAGGCTGCTTGGTGGAAAGAGCTGATGCCATGATGACATGGAGCAGGGGGCAGCTGCAGGGTGGACTGGACTGGATACTGTGCGGCTTGTAGGCAGTGGGCTGAATGAGTTAGAATAATGGTGCGTAGTTTCAATAAATTTGAATTGCTTAGGACACTTACTTTCCTTTTGAATATGAAACTTAATCCAAGTCACTGATTGCTACATTGTTTTGAGGTAATATTATCATAGGATCATTCTAACCTCAGTTTAGATTCATCAGGAGGTCCTGCAAATTCATAAGCTTTTTCAAAAAGCCAGTCCAAAATATCATGCTCTAATATGAAATATAAAATGAAATACAGCTGCCTTCATTAGGGAATTTTGCTACAAATACTGTACGAAACTCTACTGTGGATTTGATATATTTGTGTATCTGCTGTTGTAAGATTTTATTTTTAAATAAGATCAGCTCTGTCTTCACATATATACCGTATAGGCTATATCTTATATGAACATCTTATTCCTACAGTTCCTCTAATTTGAATGGAGGTCATTTAATTCATGTTTAACAAAATCTCTGAAGCAGTCTATAATAAAACTAACAGAATCCTAACTGAATGGAGAAATATGGTTGGCTGAAAAACAGTTGGGTGACTATCAGAACTGGCTAATCTGGGCATTTACATTCCCTATTGCTTAGCCACAGTGAAGCAATTATAACACTTTTTTTGTTGTTGTTTCCCATTTCTTGAGGAGAAAAAAAAAAAAATTGTAAAAATATTATTTCAAGTAAGTTGGTGGAATTTAACATCCTTCAACTTTCTTTCCAAACAGAGCATCTGCTATGCTGTGTTTATCGTACTCTTAATGTATCTCATCTGTATCAAACATTTCCAACCAAGACAGAAAACAGCAAGAGCTGAAACATTGTTATGCTAATGATCTTCACAAGGAATACTTGCAGCTATCCTCAGCTATAGAATGGCTTCTTTTAACTTCCTTCTCCTCAAATTTCAATCGTACACTAACTTTTAACATTTGAATTTGTACAATCAAATTAATTAACTTGGGTGGATTTTTGGAGTAGTGTTTAGAATCAATAGGTCTTTAAAGAGTAGGTGCACTACAGAAATAGCAACAATGGATTTGTATTAAGTGTGTACATCTGTCAAATTTATTTGCTGAATATATATTAAAAATAGTATAAATTGTTTTCCCAGCAGTAAATAAATAAATGTCAACTGAAAAGAATAAACATTCATTACTTAAAGCTATTTCTTAATTTGATGTGAAAATACATTAAAACTATTATAAATTTTAATATTAACTTTTATAAAAAACTATTTCAAATTTAGTGATTTTATGTTCTGTTCCTTAGGAAATAACAGGAGATCGGGATCGGTCACAGCTAGATTCAATGGTGCTGTTAATTATGAAACTGGACCAGCTGGATCAGGATATTGAAAATGCTCTCAGTGCAGGTTCTTCCCCATCCAGCACTCCAACATACAAACGGAGGCATATACCTGTAAGTGGATATCTTCATTATTTTTCTAAGTAAAATCTTTTCTAACTTAATCTTTAAAAAGATAATAATAATAAAATTTTATACTTCTCACATTTATCAGCTTGTTGGTTTCTTAACTAAAAAAAAAAAAAAAAAAAAAAAAAAGCTGTGTTTGTAAATAATTTGTCTTGTTTTGTTGTTTTTTTGTGTGTTTCGAAGGAAGTAGAAGTGGCATCTGGAATTTTCTTTCAGCATGTTTTCATTAAAGGACATTGTGAAAGTTTCCCAGATGAAAAATAAGGACCACACACTCAGAAAATGCCTAGCTCTCTTTTTTTATAACTTATTATAAATGCAACAGAGAGGCAGGATCACCCCTAGTCTCAGAGCACATGTTTATGTGTCACTTGACATTAAATAGTTTGATTTGAAAGTAATTATGAGCTACAGGTCTATCTTTTCTGTTCACTGGATGGTCCTGGAAATTTTTGGCAGAAATGTATGTATGTATGAAATCCTCCATCACTTAAAATAAGATTCTGGTGAAAATCATACAAGTTATCTTAATTTTTAAAATTATTTTCTTTGTTTAAATGATGTTTTTAAATAAATACAATTCCTTGCTAAGAGTAGACAGAAGAGACTATGTAGGACACAAATGTGATGGATGTGTTCTTTTTTCCTGAAAAATGTTTACACGTAGCTGTAAAGAACCTGAAATGACTGACCCAAGGTGTTCTCATGCAGGCTTCCTGTTAATTTTATTCACATGTGTAGCAGCTGTTTTTCAATTTAAGAAACCTGAGAAATACTACCCCAAAATATCTAGGCTTATATTCAGATTGTTTGTTTTTACTGGTGATATTTTCTTCTAAAATATGAGAGGTTTTTCCCATTAAAGTCAGATTTCATTATTGCAGTATAGTCTAGTGAGTGCTCTATTGATGAGGAAAGCAGTATTTAGGTTTCAGTGGTTTTGGAAGATAGAAATAATCATTTTTATAGAATATTACATAAATATACCTCTGATAGTTAGAATTTTCCCTTTGGATTTCAATGTATTCACATCATCTCCTTGTGCACTGATGGAAGAGGAAAGCTCAAATATGACTCATCTTGCTAATGAATGTCAGCATTTTAGGTAACTTCATACAACAAAATAGGTAAGTAAGTAAGCTTGTAAGGCAATCAGAGGTGGTGCCTGTTTCCAAGCTGCAAAGAAGCCCACCAGAAAAAGGTACAGAGACATCTGTCTAATCGGCAGCTTCTTTTTGACAGGCGCTTAACTGGAATTAATGAATCAAAGGACCACCACTTATTTCCAGTTCAGGAGCTCCTGAGATATTTCTGCTCCTTACTTCAGCTACTCTAGGAACATGATATTAGGAAACTGAGGTTTTGTCCGCATAGTGTTGGCTGGGGTTAATAGCTCAGGCTCTTTTGCAAGCACTGTATTCACAGGCTGCATTTCAGCTAATAATCTGGCCAGTATAGGGCAGTTCCTTGACATGGCCTGCTCAGTGCTGGTTAAATTTTGCAATGTATCTGCAAGCAATACAAGCGCCGGTCTTTATTCTGTACACTAAATCAAACATTCTCTTCTTTTTACTTCCTCAAAAATAAAATATTATTTCTTCTTTTTATTCTCAAAAAAAAAAAAAAAAGTAACCAGTGTCATTAAAAGTTATTTCTAGTTAAAATGCTCTTACAAGTAGCTTATAAGTGCTTACTGAGCCCAAAAAACTAGGGAGCTGTACCTCTGAATAGTATGAACTGTGGTACAATGATGTCATTTCAGCTGTGTAATAGCTTACAGATGTTTACTGAGCTTGCAGTGTAGTGGGAGACAAGGTGGGAGCACACAGGAAACACTGAACATTAGAGAAAAATGTCAGTTCAGGGCTGCAGAAGTCTGATTTTTCTTACCCTGCATTCTACTTTTTAGGGGAGTTTTAGCTTTGATGTTAGTGGTGATTTATAATTTCATAACAGCAGTTAATGCGAACTACCACGTTGAATAGGAGAGCAAGAGAATGTCTAGGTTATAGAAAAGTATAGGTCGAATTACAGTTATACTGGGAATTAAGCATATAATTTTGAGTGATTCTATGTAAATATACACATTATTTAAAAGACAAACTTTTATTTCATATTCACATTACTAAAGAGAGTTGTAACTTTTACCAGGATGGTGAATCTGGTTCTGAAATTGGAGCAGATGTAGGACATTCTCAAACAAGCTTGTCTCCTAACATCCATACTCCTGATCAAACATCCTTCTGTTCAGCAGCCACTTCTGGAGCTAAACCAAAGGCTGGGGTGAGTACAAAGATTGTTTTTGACATTACACACAGTCTTAATCTGGAAATGAAATAGAGTAATTTTATACTATTTCCTACATTGGTCATACAGAGTTGTGCATGTGACTCTGAAGAGAAAGGACTACTAATGCCAGCTGTTTCAAGATGCTTTCTGAGTGGCAGAGAATCCTTAAGCAAATTGAAAGTTTGACGTGTAAGAACATGCTATTATTGGGTGTTGATTGTGATAAGCTGAATATTTCTTTGAGAAACTAGCTTAATAGAGCTATTCTATTTTACTTTGGAAGATAATGTTTCCTGTAGTGGAGTCACTTGGAATAGTTCCTAAATCTCTTGAAGTATGGAGATTGGGGGGAGGGGGGGGAGGGAGGGAAAGATAGCTGAATCACTTAGCTTCATTTATGATGCCCAAAATCTGTCCTCATAGTCCTCTTGAAAGGCTAAATTGTTGTGTACTACAAGAAGAGGTATTGCCCAGTTGAGGGGAAAATGTCATTCCAAGGACTAATTTGGTGAGCAGTTGCATACGCTTGGGATTGGAGGGAAGCCTCTGAGCAGGGAGAAGCTTTCCTGCAGGTGTCAGTGCGCACGAGCTGGAATTATAATTCCTGAGGTACAAATCTGGGAGTTTAGATGGCAAAGAACTTTTGTCAAGCAGTTTCAAAAATGCTAGAGCACTCTTCCGTAAGGACTTGTGCCAGCCTTGAGCAACATATTCAAATTGAGGTATACACAGTATACAGTACACAGGCAGGTATCCAGGCACTATTTCCACCTTCTAAAATAAATTCTTGTAAGCAGCTAGTGGGGTTGCTTGCATACGCTCTTCCTCTGTATATTTAATGTGCTTTTCTGTATTTTATCACTCACATAAGGGAGGATTTGCTGATTTCTCAGGCACTCTGCTGTATAGTTTACTCAGATTGTAGGTAATCAAGTTCTCAGCCTTCTGTATCCGTTCATACCTCTCAGAAGAATGGTTCTATCTTTTGCCATTGTCCATCTACTGAAGAATCCTTCTTCATAGCACTCACTTGTGCAGAAAAACTTGAATATTGCAGAAACTCCTGGCATACTTCTGCTCCCAATTGTGCTTACTCCTTCCACTATCTTACAAAGCAGAGAGAACTTCAGCTGAAAAGTCTCCCTTACAGAGAGAACACCACATTTGAGGATGCTCTATCATCAGTACTACCACTGCTGGTAACTGGACCAGCAGAAACTCTAGGATAAAAAATTTAAATATGAAGTGTGATTTGCATAAATATATATGTTTATAGAAAGTAAAATAAAGGCAAACTGTCACTTACTGCATTGCAATAATAGCAAGTTAATGAATGCCTTTGACTGAGGCACTAACAAAAGTTCTAATAAACATTTACATTTAGGATTGTTCACTTGTACAAAAATAAATTCACTTGTAATTCATCATCAGCGCATAACTATAGCAAATACAGTGCTCTGCACTCCGTCACTGCACACAATGCAGCACAAATTCTCAAATAAGTACATATGTCATGCTGGAAGGTAATATCCCATTTTCCAGATCCTGAGAAGAGAGAAGACACACTCTGAGGTATTAAACATCACTTTTTAAATTTGGGTGTCTCTGTGGATATTTGGGAAACTCTTATCTCCTGGCTTTGCAGAGGTGTGGATTATTTTCCTTGAAGTTGGACAGTATGTGTTAATTCTCTTTAAATAACTATTTATTTTTTCGATTTTTTTTTCCACTGTGCTGAATATATTTTGCTGAACGTATACAGGACTATTATTTCATGATATATATTTTAAAGTATGTGATTGTAAATAAATGTTTATTTTTTACTTTGTAGAGTAACTCTAAACATTGTGTGGGTTGTAGAGCTACAATTCAGAGTCCTGTTTTGTTAACATTTATAAGTGAATCTAAACTTTCTCCAAGCAACTTCCTTTCCTAAAGTTTTGCTTGCTGCAGTTTATCATATTATATAGTGGAATTTGGGGATTTTTTGAAAAAGCCTTAATATTTCCTGATCTTTTTTTTTGGAATTTATTTACCAAATGTATTCAGAAAAAGACCATATTCTCATTTTTACCACAACAAAATTGAGTGTAAAAATTCATATAGTTTTTACTTGAGTGTAGCTGTCATGAAAACTCTAAAACTGTAGCTCTCCTGTAAAGACTGGGTTCAGCTATGTTCTATTCCTTTTAGATTTCTTGTCTCTGTACTCTACAAATCCACAAACTGAGTGCTAGTATGTGTTGTAGATCAAAGTGTGCAAAATATTAGCTGCCTCCCTACCTGCGAGCTATGTTTGAAAGCATATGTTTTTTTTAATGCACTAGGTGAAAACAATTCTCAGTCCTTAACCTTGGGCATTACTATTGCTGTTGCTCATCTGGTCTGTGCAGCTAGACAGCTTGCTGTTTGGTACTAGACTGCCATCTCATGCTGGTAGAAAAGGGGCTCTCTTACTCTTCTGGTCTTGTTTAGCATTGGACTCTACTCAGGATGGTATTTTAAAAAGGGTAAATAGCATCACTGGGGAACACTGCCTAGAAAAGATGTCAGGGTTGCCTCTGATACCTGTTGATTTCCAGGTAGAGATCACCCATGAAAATCCTCAGATGTGGTGTTCTCTCTGCAAGGGAGACTCTTGTCATAATTTTGCTTTTTTATTGGAGTAGCTGGTGTAGTAATAGGTTTATTCTACACAGGAAACTCAGCAATCTATTTTATAATCCTGAGGGACTGTTTTGCTGATTTTCACTTCCTTTTTGCTGTGTGCAACTGCAGATCTTCAAGGATCCCAGATGCTCAGTCTCCAATGACAACTTATTTTGTGTGTATTAATATGTAAACAAGAGTACAACTGCAATTAGTTATATTATGTAATAATGTGCAGTATTTTTGAACAAACTGTATCAAATTCATGATGCATCAGAAACAATGCACAATTAAAGCAAGGCATCTTGTACCGACTGAGGGTGGTGAGGATGGGCGTTATAAGACAGGTAGGGATTCAAGTTTAGTTCCTGAAGAACTCAGAAGATATTAACCTCACTTTAAGGACTTTAATATATAGGAAAATTGTTTAAAGACTATATAAATTCAAGATTAAAATTCATATCAGTGTGCCCTTGTGGCCAAGAGGGCCAATAGCATCCTGGGATGCATTAAAAAGAACGGGGCCAGCAGGTCAAGGGAGGTGATCCTCCCCCTCTACTCTGCCCTGGTGAGGCCTCATCTGGAGTACTGTGTGCAGTTCTGGGCTCCCCAGTACAAAAAAGACAGGGATCTCTTGGAAAGAGTCCAGCGGAGGGCTACAAAGATGGTGAAGGGCCTGGAGCATCTCTCCTATAAGGAAAGGCTGAGTGAACTGGGTCTGTTCAGCCTTGAGAAAAGGAGACTGAGAGGGGACCTGATCCAGGTCTATAAATATCTAAGGTGTGGGGGGCAGAATGGCGAGGCTGGATTCTTTTCAGTGGTGAATGGAGACAGGACAAGGGGAAACGGCCGGAAACTGCAGCATAGGACGTTCTGCACAAATGTGCACAAGAACTTCTTTACAGTGAGGTGACGGAGCACTGGAACAGGCTGCCCAGGGAGGTGGTGGAGTCTCCTTCTCTGGAGGTGTTCAAGACCTGCCTGGATGCCTATCTGTGCAACCTGGTGTAGGGAACCTGCTTTGGCAGGGGGGTTGGACTCGATGATCTCTGGAGGTCCCTTCCAACCCCTACAATTCTGTGATTCTGTGATATGTATTTAAAAATAAAAGAAATCTGATAATGCCCTGCTGTTCTGGACTTTGATGTGATAATCTTGGTGGAAATTGACTCACTGATTAAGGGAAAACCAGGACAATTTAAATTCTTATTGTCACTTCAAATTTTTATTATATGAAATATTCAGCAACTTTTCCAGTACTTAAAATTCAGTATGAATTAAAAATTTCTTTGCAAATTAATTAGTAAATTAGTAAATATTATTTTTAAAGAAACATGTCTGTGTACGTATATACATGCACAAGTTATTTGGCACTTCATAAAAATGCACTGACAACTAGTCAAATCCATGCTTGTCACTGGATTATGTGTGTACATAACACAAACATATAAGCATACATATGTGAGCACACACAGTGTTCCTTACTCCTTATACAGAGGCGTGACAAGGAAGAACAGGATTATCTACAAAGCATTTTAGAAATGTTATTTATATGGAAAGGATTCTGCAGGATGCAGCATGAACACCATTGCTATATATATGAGAAGTATGTTTGAATGTCATTCACCCTAATTTTAAGAATCTGGAACTATTATATTTTTATTATACAGGTTTGATACAATTGACCACTCTCTATTGACAATGTAAAAGCTGTGCCTGGGTGCATGAGTGGGCAGCCTTGTGAAACATGGATCCATGTGATGGAGTATAGGTTCATAGCCACATAATTTAGGACATTAAGAAACATTAGTGCCGTCCTTATGTTACTTATATTTACACAATAAAGAATGTTAATGTTTCTGTAATTAGCACATCACTATGTTCTGGGTTATTTTATCAGACTCCAAAATAAACAATGAGTTTTGAATATTAACTTTAGATTCAGCAAGTATGTGTCACATGGCAGTTGTAAATCACCTTTTAAAAAAAAAAAAAGGATATCAACATGCTTTTGCCCCAGCGGTCATGAGAAACACTGAAAAACAGTGAGTGTCTGGTCTGGATTTGGAGAGCAGGGAATGCAAATATGTTATTGCCTTCTGTAACTAATGCACACATCTGGATACTTAATAACACTGTTCAGCAATTAAGATTAGAAATAATTGAATTTTAAATCCATCTTGATTATTATGAAAAAAATACGTAGCTAGGAAACTTAAATATTTTAATAACAAGAGATTAATTACAACAGCCTTTTCCAGCATGCGTTTAAAAGTTAACTAGTGAGGGAAAGCTTGAGTCAATCATAGTTGTCTCGCTTTGTTTCCTAAGTATAAAACAAAGGTCAATAGCTACAAAAGCCTAGAAGTTGTAGTCAATTTTTTGCCCTTGAACATCTGCTCTTCAAAGTCTATTTGTTTTTCTCTTTGTGTGTGGGGGGGGGG
>NW_024962264.1:43889628-43910549 GCF_019238085.1 Lagopus leucura
GCCGCCGGGCCCCCCGCCGATACGCGACTGCGGGCGCCCCCGCCCTGCGGGGGGAGGGAACAACAACAACAAAAAACAACAAACAGCTGTGATTATTTCCTGCTGCTTTTCTTAGCTGTCCTATCTCTCTTACTTCAATATTTTTCAACCTAGCCTTAATCGCACCATGCGATGGTAATCAGAAATCTATTATTCCCAGAACAACTGGTCAGAGATGGTTTTTCGGATTAACTGTAATGGCTCACACAAAATGCTTTCATTTCTCAAAATTATTTTAGGCACCAGTTGTAGCCACAAATACAAAATGACCTGGTCTGGCTTAAGCACTAGAATGGGATTCAGTTGCAGCTACTGATTTCACTGGAGGCTTGGATGAGCTTGTAAATCCACTCTCACAAGCATTATTACTAGACTGAAAGGGAAGCTTCTGTTGTTTAGGTGACAGTATTGCAAACTGAATCATTTATATGTATTTAAATAATTTTTGCCTTACACATATGCTTTTGATTTTTATTATATTTTAAAACCTCAGATATTTAGGGAAAGACCTTTCATTCTGTGAATAATATTTTATAGTTTTATAAATTTAAAAAATAGAGTTGAAGTTCCTTGCTAATTTACTGCACTGCTTTACAACTTAGGAAGTTAAGCTAAAATTTATGATGAGTACTAGGAAATCTTGATTTCAGAATTAAATATTCTTAAAGAAGAATTATTAGGGAAGCCACTGCTTGAAATGTGTACATCTTTTATGCGTTGTTTTTTTTTTGTTTGTTTGTTTTGTGTTTTTTTTTTTTTTACTACATTCAGTGGACTATAGTTAAGTAACAACATCTAGAATATTTCAGCGAACTTATGCATGGAATCTTTTCACAGTGGGTCATGCTGCAAGAAAGGTGATAGATTTTTGCCCCACTGAATCATACATTTGTTTTTTTATATACTGAACTTTTAACTATGGTGCTTCTTGTGTTCTTCTTTTAATCTTTAAGACAAAACTAGAATTCACTCTTGAAGATGTTTGGGAGATAGAGACATTAATTAAAATATTATTCCTTTTAAAATTGTGAATTTTCATGAACAGATTAAGAAAAATGTTTCAGGATCTGATCCCGTTAAGTTAGCATTGCTTGTCAGCTTTTATTTCTCTCAAAGCATTTTACTTTGACTCCAGGTTGATCCTGACTATCTGTATTCCATATCTGTAGAACTTCCAATGTTGACTCCAAATGTATTTTATTTTTCTAATGAAAGAAGTAAATTGTGAATGGCAGAGGTGCTATTTTTTTTTTTCCCAAGGAAGTTTTCTAAAAACTGCAGCTCTTAAAAGCTGTGTTAACACTTTTTGCAATGAGATTTAGATGCTCCCAGAATTTAAACCAAAAATACTGATTCCAGTTATGATATCCTCTATAGTGTTGCACTGGTCAAGGACAGTTTCTCTCACCATTCCTCAGTTGTGATTCCTGCGTGACCAAAGTGTATGAGAATTTGTTTTTGCAGTGAAACATTTGGGGTTACAGTATGACCCAGATATATATTAGGCTGTCTGCTTTTGTTTCCAAGTTCAGTCCCAGCACAACATTGAGAATCTTAACTAAATACTCATCTTGTGAGTTGCTAAGCTTTATTACTTCTGAGTTCTTCCCATGATATCGGGATGAGTGTTTGCATTTGTCTTTCCTTGCAACCTGATTGTAGAAACAATTTTTATTCTTCCTCCTTTCTTAAGTGCTGCTGACACTATTTTCAACAGTGTACCTGTCTGGTTACTGTTTGGTTTTTTTTTTTTTTTTTTTTTTTTTTTTTCCCTATAAACCGAAGGAAAAGTTTATGACTAAAGCAGTAATTTTGTTAATTGTATTTTTCTTATAACTCTTACATTTTTTTCACTGTGTGCTGCCATCTGCTGCCTACATCTTGTAAATGCACTACAGTGGGGATACGAATATCAGACGCTAATCGCGTTACAGGCAAACAGACTGAATAGAATAGTGCACGACCGAGTGTGTCGACTGTGTCGTGTTTCATAAGCTTTTCATCTTGTACAGAAATAATCTAACTATATGAGACATAATAAACTGAAGGTGAATGCTTTCCCGTGGGAAGGAAATTTTAACAGATGTTATGGTGTGTAGAGATACTTTTAGAAATATATATATATATTTTAAATTCCACTCTGTTCTAATTAGAATTGAATTTACAGTTAAAGAGGAAAACATCATCTTTTAATGGGCATAAGATACTGGGGGAGATTTTTAGATGAATTCTAAGTTTCAAGTTAGGAATTCTTCATTTTATATTCACACATGCTGTCATTTATATGTACATTAAGTGCTGGTTATCCATAAAAATCATGTCCTATTTTAAGCCTGCTGCATAATAACTGACACAATGTAATATCATATCTGCATGTGTCTCACCATAGGAGGCATGTGGGTTTGAGAGCATTAAACCTATTATGCTAGAGTGCTATAGCTCTTCAGCATGTTGCTTATTGCTTAAAGCACACCCAACTGTGAGGAAAAAATACTGAACATTGCACAGCCTTCCCAGAAAATAGTCTCTATTTGTTTTGCAAAATCCTGAATGTTTTTCATTTTTCTCACTTTATTCAAACCTCATGTGTTTGAGAAAAGGAAACTTACTTTTCTCTAAGAAAAATTTACGCTCAGGTAAAAACTGAATCCCTGAAGCTTTCAATATTGAAGTAGCTCAGAATAAGAGCATAAGCAATGGTATGTTTTCACAGGAAGATATCATGCCTAAATGTTTTTCAGTCAGTGTATCATTGTTATGTCAGTCTGTAATGTAACCAGCAAAGAGGCTAAACACAAGAGCTTCTCAGACCTGTGATCATAGCATACATCTTTTTTACTTGAGCATAGAAAAATGAGAGTATTATTATTTCTGGTCGCGTATGGAAATGTTGCTGTGGTAGGGAATGTAGAAATTGCAGTCTGGGCTCTCTGACATACTATTTGCATTTGGGTCTGGGAAAGAGAATTCCCAAGACCTTCAGAAATGACGGTGACTCATGTTTTGCACTCCTATTTCTTCATTGCAAGCCTGGCTTACTGATGCTTGGAACCAAATATGTTTCTGCACATCAGCGTTTTGTTTATTAGTTCTGCTGTGCCTAAGTTTGACAAATGGAAACTGAAATCTGTAATGGAATGAATGTTACTGTGTTGCTCTCAGGACCAATATCTATGTAGCTTAAACTTCAATACTCAAGATTTAAAGCAGGAATTCATGTATGTTCTTAGATGATCTATAAGCAGATGAAGAGAAAAGCTTTCCAGGTTCTCTAAGAGAAAATAATTTGAACTTCAGTCATGTGAATCCCATAAAGTCATACAATTCAAAATTTCAGACTCAGTTTGTGTCTTTAAATCTTATTCTACAATCAGTTGTGTGTTTTCTCGGAGGATTAAGCTTGTTTAAATCAACAAAACCATGTATGTCAGAAATGATATACAAATGTATGTATGAATACATTTTTGCATAATTAAGGCCTGTGACAGAGCTCAAATGTTTACTGATTAGAACAAACTAACCCAAGGACAAAGAATACTCCTTTTAAATGTCATATACTGTCCTATGTCACTTTTCCCATGCACAGGGAAGTTTATCTCATGCCTGCTGTAAATATTTTCAAAACATTAACTCATGCCCATTGATTGATAGCATTATTACACAGATATTTAACACAGCACAGCCTGAGTTTGCATTCAGGCTCCTGATGTAAACATCAGTTGTATGTCTTTCAGTTCCAAATGAATACCTTATGCCCAAAAGCATTACTGGTATCCTATCTTACAGAATCTGAAAGTCAGTTCTGTGCTTCAATTATTTGAATTCCATAATGTTCCTGTAAGATGACTTCAGTACTGCCAAGTACCGTGACCCAAAAATGTGTCAGGTTTCTGCATAAAAAGAAAGATATGTTGAATTTCAGAAGAGGGCATGTCTGGAATACAGGGATATCATTAAAGCTGGAATGTGAAATACAAGGGTTCGGATTGATGCTCTAAATTACTTTGAAACTGATGTGGAAAAGGGCAGTCTCTGTTTACCTGATGAATAGAGATGTCCTGGAAAAAATATATAAGTAATAAAGAATAAATTACTCAGAAAATTTTCTTTTTTAATTCAGTATTTTTTCAAAACTAGTAATTATGAAGGCAAAATAAATAAATAAATAAATAAAAATTCCCCAACTTAACATTCTGCATCTAACTTCCTGCTATGCCTCCCAGGAGTGCATAGGAAACAGCTGAGGCTCATTACTGGAACAGGTAAATGTTAGCAACAGAGAATTTAGAAAAAATGAGAATTAGGAAAAAAATTGACAATTTAATATCACTTTCTGATAAATTCACAACTCTTTTTAATGAGGATTATGCATTTTGATCCAAAATTAAGTATTTAAGATAATTATTGCAAAAAGCATTTGTGACTATATGTTTATATTCTGAATAACAATTCAGTCCTAGTTATTCAAAAGTTGGTATCAATGAAGATTCACATAACAGATTACTGACTAGGGGAATGTCTGTTCTATAAAATATTTAATAAAATGATTAGTGTGCATAAATCACCTTTAATTAGTTGTTCTCTTTTTCCTAGTTGATATATGAAAGTAGCACAGTGAGACTTTGATTGCCAGATGTTCTGAGTAGAAAAAAGTGTGAATGAACACTTATGTCACCTGCTGATTAATATATGCTTTTCCTAAACTGTTGTTTATATTGTGAAAGGGAAGAAATATGCAGATATAAATTTGCAAGTGATTATCATTGAGGAAAAAGAGTTGGTCTACCCATTATTCATAAATCATCTCGTTTATTCATTTACAACCCTTTCAATAAAATAGAAGCCTCTCACAAAGTCATGAGATAGTGCCATATCCTATCTCTTCCTGTGGTGGTTTGTGAATATGCACATGCTCTCTAATTTGCTAGCACCTTACAGGTGAACATTATAAATGAATGACTTATTTCTTCTTAAAGCTATTTGTCACAATTATGTCTAGGAGTTGGCTTAAACATGGTGCTGCAATCAGTGGGTGGATATTGTCAGTGTGGATAATTAATGCAGAAATGGGTGGTCATTTGCAGGAGAGCTGAAACTCTCATAGATAGGGACAAAGAGACAAAGGGAATTTCAATCATAGTAAAGGACAGATTTTAGGCTTGCACTGACACTATGTTGAATATTGTTTTATCTGTTATGAGCTGACTTTCCAGACTAGCAAATATTCAGTCTGCTTGTGAAGGAAGCAAGTAAAAGTACGTTTTGTATAAACTTCATAGGTTTACAACTGAAAGAATAAAAGTCTTGTTAAGCTTATCTAAAAATGTTAAAATATCGTTCTTCAGAAGTGCATCTTTTACATGAAATCAGAAGGAGTAGTCCCACGTTCTCTAACCATTCAGAAATGTTAGCTTTAATAGAATGTCAGAATATTAATGTCTTTTTTTAACTTACATAATTTTACTGTAGAACTGGTTGAGAACTTCTGAGAACTTGCTGGGCTTTAGTTTTAGTGTCATTGTGTTGTGAATGTCAGACACTGTGAAATGTTTCCCATTTGTTCTTCAGTTTTGTACCTTGATAAGCTTTAGCGCGAGTCTCTGTTCTGTGCTCTTCCACTGAGATCAGAGTTGAATCCTTGCCAAGTTTTAATTCTTGAAGTTGCTTGAGTATGTTTAGTTGTATGTCAGTATGAAATTTTAACTCTTCAGAATTAGCTAAGAAAATCTTTTATGACATTTAGTAGCATTTTAAAAAAAAAGCAAGCATAAATTATCTGTCAGCATGTCATTCATGCAATGCATCTCTGCATTAAAGAATATGTCTCATAATTCAGCTCAGAATTACTGTTGCATACATGATAAAATACGGGAAATTATTCAAAATCAGTGTCAGAAGCTTGTGAGTGGAAAAAGCAGTAAAATTATTTGTACCATGTAAAAACTAGTAATGATAACTTTGGTGACAAGAAAAAGTTCCAGATTGTATGGAGCTCTGGCCAACATCATCTAGTGCTTGATTTAGTGGTTTGCAACTTTGTAGGTGGCAGAGGCAATGGAACTAGATGATCTTTGAATTCCCTTCCAACCCAAGCCATTCTATGATTCCCTTCACACAAAAAAATGCACTTCAATACAAGGAATTAAACACAGTTTAATTTGTTTCAATTGCTATAGTTTATACATTTGAATGGTGTGGCATGAGATTTGCTATAGGTGAGTTAAAGTATGATGCAACTACTTAGCACTTCATAAAACAATGGGCAAATCTTCTTTAAAGGTTGTTTTTATGGAACTTGCTGATGTTTTCCAAGGTAAAAGTGAATTGGTCTCAAAAAGTGCTTGGATATCTTTATGGAAGCATTTATAACCCATCAAAATAAGTTCAGCAACAGATAGAAGTTTCTGCCTGTTTCCTTCACAGTCTTTCTGTAATTCATAGAATGAAATCATGGGAGGTGCATTTGACACAGAGCCCACAGGTTACTGGCCCCTTCTACATGGCCTAGCACAGGCACACCCAGCCTGCAACCTGGTACAGCTTGCTCTGCGGTCTCTGTTCTCTGCTGCCACGCCAAGCATAACAGCCTGGCCTCAAGACACTGGAAGGGCACAGTGCAGTGCTGACAAATAAAATGGCTCTATGCTTAATTTGCAAGGAAATTGCGTCAGTTTTCAGAGATTACAATTTGAGAAGACATTATGTGCAAAAACTTGCTGCCAAATTTCATGTGTATCAAGGAATGCTTTGTAAAGACAAAATAAAGAGACAAAAAAAAAAAAAATCACAACCCACATTTTATTAAATATCATTGAATTGGACATCAAGAAGATCCATGTGTTAAAGTTTTAAAAATGGATGATGTCATGCAAATCATCATCAGAGCTGTGAATTTCACAAAATTTAGGGGATGGAATCATATGCAGTTCTAGGAGTACCTTGAAAGTATGAATGCTGTTTAAGGACTTGTCATTTACTTTCTGAAGGAAGGTTGCTCAGTTGGGATAAAATGCTGAATAGACTATGTAAAGTGAAATCAAGTTCTTTATGGAATCCAAAAGAAAATTTGTGTCAGAACATGAAGACTAAAAATGCCTCATACATTTTTTTAAGGGATTCAACTTCTCACTTAAATGAATTAAACATGCATCTTCAGTGTGAAAATCGACTTATCTGTGCTTAGTTTCAGACAATAACAGTATTTAAAATGAAACTTAAATTATGGCAGCTGGAGTTAAGGCAAGCTATTGCATGCATTTTGATACAGTGGCTGAACACAGTCCTGTGAACAGTGAAAAATATGCAGCCATTTCCACTTTGATAAAGAGATTTGAGAATAGGTTTCAAGATTTCTTGAAAAAAAAAAAAAAATCATCAGTTTTCTGGTATATTTGCAACTCCATTTTCAACAGACAAGTACATTACCTTTGAATTTTCAGATGTAATATATAGGGTTGCAAGACGTTCAACACAAAGAGAATTTTGGTCAAGTTTCTTTACTAAATTTTTATAAGGCTTCTCATACCAGAGAAAAGTGTCCCTCATTTCACAGTCACACCTTATTCATGCCATTGCTTTTTGGCAATATGTACATTTGTGAACACATACTGTCCAGGATGAAGCATAGGAAGAGTAATGCTTCATCAAAATACCGATGAACACCTTGAGAGCTCACTGAGAACTGCAGCCACTTCCATCAGATTTGCCTGATGCATTGGTTTCAGAAAAACAAAGTCAAACACCCCACCAGTTTTAAGTTGTTCTCTGTTTATGTTTTAATAAAACATAATGTAAGAATGAAGAAAATTTATTAAATATTTTATATGCAATTCCAGACAGTTCGTGTTTGCTCAGTATAGCCCCCACAAGCCAACTGGTTGGACGTCCATGGCCTAGCATTTGTACAACATACATTCCCTTCAGCTGCCATTGGGAATGCCATCATTATACACGTTCTGTAATCTACTACAAGTGTCGGGTTGAAAAATCTAATCTAGACTGATCTAGTACAAACGTAAGCATACTATGGGTGAAAGGTGTTATATGAGTTGTTTCTCTTATGTGGAAGCTATTTCTCTTGTCTAGCTCTTTATCTCAGTATAATTTGTCCTAGTGAAACGTGTCATCTCTACTTTATTCGTGATTACAGAACAAGTAATAAATGTTAAACTTTACTGGGAAACTGCTAAAAAGATGGAATCTGAAATCTCCTGTTAAAACAAAAGATGCGTTGCATCTTGAGTTACTGCATTTATGTATCTCACCATTTATAGAATGCTGCCTTTGAAATAACTGGAGACCATGTTGGAGGAAAAATCTTACCACATGTGGTGTAGGAGCATAAGGATTTTTAATAATGGCAATCAATTGAATTGAGCAGAATATGTTCTCCATAAAAGCATAATGAACAGCGTTAAAGTATAAATATTCATGGACTGATGACTGTTTCCATTCTGTCCAGTAGTAAGAATATATTTCAAAATGTCCAGAAAAGAAGAGAGGGTTCCAGAAGTTGTGAGTGAGTAGGTCATAATTCCTAGACAGGATGACGCAGTGGAAAGGGAGAGAGCTACTTGAAGGCTTGATGCAGAAAGTTGGGTTTCAGATTTTCTAGGAATGGAGACTAAAGAGCTTCAAAGCTGTGAAAGAACTTGTAAGTTTTGCTAGTAGAAGACCAATAGGTGATAAAGGCTGCAATTTTATTCATTCCAACAGTGCAGCACAAGACCTGTAGCTAGGATCAACTGTGTGTGCTTATTATATCTTGCAAGGAATAAGTGTCATGGATCTGCAAAAGTTGAACTAAATACACAAGCTGAAAATCATCCTGTGGACTGAGAGCTGCGAGACCATTACCATTTTGCAGAATCATAGAACTTAGGAGTTGGAAGGGGCCTCTAGAAATCACCCTGCCTCTAAAGCAGTTTCTCTACAGTAAGTCACACAACTGGGAGCGCTCTATTTATTATATAGTGGTGTTACTTAATGTAAAACTGTTTTCAACTAATCTCCTTGTATACATATGCAAAAGTTCAATGGTTGATGAGATATGACCCATGTTGGGATGTTATGAGAATTGAATGCCTTTGGTAGAACTGTGTATATAAAAACAGGAAAGAACAGCATGACTTTAAAATGTTGCTTTGCTTTAGCTTAGCTATGAATCTTTGAATGGTCTTTCTTTCAGGTTTTTTTCTTTTCCTTTCTCATTTTTTGTTGCTTTTTTTCTATCCTTTTATCTTTTTTTCATGTTCGGTTTCTTTTTTGTTCAATCTTTTCCTACTTTTTGTGTCTTTTTTTTTAATATCCTTTTCTTTTTTCTCTCCCTTTTTTTTTTCTTTGACTTGCCCACCCTTCTTTTATTGTGAAGCCGTGTTTTGTGTTCAAGTCTGTAGAGTTATTAACACCAAATCATGCACATACTGCCCTCCAGTACATTATGCTTTCCCCATGATTTGTAGCTCTTTCAGAAGTCCTAGCAACATGACTGGCATGGTTGTGCAGACACAGTTTTGCCTTTCCCTCTAAGCTTTCAAATTATTTCTCTTCCTCTGTATAACATGGTTGCTTATGACTTAAACAAGGTGGAAAAATTGTCCGCATTTATAGCAAATGTAGATATTTGATGTTTTCCAGGCCACGTACCAAAGACTTGTGTGGCTTTTATGGCAAAGTAAATCAGTGATAAAGTCTTGTTAAGACTGAATTCAGCCCCCATGAGTCTGTTTCTCCACTTGCAGCTGTGGCCATTTAACTGCACTATCAGTTTAGTGTTGTTTTGAATTTGGGTTTTTTTTTGTTGTTGTTGTTTTGTTGTTTTGTTTTTTATTTGTGATTTCTGAAATAATATACATTGAGCCAAAGACAGAATATGCAAAATCCCAAGAAAGAAAAACAGTATGAAAGGGGAAAGAAACAATGTCATATGTAAATAATCTTTGGTGAGAATTTCCTGTGAGTTTTATCTAAGAAAGAATTTCAGGCTCAGATCCAAGACAAGCAAAGGAGCACAGAATGAGGGGACAAAGACACAGAATTTGAGCTGAAACAGTAGCGACAACAGTTTGATCTCTCAGGGGTAGAGGGAGAGTGCAGGAAAGTAGAAGCATGTTAGTGAAGAAGTAGGAAAAGATCTTTGCACTGACTTCTTGAAGGGGATGAGAAATGTAGGGTGAAAGAAGTAAGGGGAGGAGAAAATTATGAAGTGAGAGAAAATTGAAAAAAAATGGGTTTTAAAAGGTAAAGAGGAAATGGTAGGGCACAGGCTGTCAGCTTGCTCAAATCTGGTTGGTGGTAGTGAATAAATATCTAGGTTATCTTCTTTCATGCTGCGCACACAGTATTCTTTACTCCTGGAACATGGTTTGAAAACGTGGCAGGAATAGTTTGCATTACTGGAATGGAAGAAATCCATGTCTGCCTTTTCAAGCACTTTTCCAGACACAGAAATGCTGTGAGTGACATCATGGAAAACCATTTCTTTCTGCCCTTTACATACGCCTTTCTCATAAGGAATTCACTTACTCATGTGCTCTCTTTGTCTTTTTTCTTTTTGTCTCTCCCTCTACTATGTCTTGCTCTGTGCTTTCTGTCTCTTTTTCTTTCTTCTCTCTCTCTCTCTGTTTTTTTTTTTCTTTTTTTTCTTCAAAGCCAGGGTGGAAGCAAGGGAGTTGGTTAGCGTCTCTGTTTAATAGTTGAAAGAGTTTGGTTTGGGGTTTTTTAATGCACAAAATTCCGCTTAGTGAGACATGCCACACATTCTGATCTCTCCCCTTCAGGCAGTTACACACTATTAAATATGGGGTTGGAAATGACACACGTCTGGAAATACAGAAATGAAACAGCATGCCATTTTCTGCTGTGCTCTATACAAGGAAGGTGTTGTAAATTGTTAATTGAATGGCATGGGCTTCGATTTTGTTGTGCTTTCTGTATATTGAAACTATACGTTCCAGTCTGTTGCCAGACTTTTTTTTTTTTTTTTTTTTTTTTTTTTTAGATTTACTACCATATTTTAAACCTTTCCCTGTTCTAATATTGAGATTAGCAAAGCTTTGGAGTTTTTTTTTTTCACCTGAAGTATAGCTTACACTCTGAACTTTTATTCTATTTACCTTCATTTACTAAGAAGTCTATATGTGGTTTTGTTATTATCATCATTTTAAAAGAAAAATAAAACACAACCAATATCTGCATAGGAATCTCCTGTATGTTATCTTGCATTAAATACTGAAATAATTTGATTAAATTAAATAAAATTGCATGCATTACATACAGATTAATGCATGGAATATATTGTATTGCAATACAGAATGCCAGATGCTGCTCAGAAGTGAAAGAGAAGAGATTCTCCAGTCTCCCAGAGTGATTCTGAAATTCCTGCTCTGAGTAGACAATATTTAGCACTGGACTAAGCTTATTGCTCTGTAGTATTTGTTAGGTGAACAAAAACTGCACTAAGAAGCAGCCAGTGAGGATTTTCAAGCCACTGAGACTGAAGTAGGATTCAATTTAAGAGAAAGGAGAGGAGGGGAGGAGGAGATGACAATTTCCCAGAAACCCAGAGTGCAGAATGCTAGCACTGTCTTTATAAAACTTTAGCTCTCAAACAATATTCTATATTGTAAATGGATGTTCTTAGGAGTGTTCAAGACTCCTTATCAATATTGATGAGTAGACACAAAATTAGATAAATGTGAGATTAATAGTCTGCTTCTTTAAAATGTTTGAGTTTCAAAGAACTTCAAACGATTGGCAAAGGTATATCTTGAAAACCTGAAGCTAACAATATTTGAAATTGAGTATTTTTTGGAAATGACACGGGTTTATCTAGAGAAATAAAATTAAATATAAGGCTTTCATCTGAACAGGAGAAATGAATTTATTTTCACAGACTCACATAGTTAATATGTAGAATGAACAAAAAATCAGGAATTCATTATCTCCAGGGCAAATTAATGGTGTGATAGCAATAAAGCAAATACCAAAAATGTGACAAAGAGTAACACAGCTGATTTTATTTCCAGCTTACAAGTTGTTAAAACTGAACTATGCAGGATGTTTGTGAAGCTTTGCTACACAGTCACATGCAATTTTTCTTTCTAATTCTTCTTTTGCTACTTTGCCAACACTGTACTTGTACAAAAAAGATCCAGGTTGCAGTTGCCAACACTGAGTGATGTTTCAACATTTCAGAGTATTTTGAGACCTCTCTATTCTTAGGCGAAAAAGCAGTATCTCATATTGTTTAGAATATCCTGCAAATAGTCCTTTGGAATTACAGAAATTGTAAGAAAGAAAAATCAGAGCATGTGATCTGTTAGACTGCATGTTTAAAGAAAAAAAAAAAAAAAAAAAAAAAAAAAAAGTGAGAAGAAATATTTTTAAAAGTCAGAAATTCTGGTTACCAAAAAGCCATCCTTCTTCCTTCATGCTGAAGAAGACATTCAGGAGGTCCTGAATTATTCAGAATTTTTTTCTTAATTATTTTACAATTTCTGAAAACTACCTGAAGTGCAGATATTTTTAAAAGCATTTAGATGGCCGAAGTTACAAGTAGACATCTGCTGAGCTGAACAAAATGAGAGACCTACGTGCCATTGTAAATTGCATCTTATGTGACCCCAGGAACTATGCTGATTTTCAGGAAGGGAAACTTTTGCTGTCTCTGCTTCTGCTACCTCTGTAGCTGAGCTGTGGCTTTCTGTTCCCGAATTACATTTGAAAATGCCTTGATTATGTCTTGTGTATGTATCCATAATCAGACTGTAGATGCTGAAAACCTTAGCCTGAGAGCAGTTCAAAGCTCCTTTCTAGAATACGAAGTTCTCCAGTAACTGCTTCAACTAAGGAAGCAAGAAGGCAAAAGAATGAAATTTCTGTAATCATTCTCTTACTTGATTCTGAGAGCTCAGAAAAGGGGTAGTAAGAGAGAGAGGGGAGAATGGATGTTAAAATACTTTAATTATTATTTACATATCTTCCCATGTCCACCTGCCACTTTATCACTGAAGATCTTTTTATTTCATTAAGTATTCCTTTACAGCACTCCGAGATCACCTCAGTGACAGAAAAAAACTGGCAAGAAAAATGGAGTCCAATGAGTTAATATATTCTTCAATTGTACTTTCAAGGGCAAAGAAATTATTACTCCTGTCAACGTTCTAAGTTTGGCCTCAAAAGTAAAATTCACAGAAAGTTTTCAGAAGTCTAAGTAAATAAAGCCCTATTTCATGGGAAACTTGGATATTTGGGAGTCAGTGAAGTTAAACTTATAAATCTTAGTACCTTTTGCAAAAAGTTCCTCTCTTACATTTGTTCCTTTCAAAGACGCACTTTTCTGAAATATTTCTTCCCTTCTTCTCACCTGAAAGCATCACAGAGTACTAAATTCAAAGCAGAGTTTTTTCAGTTACAGGTTAAAGCGTATACTTGCACAGACTGTTAGAATGCAGGTAGCTTTGTTCAAGTGCTACCTTAAAGAATCTCCGATAATTTTTCTGTACAGCATTTAACATTTATAGGATTTTTTTGTTGTTGGACCTCTGACACACCTATTGGAAAATGTTAGCTGATAGATGAGATGATTTGCCAAAGGAATTTTGAAGACTGAGGACATTTGAAAAGGGAGACCTTGAGTCATAGAAACAGAACCAATCTGTCTTGTAACTCTATTCAGAATTTCACAATCCTTGCTAAACTACAAGATAAGAGCCAAAGGCAACAAACCAGCAGGAGTCAACTCAGAATGTGCCAAAGTTCAGAGCATGGTTGCTTCAGGCTGAAGTTTGCTGACCTCTAATCACTTGGGGTCATCAGTGGTTCTGCTACAGGGCCTTGAAGAACGTGAGTCTGATCAGATCTCCCCTGCTGCTCTCAGGCTGCCAACAGCAGTGTGAGCAGGGAAGCAAGGATTCCAGAGCAGTGTTTCAGGGGTGCCTGCCCATCAACGTGCTCTTTTGGCTGCTGTACTTGTGTAATGCCTGTGTTTGCTAACTCCAGGCTTCCTTAATGCCTCGTAAATGAAGAAGGTGGAGTTTATCACAACATATAAAGAAGACTCCTTCAAGTTAGCACCCCTTTTACACTTTCAGTTCAGCGTTATGTCATTATTTGATATAAGCGTAAGCAATTGTTTTTGTGGTTTAAATTTTAAATAATTTTTGTTGTTTCTGTTGTCACTGTGATAAACTTTTCAAGAAATCCCTTTTTCTTGTGAAGTCACCTTTGAACATTAGTATTATCTTTAATGACCTAGTTGCTATGAGTATTCTAGACTTCTGTAAAGTTGTAGTGAGAAAGGTTGGTTGGGAAATAAATAGCAGTGACTCTCTGTACAAAAGGCATTTCAGACTGTAATCTGGCAGCAAATTCAAAATGTAAGCATGCATTGACATAAACATGCTTCAGTCACGTGATCCATGACTCATAAAGAGTAATAGCTATTAAGGAACATTAATTTAGAGGTGATGCTATTCATGGTGTAATAAAATCTTTAATGCGTAATTTATGAGCTGTGTCACAGATCTGGGCAGCTCACAAATTCTGATATGCCAGTTTATGGCAATGACAGCAATTACCTTATCCTTACATATTATAGAGGCATTTGAATATAGACCTTGCAGCATGTGAAATACATTAATGTGTTTTGTGAATTGTTGAACAGTCTTCAGAAGTTCCAGAATGATCACTGTTTCTTGTAATCCTCTTAGCTATTAGGGAGGCAAAGGGGACAGGATTCATAAGAGCATATTGGCCTGAGAAGCAGCTGTGTGCCACAGGGGCTGAGCATTTGGGAACCTTCAAAACTGGATGGTCTTCTTGACAGGAAACCAGAAGTAGAAGGAATGGAAAGGATCAAGACAGCTCATGCTTCGTGGCGAATGGGAAAATTGTTCACAAAGAAAATAATGTGGTCACTGTAGCAATTTTTTTATTTAAAAAAGAAATATTTCTTTGGAAAACTATGGTAATATTTTTTTCTCTAAAAATATTCTAGATTAAAAATATTCTAAATTCCATAGATATTTAGGATTTTGAGAGTGGTGAGGTGCTGGAACACGCTGCCCAGAGAGGTTGTGGATGCCCCATCCCTGAAGGTGTTCAAGGCAAGGTTGAATGGGACCCTGGGCAACCTGGTCTAGTATTAACTGGGGAGGTTGGTGGCCCTGCATGTGGCAGGGGGGTTGAAAATTCATGATTCTTGAGGTCCCTTCCAACCCTGCCATTCTATGATTCTGTGATTTTAAGTGCTTCAGAAAAATACTTATAGGATAAAATTCAGAAATTCAGATAAACTTGGACTACAGGAGACTGGATACCTTCAAATTTTTTACTCCTAAGGACTCTTCCCACATACATCAACAAAGCTATCTTGACTAGTCCAATGCTTTCTAGGGTTTCTGAGAAAGTTTGAAATCAGTCAAGACCAGAGTGTTCTCAGACTATTCAAAACACTCATACTTCCACATCAGTCTGTATAAGGATTCTTGCTTAAGACTAGTTGCATTCTTTTTGGTGTATGGGTAATTCCTTTGCCCTGTTTGTACAGGATCTTGCACAATGAGGTTGTGGTCCAAGTCTGTGGGTTTTGAGTGCTTTAGTAATGCAAATACTGTTGTTACCACTTAAAAATAGGTTTGTGAAGTGTAAGCTGGCTAACCTTATGAGAATGAAAGCAAAGATACTAACAATTTACCTTATCACCATTATTATTTTAAAGAATGATTAACAAGTAAAACATTTTTTATTGTCTTACTTCAAACAACAACAAACTAGGGACCGGATTTTAAGGGAAACTTATAAGTGTTGGGGGAATCAGAACAATTCAGAGAAAACTGAATAATTGACAAACCAGGATTCTGCTTGATTCTGTACCAATAGAGGGAGATACGAAAAAGCTCGTAGACAAAGTACTGTAAGCATTTTTGTTACTGTAGTGGAAATGCTAAATCACAGCCTGAAATAGTGATTGAGCACCTGGTGGGAAGGCAGGGCTAACCCAGGGGAGCTCAGGTGCATGCAATAAACCTAAGTGACTGGAAGGGGTGGAGCCAGGATCCACCCCTTCCCAACCATTTAAGAGCTGGCAATGGAGGCAAGAGTATTTTTTTGGATGCTCCTTTGTACTTGAGGCCTTCTGAGGGTAAGCAGATTGTTCCTTTATTTCTGTGTGCACAATTGCCTCATTTGAGTTTCCTATCACCTGCTGTAGCCTAGGAATTGTCTGCTACCCTGTCATTCCTACGCTTGCCATCATGTTACAGTCATCCAGGAAAAAAAATCATACTGGAAAGTAACAAACTGGTAAGATCAAAATCACTGTCAGAGGATAGATCAGAAGCTAGCAATGAAGGAATAAAAATGAAAATACTGCTTTGGAAAACACTATGTAGAATCTGATGATAATAAATGATCTGAAATTCATGAGTCTTGACTGTCTTTACAGATAAAGATGAAAAGAGTTTCAGACAGCAAATGCAGTGAGTAAGATGAAATAAGGAAAAAATGTCTTGCAGAAGTGTTGCTCTAGGCCAGGAAAATATAGAGGACACTGTAGAAAGGAAGCTTCAATGCGGAATCGAGTAGGGAATGCAAATAAAAGCCGTTACTGTTGATACAAAACAGGCTGATGGAATTTAAAAAAAAAAGTTTGCATGTATATATATTTTTTTGTCTAATTTGATCTTTCTCTGTAAGGATTTTTCTCTCTCCTAAATACTAGATTTTTGCTGTTGTACTTCTTTTGTTTGTTATTCTTGTGTTCTACTTCTATTTCACATCATTGTCATGCACTAGCAGATAATCTTTAAGATTTGCTGCAAAATATTGGTTGTTTTTATATTTCCTGCTGTCTTGTAATCTGGCAGTATTATTAGCCGATTCTACCCCCAAAAAATCACCATCAGTATCATCCTCCAAAATAAGAAAGGAACTCAGTTCTTCTAAGCAGTTAGTTACCATACTGTCTGAACCCATGTGGAGTATATAACTTTTTCCATAAAATGCATGGGAAATTCTTTCCTGTTTCCTGCTGAATTCCATGTGGTTATCTGAAGTTCCCACAGAAGCAGTTCTAGCTGTTAGATCTCTCATTATTTTCACTGAATTTCTAGTAGCTCAGCTCCACGAACTAGCAGTTATGCTGTTCATACATGTTTGTGTCTTATGAGCTCTGTCCATGAATGTGTGGAGTTTCCGCTGTTGCAAGCATCAGTGCAGTTCAACCATCTCATTTATCACTGGGAGCTCTGGTGTTTATATAGCATATGTATTTCTATCACTGCATCAAGTAGATCTGTTCGGACCATTGGATTCTGGGTGCTCTGGAACTGACTTCAACTCAAATGTGGCATGCAGCTGTCCTTCCACTAAAAGACAGTTCATAAGGAAAATTGTGCTAGTTCCGTCTGTGACTCTTCTAAGTCTTTTCATGATCTGCTTTTCATTAAAGCTGTTCCAACTGCATTAAAGAGCTGCTCTTCACTTATGTGATGAACTAATCCAAATGAGACAGACTAACGGAGTATTTCTTTGTAGCAACCTTGCCCTACAGCCTAAGTAATTTTAAAATATTTTTATTGTCTTAAAAGTGGATAATAAATAAGTTGTTAATCTTGAAGTCTGGATGAGTGATGAAGTAATTTCCTGTAACAATATCTTAAGTAACTTTGAGAAAAATTATTTTCAAGAATAACGGTACAGAGTTGAATAATAAAACACTTAGCTATCATAGTATTTTGTATTGTGTCAGAAGACATTTTAAACAAAATTTCAATATTCCCTTTTATATGGCTTCTCTAACAAAAAAACACTACTGGATAAATCAGAAGTCTTGACCCCTAGTATTTTACATTTACTACCTCAAGAGTAGTGAAGAGTAATTGTTTTCCAGAGTCCTTTTTATAGTTGGCAGCAAGGCATGGGCTTTGTGTTATCATGTTGATTTATGAACTAGGTGACAGAAAACCTGCTGAGCATGAGATAACTCAACAGCTCTCCTTCTTATGGACAGTACGACATGGCATAGCTACAATGGTATCATCTTTAAGGTGGTGTGCTCAGTTGGGTCCTAGGTAGCAACTCTCTCAAGCATTGTCTCAGCTGTAAATTCCAAACCTGAGAATGCAACTAAAATATCTCACAAAGATGAGATTGAATTGACCAAAGCAATATCAAGTGTCTTAGTGTTTGAGCTCAGAAGAGGTCAGGTGAAAGTACAGTCTTGTTTGATGTGGAATGCAACTCAGTGCTTGCCAGTGTCAAGGAAGGCTTTCTATTGATTTCTCGCATGTTTAATTGATGTTTATTTTTACCAAATTTCTTGTAGCAGAGCTGTAACAGTTGTCAGGGATCATGCTGGTGCTTACTCCAGCAAAACATCATTTATCTGCACATAATTCAAATTAAATATGCAAACATGTGGAATTGGGGTTAATTTTGTCACTTCTCCTGAAGTGTCAGACTTGGCTAGAAGTGAGTACTTGATAGCATATCTTATCTTCAATTCCTTAGGAATCAGCCCAAAGGGTAATGAGTGGTTTGATGGCTCTAAATAGGAACGTGGAAAAGATATCAAAGAGCGGGTGGCTTTTAAGTCTTGCCAGCAAATGCAGAAGAGGATTCATTTGCAACAAAATATGACTGAAATTAACATTAACAACTTTAATTTTCATGGTAAAAGGATAGCTGATAGTTGTTGATATGTTTCACTAGATGACATTGATTTGAATTAAGTCTTTAAAACAAATTAACTTAATGCCTAGTTAACAAGATTGAATCCATTCCTCCTGCTTCTCCTTGGAAATGTGACATGGTTATTACAGAGGTCTCTCTCACTCCAGTAGCCTCCATGCACAATCATTTCTTTACTGGATTATGGGAAGATAATTTGCCCTCAAACAGGCAGCCTGAAACTTTCCTGGTTTAGTTCTTCAACAAAACAAATAAAACATAGTAAAATATCACCCAACATTTAATTTTATCACCCCTAGCATCACAACAGAGTGATGTTCCCTGACTGGCAATGGATAGGCTGAGAACCAAGGACCTGTGGTATACCTTTCTGAAGCATTAATGTCAAATGGAGATAACACGCAGAGTAGAGATGACCAGTGGTGGCGTGGTACCTTTTTTCCTGTCCTGTTTATGTATATTCCTATGCTAAACCAATTTTCAGAAAAAATCTCTAGAGCAAGATACTGGTATTTTTTCCCTTCCTCACAAGGTGCCCAACAAAATATACATTTTTTTTTTTTTCCCTTACCTGGGTTATTTCAGTTAATAAGTTAACTTAAATTACTTCCAGAATACCTATGACCTGTAGCTTGGCTCTCTCCTGAATGCTTTAGTCTCCTGAAGATTACTTATTTGAAGTAGATGAAAGGTAGTTGCCTATAAAACACAGAAATCAGACTAGCTGCTCAGTTTTACTCTGTTGTAGGAAATTTCTGTAGTATTTGGTTCATTCACATAAAAGATGAAAAATACTCAGGTGGAAATAATGATTTTCAACATTTTCTTTAAAAAAAAAAAAAAAGCTAAAAAGAAAATGACAATATGAAAGATAACTACATTAGTGAATATTTTAATGTAGAGAATTTAAGTATGTTAGGCAACTTGCAATAGGAACAAGAGCAAGAAATAATTTTCAGAACTCTGTGATTAGTGGTTATAACATTGAGATTTTCAACAGCAGCTTGAAATTGTTATTTCAACAGATTTTTATATAGGTTCATATAAGCTAAAAAACAGGAAGTATTGCCTTCCTGTTACCTGTGTTTGGAAACTGATTCCAAGGTGTGCTCTATGATCTTTTTTGGACGGAGGTGAGATGGAAATATCAAAAGTCTTCTCATCTTTTCCTTTTTTGGACATGGGGTATGTCTTTTGCCAGCCATCAGTGTTCTGATTTTTCACAGATGTTAGTAGCCTTGCTGTCACATGAATCATCTCATGCAGCGTGGTTGGGCAGATTTCATTTAGTCTCACAGGCTGGAAGACATCCAGCTTCTATTAATAGTCTCTAGCCTGTTGAGCCCCCACTTCTCCATTCCCTCTCTTTCTAAATCATGCTAAACTCACATGGTGGGGAGTAGGATTTGCCTATCAAAAGTGAATCTTTTGATTGAGATGATCTCAATTTTTGACCAGACTAGAAGTGCAAACTAATAAAGAAATGAATATGAAAATGCATGAAAAGTCTTGATCCAATCTATTTGTAATTGGACTTATTTCTTTCCTTTGCTCTCCTTGGCACCAGCTAATAAATGCTTTCTCTTTCAGTGGCCACAAGGTAATGACTATCCTCTACTCCTATCATCACTTTTATTCTCCAATCAAAACTCAGGCAAATGTAAAATACAATTTTAATTCTAAACTTCTGTCATGAGAGACTTTTTTTGTAACTTTCTGCTAACACAATATATTCTTTGCTCATCAAGTTCAGCTACAGACATTTCATTTAGGAAGTCTGAAATGCATGGGTGGTCAAGGGTTGTTGTGTTGTATCCAATGAAAAACAAAGTATTCTTTCCAATGAAAAACAGGCACCAGCTTTGTGGTAGAAGGATTGCTACAGTGTTGTTATTTTGTTCGTTGATTTTCACTAAGCCCTATTTCTGTTTGCTTAGCTTCCAAGACACAAGAAACTAATCCAATAAATAAATAAGTCTACCCTTCCTGTGGCAACTTTGTAATTCAAACTAAATAAAACTAGGGAGTAACGTGGATGAATTTAAACTTTATCATACTCATGTAATTATATCCCCAAATCCTTTTTTTAAATTCAAACTGCAGCTATTTTGTCAGAAATCTGCTTTTCCAGTCTGCAGACTACCTGCTTTCAAAAAAAAAAAAAAAAAAAAAAAAAAAAAAAAAAAAAG
>NW_024962264.1:43910649-44008489 GCF_019238085.1 Lagopus leucura
GTCTTCCCTGGGGGACTGGTATTGGTCTGAAAGCCAAGAGTTGCATGCTGTTTCCTGCAGGAAACTTTTGAAAGCTTAGAAACCATAATTTTTTTTTTAAAAAAAAAAAAAAAAAAAAAAAAACTTTGTAAAACACAAAGTTTGTGAAGGATGTAACAATTCAGAAAGAAACTGTTCTATTAGGGCATGATCCTGGGGGAATGCAACAAATGCCCAGCACTTCACATAATTGGACCTACTTACTGCTCTCAGGATCTGCAGTGCATCTGTTCACAAGCCTAGATGAGATTTTTATGGAAATAGCGTGGGAACTCAAATGTTGAGGAAATATTTCTTTGCTGAATGCCTGAAGAAAAAAATAAAATTCAAAACAAAAAATGATCTTGAAAGAGGACCAATTTTGAAATTTCTGGGAAAGGAGTGATCTTAAAAAGACCGTATTAATAGTAAAAGTAGCAATTAGTAAAAGATTTGAAATTTGTGGATTTTAATGGTAGCACATAGAATACACACATGTAGAACTATGTCTCTTAAAAAGAAATGGGCACAGCATAAATGGAAAGGCTCTGAGTCAGACAGTGTCAAATTGAGCCTTTCCTTACTGGAGTACTCGGCAAACATCCAACTGATCTCACCAGAATTCTGCTCTATAAAAGTACCTTTTTTTTCCTTCCCATCAATTAGAAATATACCATCAAAATAGGAATTCTATAGAAAATGATGATGTTCAGAACTTATATAAGTGAATTCCAATATTGAATACCCCAACTTTTAAGTGTCTTATAAAAATTTATAAGAGAAAAGATTTACACAGAGAATATGTCCTTCACAAGCTGTCATTAACTATTGTCTGAATATAAAAAGATTGTAACTGGGAATTAGAAAAAAAAATACAGTGTCATCTTTGTAGTTGAAGCTTAAGGTGGTGAGTGGAACCTTGAGTTCGCTGAAGTCAACTGCAAAACACCTCCCAGGTGTAAAATATGTCAGCAGCATGAGAAACTTGACAGATATATGAGTATTTCTGGTTGTTTCTGGATTTTTATGACATAAAAGATGCTAGCTTGACATATAGTACATGGGAGTAAGATGGCATTACTGCACAGAGATGGGAATCGTGTGTGTCAATTCATGTGGTATATACTACAAAAATTTAATCTGGGCAATACCAAGTTAAGGAGCTAAAAGATTGTAAAGAAGTGTAACAGGAGAAGAACTACACCAGGCCTGGAGTAGTGTTCATACCGGCAGTAATTCCAGATGAAGAAACTATATGGCAGATGAAATATTTATCTGGTTTATTAGTTGAAGGAACCAAGCTTTTGGCTACATGAGCAAAAAAGGTTTGACACTCAGTTTGACCAGAATTTAGGTATTAAAGTAGCAATTTTTATTTTTTTTTTTTCTGGAACAAAAAAAAAAAAAAAAAAAAAAAAAAAAGGATAAACTGGTTATAAACATTTTACCATAGAACAGCTGTGCGGATTAATGTTTTGTTTTCCAAAGAGGTTTTTCAAGGGTACTTCTTAGAACTTAGATTGTTATATTTGGATTAAAAATACTTCTGCATGTCGTCTCCTTAGGATCTTTTAGGAGGCAAAGCTCCCATTTCTTTTCTCAGTGGTAAGAAACATCTCATCTTTCCTTGTGTATTTCTAAGTCTTTTTTTTTTTTTTTTTTTTTCTTCTCCTTCCTTCATGGAAAAAGGGGTGGAGTTTTGTCATATAAACAATGTGTTTCCTACTTAAAATAAATAAATAAATTCTTTTGAAAGAAAGAAGTTATTGGATGGACTAAAAATAATTAAAAAATATTTTTTTTCTCACCTGTTTTTTAATTACTCTCTGTGACCTACAACTTTTACAAGCGCTTAAAAGATTGTGCGCTACCTATGCAGTGCCCAAGAAAACATCCATTTCATCTCTTCTCCTGTATGAACTAGAGAAATACTACAAAGTTACAATAGTGTTGTTTGGTGATTTTTTTTTTTTTTTTTTTTAAAGTCACATTTGCTATGAGTTGAAGCACAAAGAAACAGATACCAAGGATATGGTCAAATAGACAAACAAGATCCAGACAGCGTATTTCAGTATTTGCTCTCTTCTTACAACTTCCTCCTATTTCCCAAGCTACTGTCTTGTGTGCCTATGCTTCTGGCCATTTGTTTTCACACTGTCAAAGCAAATAGGATAATTTATATTGATCTGTTTTGCTTTAGTAAACCAGAAAGACATATGATAACTATCACATTAAGCTGACTCGGTGATAATTAACTGCAATGTATTAATTTTACACTTACAATCTTCTGATCTCCTCTGACACCTGTAAAAATAAGACACTCTTTACTTGACATTAAAGTGACTCTTAGACCTACCGCTGATTCTGTCTGGCATGCTATCCCACTCTTTTTTCCATCACTCTTTTATTACCATAATTATTATGTGACTCGTCTCCTTGAGTGATGAATTGCAATCTTCCCTAGAAAGTAAGGGTTTAGCTGTTACAGAAGACATGCAGCATTTATAGTAATCTGTTCTTCTATGCCTTGATAAAGTTCAAGATCAGGATTCACATAGGAGTGTGAGCAGGTGTCACTTCTCTCTTAGTATCAGTCAGTTATTGCAATGCTCTACGTCCAGTTTGTTTTTTCATGATATAAAGCTGGACTCAATAACATCTTCCTCAAGTAGTATAAATACCAATCCTGTATATTTAATAATTAAGAAATTTGAATATGATTGAATATGATTTTATTTCTTCTGACCCCAGAGAGATCCAGGAGACGAATACCAGTAAAATTTAAAACTGTAGATAGCAATCAATTAGTGGATTTGGGCTGACGTCATGGAAAGAGCATTAGAATCAGATGGCTGTTTTACATATATGATGATTTATATAGCTAATCTTTCTGAACTTCTGCATTCTAGTAGGCTGGCACATGGGAATGAGACAAGCTTCCTGATTTTCACATCTACCGCCTTCAAAATTAGTAAGAATGACTTGCTTTTCTTGGGATAAAGGGTAGGAATTGCTTCTTTGTTTTCTTGGAGGGGGCCAGAAATGATAGTGTTTTCTTTTAATTTCCCCTTTTACTCTGGGAGAAGATGCTCAAAGGAATTAGGTAATTTATAGTTGTCATGTAATATTTGATTTTCTATCGTCATGTGATTGAAAGAATTTTTTACTTACATGAAACCTGGAGTGATTCTAAGGTTGCAAGTTTTGCATATAAAGAGATGAAAAGACTGAGATCACCTGGCATTTCTGTCAGCCATACAGAAGCAGTCCCCAGATTTAAGAGCTTTAAGGCAAAATCACATTTGTCCACGTTACATGATGTGGGAACAAATAAGAAACATAAGATTTTAATTATCTTTTACTGTTGCTCTAGAGCTGGGTGTCCTTTAGTTCCTAAATAGTTCACATTTGCCTATGTCTCAGGGTTTATTGATGTGTTTATTATTGTAAAAGGTTTTATAAGATAAACATTAGCTAAATAAATGACTTGTAAGCTTGGGAAAAAGCTCTGTATGTGTAAATGAACCCTAATAGAACCTCTGCTAATTGATGAAAAGCATGAGCACTCTTGGAGCTGTTTCAGTTCTAGGTAGTGTCATATCTCTGGTTTGGTGATAACATTCAAGTTATCATAGAATGATAGAATTGCTCAGGTTGGAAAAGACCTTAAAGATCATCGAGTCCAACTGTGACCTAAACATATTACTCTAACTCCAACAACCCTCTGCTAAATCTTCCTTTAGGAAAGAGACTAGTGGAACTGGATGAAGCGCATGTTATGTTACTATCATAAGCTGTATAAATGTTCCTTAACATCAAAATTTATCTGACCTCTCTTTTGAAGCTGTAAGTCCTGTCTAGCGATTAAAAAGTAGGTCAAGTGGAAACAGAATTATTTATCCTGGGAACTACTCGAACATAGTTCCTAACCAAGGTTATTTTACATGTTTGTTTTTATTCCAAGTCATGATATGCAAGTAATGTGAGTCTGACAACTGCTGTTTGAAAAGAATCATAGTCATTACTAAATACACTTTCCAAAAAGTGTGATGGTAACTCTCAGGTTTTTGAGCTGCTACAGCTGCTGTTCTGAAAACTAAAATCTCTAGAAATACCCCTAAAGGATAAAGACTTAATTCTGTACTACAGCTAAATTTTTCTTAATGGAGAAGAAGCTGCGAATAAACCGTTCCCATTATCTGTCATATAAGTTGATGTGATGCTGACAGAATTCAGAGCAGTGGAAGCTTATCCTGATCTATGGCAAGTCCATAGTAACACCAATGTGGTACAAGAGAATGATCCCAAATCTTTGTTTTTGTACTTCCAGTCTCATAAGGGTAGCAATATGACAGCTGACTGATGAAGGTGTAGGAAGTTACCAGACCAGTCCTAGTGCCCGCTGTTGGCAAAAGACACAAGGGGAGAGGAGTGCCAACCATTTTACACTGGCTAGATGGGGTCTCTGTGCATGACCTCAGTTGCATGAAGAGGCTCGAACAAACAGAAATATCTGGCCAGCAAACAAAGTGGTTGGAGAGAAGCATATAACAGCTTGAAGGAGAACATATGCAGGCAAGCATACAGATTTGTACTTTCACCAGAACAGAAATTTGTAGTCTAGTCAAAGTCTAACTAGAGGCCTCTGAATCTGGTGTTGGTTAATTTTTAAATGGAGTTAATTAATTGATGAAACTTCATTGTTGGATGGATTTTAATTATTTTCTGCTCTACTATTAGCAATTGCAATCTGCAGTAAAATGAATGACTACAAAAAAGACGTAGATGAATTCCACTTCTAAAGTTTACCTATCCAGAAATTTGTTGTTTTTCCTTGTTCCTTAACCTATAAGAAAAAAAAAAATCTACATTTTAAAAACTATGGCGAGTTTACAACATTAAAAATTTGAGTTTAATAAAATATTTTTTGTAAGTAATTCAAAATAATTATATCAATCTTCCTTGGCTTTTCTCTTATCTTATTGCTATGATTTCAGTTCAATACCAAATACTGATTCTGTTCAGTACCAAAAGATGCCTTCTTAAGTTACTAGTTTTTAAAAAGTTTTTTTTTAGATGTTTACTTTCTAGATCTGATTCATTAGTAACAAAGGATTTAGTTTCAAACTTTTCCAATGGAGATATTAAGTCAGAACCAGGTAATGAGGTTATCAGTGAGGAAATTCCAGATTATGAACTGCAGTATTTCCCTAATTTCAAGCCATCTGAGTGATCATTGATTTTTATTCCATAAAATAACCAGTTAATATTAACTTAAGCAAATTAAGAAAACTAGTGCATACCTTCTAAATAACAGAAAATGCTTATTTAGGTACTCCTGAGGGTATAGAATATACAATTTGAGAAAATTTAAAATTCCTTAAGTCTCTAGACAAAGTGACAAAGAGTAGTGATGACATCAGTTTTTACTATGGCCGTTGTTGAACAAAATACAAAGTTTTGTCACTTGGTGCATTAATACTTCCTTGGAGATTGTATCTGTATTCTCTCTTGTCAGAAACTAAGTAGATTATTCTTCTTTAGAGGTTTTCATTCTTTTGAGTGGTTGTTTATGCAGAAGGAAGGCAATATATATAATTAAATGTACATACTGGTTTCTGGTCTCAGAATCAACTATCCTATTTAAATGACTACTAAATAGTAGTCATTTTTGCTTACAAAATTTGAAGACTGATCTTTTCTGCTCCTTAATATACAATTACAGATTTTCTAGAAATTGAAATAGTGATTTGATTTTAAAGTAAATAATTTCAGTGAAAAATATAGTTCTATGTAAAACTTTTTCATAAAGAGCTTTTTTGCAACTAGAACTTTCAGTAAAGTGAAAATTTAGACAGTGATTTTTAATTGGAGCACTAAAAGGTGATTGATGTAGAAATGCTTCTAAAAGATAAGATGAAGGCTTATCTTATCAAGATCCTGAGCTCAGGAAAAGACACTGGTCCCCAAATATATGAAGTCTGAGTTTTCCCATCCTAGTATACTAACGGTTACCCTGGACCCTTCTTTTCACTCTGAGCAGTAGAAATATTTCTTCCACTGTTTGTAATCATTGCCTACCTGTATTTTATTTGAGGGAATCTATAAATCTTTGAGACTGTTTTTGGACCTAAGCTTTTCAATGACTGTTGATAAGTTGTCAGAAAACAGATTATTAAGTTCTACTTAATTGTAGCTTTTCTCAATTTAGATATATTTCCAAAGGGGGGGGGGGGGGGCCGAGGGCAGAAGAGTAAGAGTATCAGAAAATAATGGAAAAATGTGTGAGCACGGCAGCAGTTTGCTCATAAGCAAAAAAAAACAAAACAAAACAACAACAACAACAACAAAAAAACACCAAAAACTGAAAAATAATTAATTCAGCATTAAAAATAGAAAAACGGTTTTAGATCAAGATTTATCAGATCTTCTTAGCATGCCTATTCAAATGCATACCTGAATGGCTGGAGAGCTGACAGTGTTCTGAAAGGCCTTGTCAAATATTCATCGTGAATGTTTGGCAGAACTGAAAACGTAATTCATATGGTGCCAGATGTACTTTATCTTCTGCAATAAAAAATAAAAATAAGAATTAAAAAAAGCTTCAGAAATATTGTTCTAGGGGAAAATATGTGGATGAGGAGAAAAGTGATTTATTGTCTTGAAAATAAAGATGAGCTATTTTGTGTTTGGAAAACTGACATATAGACTCACTCCAATTGGTTTGTCAGATAGTACCAAAACCAGAAAGATATCAATAGGTACGTTTTTCAGAAATTGTATGTTGCATGCTCCTCTACAGTAAGTTTTCCAGCTTATACAGAAGTTTCCTGTCTATTACAGCCCATTGCAAAAGAGTCAGCCATGATAGAACTTTTTATGTTTTGTGAGTGCATGGAACAAAAAGATAGCTATCTTAATTCATAATGATTTAATCCCCAGGTTTGGGATCAGTATGAAAAAATATATTTTTGTACTACAGAAGAGACAAGTTGCTCCTAAATATGCTCGCTCTTTGTTGATAATGTATTCCTCATTAATAACTAAGGCATTGTACTCATTTAGTATCTAGCTGTACTGCTCCTGTTCAGAAAAGCTACGGTGCTAATTATTCTGCCCTACTCAGAGACAAAATATCTGAACTTTGACTATGTTATATAAGGAAGCCAATGTGACAGGGATTTCTTCTTTCCTTTTTCAGTAAATGAATGTTAGATGTAGTCTGTGTTACTACACAGAACTATTTGCTCAAGTATCCAGTATCCTTGGTCTTCCCTCCCACACTTTGAAAGCATACAAAAAGGGTATTTTGTGTCAACATGCCCATAATGAATCTCTCATGGTTGTCACTTGAAATTCTGGGCCTTTTTATATATTTACATCTCTTTCCTGTTAAAATACTCTTAAAAGTTTGAAAAATTTAAATATTCTGGCTTCAATCAAATAAAACTTTTCACTTGATCATAAACTTTAAGTTTTGATTTCTGCTATTTTGTTTCTAATCAGAAGACAGTCCTCCACCTAACTTTTAATAAAAATCAAAGGAAATTGTTATCTAATCCAGTGCTGCATGTAATTACTTATATTTGTGCAGAGCAACTGTAAATTGAAATAAAAATATCCCATCAATACAGTCATTTATGTGTACTTTACATTCATATTTGCAGACAGAGTATTTAAATGGGATTAGTTGCAAAACAGCAAGAGTGCATACAGAAATATTAGGTATGACATTTGAGGTAATCTCTTCTTAGGGCAAAATCCTGCTTTTTAGTATAAATATATATATATATAAAAGTCTATGGTATGTTTCAGCAATGAGCTGATAGGCAAGTCGTGCCTGGTTACCTTTCCAGAGGAATTTCCTCCCCCAGCTGCTAAGGGCACATTTAAAAAATAAATAAATAAATAAATAAATAAAAATTATATGCCAGGGCTTTTGGTTTTGGGTGGGAAAGGGCTTTATGGTTTGTTTGTTTCTTTCTTCTTTTCTTTCTTTCTGTTTTTTTGTTGTTGTTGTTGTTGTTGTTGTTTTGTTTTGTTTTGTTTGTTTTTAAATGACCCAATCTTGTAGAAATTGTTAGTCCAGTTCTACAGCTTGTGAGAAATGAGAAATAGTGTAAAGTTACAGTGAACCCATCTGGCCAAGCAAGAAAATCTGGCTTAGTTGTTCTATTGCCAGAAATGTTAAATCACTTCCTGGGAATGCAATTCATTTGGACCATATGGAACTCGTTGGAAGGAGGTCCCAAGTGAATTCAAAAGTGTACTGGAGATGAGAGTACTTCTCATAAGTAACAACCATGTTTTCCCACTGGACAGCATGTAAGCAAGTATATGTAGCTGTACTAACAACAAAATTAAACCAATAACAGTACTGCCTGTGATGATGTTGAGCAAGCCTTCCTTACTGTTTACATTATTTAAAAGTTACAAGAAATGCTATGTTCATTTATGGTTTTGTTCTCAGCTTTTAAGTAACAAAAGAGTGTTCTGACAATTTTTAGCTCATTTTATTTCTTTGCCAAGAATAAAAAAAGCAAAGCATCTTGATTCAGTAGATTTACACTCTGTTTAGAAAACACATATAATTGAAAGTACTTTGTGTATAAAGATTTATAAAAATCTGGACCTTTATTTTTACTGAATTTTTTAATAAAGGAAGATTTACCATTTTTCTCTAAGCTAAGCAAATCTAAATCTTTGACTAAAAAAAGCCTTAAATCTAAATCTTTGACTAAAACAATGACACAAATTCTTAAATTCTAAAGAATTCCTGAGCAAAACTTGCTTATTTATAGTCTTGACTTAAGAAAAAAATTTTTCATCTTTCATAACTATTTTAATGGATTCAGAATTTATAAGTTTACCACTATACCATGTTCTAAGATAAACAATCCTGTTACTTGCAGTCCTTATGATCGAAAGGGTGATGATATTCCTTTGAAAAAATTACTTTCTATTCTGTTGTAAGGAAAACATTTTACTTTCATTACTTTTCCTGCTGCAGTAAATTTTTAGAGGCTTTTTTCGTTACTGGTGGTGGTTTTCTTGGTTGGTTCGTTTTTTTATTTGTATTCACAAGAATTTGAGAATATATTTGGATCCTGGAAAATATTGCATTATGTGCTGTGTACAAATACGTAACTCACTTCTTTGGTCAGTAAGACCAAATCAGAGAAAAAAAGTTTTGCTGACTTTCCAGTATTCAAGAGAGATGGTAAACAGGAAGGAAATCAACTTTTTCAATTGTAGATAGTGATAAAGGGGCAATGGTTTTAAACTAAAGGTGGAAACACTTAGAATAAATGTTAGGGGAAAGTTTTTCACTGAAAATATGGTATGGTGCTGAAACAGGCTGTCCAGAGATGCTGTGGATGCACCATCCCTGGAATCGTTAAAATTTGGAGGAAAAGTAACAACTGACAAGGTTAACAATGTTTTAAAATTGAAATTTACTACATGATAATATGAATAATGATGGAGATTATTACTTTATCTACTTTCTTTTTTTTTTGGCAATAGCAGTTCAGAAGTGCTCATTCAGATCAGAGAACCTTCCAGTGACTTGCATTACAGCTACTGGCAACATTATTACAATCCAAGAAGTTTGTCATAAAACTACCATAGAAATTACCTTTCTTGCTCATCACTCTTTCTTATCCTCCTGTAGACCCATACCTGCTTCATCCAAGTCCACTGAATTAAAGCCTTTCATCCTGACCTTGAACATTTGACCTTTGAAAGGCCTCCCCAGTCAATCTGTTGCCTCTTTCCATGACAGCTTATGATTTCAGAGCTGACACTTCTTATTGTCACATCATGTCTCTGTGAAGTATTTATTACTGTATATTGTTTATGATTTTATTTTTCTAAATGTTATAAAACATTCTATAGAGCAGGACAGAACAGATCTTAAAACAAATTTTTTCAAAAACTGTTTCAAGAAGTCTGAAGTTAACTGTCTTGTGATTTCTGTCCATCACTCCCCCTTTTTTTTCCTCTGGTGTCGGGAGTAGAAAAATTTTACTGAATAAAATGCCCTGAGAAAAAGTGTTGTAAAAATGCATAGGTCTCCTTGAAAGTAATGCCTTGTATTTATTTCCATAGAAAATTCAACGAAGATCTCAATAACATTATTTGATACAGCAAATTCTCAGCTACAAAGCATTACTTTTTAACATAGATACCACCACTAGCTATGCATTTTCACCAGCAATGAAAGAGCCTGTGTGTCATACCCATAAAAATCTGCATGGCCATCTGGAATGTAGCTTGTCTTTCACATCATTGTCATCTCTGCTGAAGCCCTCAACCTCACTATGCTGACGTCCACTGTTTGGGCTCCATAACCATTCAATAAGCATCAGTGAATGTCAACGGGTGCCATTTTTTCCATATGTAGGAATTGCATGATACATCTTTACTCCATATGCACTTCCATGCCAGGCTCCATTTTACAGGCTGCCCCTCAGCTGCTATCTGTTACACAGCTACAAAACGTAACAGAATATTGGAGGAAGATTCAACCTCTACTGTTGTACCACTGGCACCCACTTCTGACATCGTGGGCCAACATAGCAAATTAGGAGACATTACTTTCACAGCAACGTTCATAATACCTTGATTCCCATGGCAGTTCTATATACATTGCACACTCAATCCCATACTTCATCTGGCCTTTCTTACTTTAATCACAGTTGTGCATTCTTTAATTATTTGTATGTGTACCACATAAATTCCATTGTGCTATTAAATCAGCCTACAAACTATTTAATTTAAGAAAAATATGGTATGCTTTTCTTTTAACATGAAAAAAGTATAATGTCAAAAACAATTACAGCAATGTGAGAATATTTCTATTACTTTCCTTTGGAAAGATATAGAAAACAAAAGATAAATTAATAAACAAGAAGAAATAAAAGATAAATGAAAGAAATCAGCATGCTTTGCAAGTAAGTTTGAGCCCAAGCCCTGATTTCATGAATTCAATGGTAGAATTATTCTAGACTTCTTAAGTAGAAAGGTGTGTTTTATCTCATCTTCAGCTACAGTTTTCTATCTTCACTCCTTCAGATCTATTTAGTATTCTGGAATTTTGTGGGCATGTTTGCTAGGATGATTATTTCACAATGAAATCCCTGGAATATTGTGTTAACTCCATCTCCTCCCTTCTGTCCTCATCCTTTATTTATTTTGTAAGCAGTTATTAGTTTAATAATGGAAAGTCATTCAAATGGCAACTGTATGTTTCTAAATGTTTCTCACATTGAGACTTCTGTTCTTTTCAGACTTTCTGGACACTCATAAATTCTACATTAATATTTTATAATGTTTTCCCTAAATTCCTTATTTTTTTTTAACAGTGGCATTTTTTTTTTTCTTTTTTTTCTTCTTTTTTCTCTCCAGGCTATGCCAGTTATCTCAGAAAAGGAGAAGGCTGGTGAGTAAATTATTTCTTAATATCCTTGTATTTGCTTTCTGAAATATATCATTTTTTAACTAGCTGGGAAAATAATGTCTTTATCCATGGGATTTTGAATGTACGGGTTTAGAGATCTGTTAGATGTGTGTTATTTATTGTTTCCTGAGTGGGGCATTTCTCTTTCTGAAAAGTGTTCAGACTTCTGTGAAATATCACAGAGATATCATCTGTGTTTGATGTTATCTTGCAAAGCACCTTATTGAATTTATGCTATACCTTACATGTCATTCATATTATAGATGCTATTCTGACTTATTTGGTGTCTTGATTAGCAAACACAGATGCTAATGTGTTGGTTCAAGTTAGTGGGATTGGATGATTTAGTTTGAACTTTGCTATCTGTCTGTAAGTATGGCATGAAATTCTGTTTTTCTGAAGTACTTCACTGGAGATAGGAATTTTTATTTTGGCAAAATTTTTCACAGTATTAAAAGGCCAGTTTTCTATTCTTGTATGTTATATTTATTCTGCAAACACTGTACTTGATATGTGAAATATATTAGCGAGCTTAGTGAAAAATAAAAGCTGGCATTTTTGAATGGATGTGGTGTTGTGATGGGCACTCAAGAATGCTCCAGCTTCTATGGACCTCTGTAGCTTCTGCTGGTTTCTTCACCAGGCGTTTTAATTGATGATTTGCAATTGGAGTCTCAGCATTACCTCAAAATATTCAAATACCACCCAACATTCTGGGGTTATCTATTATTTTTGTTGATTATGTTTTCTTGTGTTATCCTGGTTCATGTAATTTATTTTATTTTGCTTATAAAATGGAAGGAATAGGTTAAAAACAGTTTTGGAGACAATTTCACTGTAAAAGCTATGGAGCTGTCTGATTGGGAAGCTGCTGATTTAGCTGTTGAATTTCATAAATAGTTCTGAAACCGTGATCAATGTTTAAGAATCATTTTCTATGTAGATTTCACAGATGGTATTATATTTTTACCTCACTGATAAAATGTTTTTGTTATACTGAGCATTGCAAACAAATAGAACATAATGTCATATGGAATCAGCTTGCTGACATTTCCCTGTACTTGAGCACAAACTGGACTTTGAATGGAAATGTAACTGTGTGTGTTTTTTGTTTTGTTTTTTTTTTAAATCAGTTTTGGATTTTCCCCCCTGACCCTTTGCAGCTCAGGAGTTATGAGGTTATGATGTTTTTTGGAAATATTGAGCATGCATTAGAGAAGTAATTATTTAGATCAGATTTATCGACTGAAATCACATGTCTGGTGGTAGCTCTTATACTATTTTTGTCAAATGCAATCGGATCAAGACTCAAATGTTCATTTCTCATGTTTTGTGATCTAAATAGTCTTTGATCACTGCTGCTTGTAGTTCACCAGATAAATGACATTACACAGAACTCACAAAAGACCAAGCCATAAGTAAGGTGTGAAGACATTCACAAAATAGTGACGTATTTGCATTTCTCCTGTAAGAGAACAAAACAAGTACTTTTTTTGATATTTGAAAACATGAGCACTTGAACTCTTTTTAGTTTATATTATTACAAACTAACTAAAGGAAATTGCAGAACAAAAAGAAAAGGCTGGTTTATTTCACTATTGACAATGCAAAGACCTCAAAGGTAACGAAATTGGATTGTGTTTTATTATTATTCGTTTTAAAGTGCATCCAAAATATCAAGTTGAACATCATCTCTGATTTTGAGGATTTAATGTAGTTAGGAATTATTTGTTTCCTCTTTCCTACCTAATATGGTTTGGTTTCATATAGGACTGGAATGAGAAATTCAAAGAAGTAAAATGCTGCTATCTCAGTGTTTCTGGTTCCGAAATTCTAGATATACAAATGAATACCTGTTTTCACAAGGCTTCCTATTCTATCAATTTCAGATGGTTTTGAATGCTTTTCTAATAGGCAGCCAATCTTAGACCCTTAAGTGGACCAAGCTGCTTAAGCAACTTATTTCACACATTATTGACTGTTTTATAGTAATTTTTAATCCTTGAAATAAAGTATTTCCTCAATACTATGCATTTTTCTCCCTACACTAAATTTAGACTACATCAAATGCAAATTTTCAGGTGGAAAAAAAAACCCACCAAATCTCAAAAACCAACAACTTTGCTACTTTTGTCAATTAGTAATTCAAGAGTTGCATGACTTAACTGGCAATTTTTTCCCCCCATGGAAAGTGCAGTAAAATCTGCAATTGCAGAATCCCCTTGGCGAAAATCTATAAATGACTAGAGTATTGAGTAGAACATCAGTCATGCCTGATGTTATTGCTCAAGTTGTGTGAATTAGGGCATTGCAAATGATGTACATCAGATATTTTTCAGAAAGACTTCTTAAAAAAGCATCAACATTATAACAACTCTGGCAATGGTGGAAAAAAAATCAGTCTTTCAAAACAACTCTGTTAAAGTAGAAGATCAAGCAGCAAGCACAGTCAGGGAAAATGATGGCTCAAGCCAAAAGATGACTCAGGGCTAGGACTATTAGCACCTAAACCAAAGTTGTGGGGCAGCAACGAGGTTCAAAACACTGTTTCCTTCTGATGCATCTCTTTATTTTGGATAATTTATGTATTCCTACCTTTGCTTACCTTTGTTTACAAATCACTGTTGTAATTTTTATTCTCAAATTCTGTTCATGAGCTATGATGAAATTTGAGAGAGGGAGGTTTCATTGCATCTGTTTATAGTTAGAGTGTCTGTGTCAGTGGTAGTGGTCTTGGCTTGATTTGTAGCCTATAAAAATAATCATTACCCTTGGTTCACCTGGCTGAATATCAGCATTTGTGTCACTGATGTGACTCACACTTTAAAAGATATGAATGGTGTCTGTTGGTTCTACAGTAGCTGGACAGTCAGGATGAATCCTGCAACAGATATCAATATTCATTTACAACAAATTACCATTGTGAGGCCCTATTCAAGGCTAAATTCATTTTCTGGAGCCATGTCACCAAAGGTGAACTGACTATACATGAACTGACTATACATATTACCTTGTCTGTGTCTCTTTGTGGATCTACTTCATGATTTCCCAATTTACCCTCAAATATTTGAAGAGAATAATGAACTCTGTTGTGACTTACAAACATTACTGTTCTAACAGAGCCAGCAGGAGGAAAAGGATGAAAATACACATCTGGTTAGAGACTGAACACAGCTTATTTCTCTTGAGGTGGTAAAGCTATGTGCTATCACATAAACAAGGCAGAAGGTTTAGTCTAGCCCTACATAAACATTAACACCATAGGTTCACAATATTCAGTATTATATATTCAATATACAATTTTTTCCTGCAAATAAAACAAGTGCCCTGCAGTATTCTGGTGGACTAGATTTTTAGCATATTAAAACAAAATAAGCTCTTTAAAGTCATTGAGTTTTAGCTCTTAAATATAAAATTGGATCAGTGTAAGAATGCAGAATGTGTAAATTTCATAAAAGTGCAATTGACGCTACTCATTTCTAGCAGTAAAAAGTTTGCAGCAGAACAGCAAGACACTATTAGGGGTTTAACTGATCGTACCAATGTACTCACTCTTTCTTTTAAGATGTATTCTGGAAAAAGTGCACAGATTGTTCAGGTGAAAATCACCATGTGGATCCTTCACCTCTGCACTTCTAGTGCAGAGAGGCCTACCTTGACAAAAATAAAAGTATCGATCTTTGAGGTTAGTTAGAACAGATTTGACAGCCCATTCCATGGTCAACAAGTAAGCAAGAGGACAAAGTATTAATCATCACCAAAGATGGCAGCCACATGAAATCTCAGTCCGATGTGAAGAGTTTGAAAGTTTATTGGCGCTAGTGTTTTAATATGGGCCTATCAATGAACAAGGTTCATTTATTTTTCTGCATCCCCTTTAAATTTCTGGTAACGATCCTCTTTAATATAGATCCGGTGTCTTTTGGTGCTCATTTCCCTTTGATTTGCAAGGAAGAAAAATACACAGACGATAAAAGGGCCTTTAACTGCAGGGTGTTTCCTCTGGCAGACTCTAACTGCTGGTGTCAGGCAGCAGAGGACACTTGGTGTTGACCACATAGTGAGCGGAGCTGCAGAGCATAGCGTGATGGAGTGATGACAAGACGGTTCAGGCCTGTCTGTGAGAACTCACAGCAGGAAGACCAGGGAAATTCAGTAGCAACACGTTCACTGTCAGTAAACAAAGTGCGTAAAGGACCAACTGTTTGGCACACTAGTAGAGATATTTAATTTAACTAAAGCTCTAATGAAAAAGGAAAAAGCTAAAATCTCAACTAGATTTTATAAACTACTTTATAAACTATGAGATTATTATATAAACTAGTTTATAAGCTATGAGACTGATTTTACTCACAGCTGGCTGTGATTAAGAGCACAATTTTATTTTATATTTCTGTCTCCTCCTATACACAGATGAAGTTTTTAACAGTATTGTTGTGTTATTTTTTTCCTAAGGTGCACAAAATTCTGTTATCAGCAGCACCCACTGGATGCTGTTTTCACAAATTCATTAAGGTCCATCTTTACATAACTTATTTCAAACCCAGATCAAACTTATTGGCCATGGGATACCAGTTTTCATATAAAGAGGAGAGAAACACAAGTCAGCTGTCATAGTTATTAGTCTTCTGGCTAATTTACAATATCTCCAGCCAATATTCTTAGAATAAAATGTGCAAAAGTATGTTTTTCCTTTTTGTAAGTATTGTATCTGGTTTTAGTAGAACAATTTTTTTATTAATTACTGTTTTTCTGAGACCTTAATATAAAGTACCTGTTCTCAGCTAAGTGATTCTATGATTCCACTTTGTGATTCTATTCTATGATTCTATGATTATTCTTTTACTGTTGATGTTGAAACAGTTATATGAATTGTTCTAGCTGAATGTTTGGTTTCTAAATAAAAATGTCAGGTGAGCTTTCACGCTTCAATCTGTCATACTGAAAAACAGCTACAGAAATCCTGCCAGAATATGCATGGATGTCTGCCAAACTCTTAATGCCAAATGCCGATAGATATATTTCTACTCCACTGTCCCTTATTTCATTACTAGAAAAAGGTTAATGATACTAATGTATACAGAAAGTTGGCATTTCCTTCTCAGATTCTTCATCAAGTTTAGTTGTTGGATTTTCTTTATTTTTCTATTTATAGCAAAATAGCAGGTGTCACGAACTTTTGAAGCTGATTTTTAGTGGTTTATTAGTTGCCTGCTACTATAGTTGTTATGCTGAATCTATTACTTTACTTTTAAATCATGCGTAGGGTGTGCATGTGGATATAAGCACATGAACTTTAAAATGCATGTACCAAGTGTCCAAGAAACCAAAAACTCATTAATCTTAAGGTGTCATGGCAATTTCTATCATGTTTTGGAGGTAATTGTAGATCTGGGAACAGGTCTTCTCTATAAAAGTCATTTTAAACCATGCTAAAGGCAATGGAAACAGTGTGGGCCCTAAAACTCCTCAGGGTTGTCTGCTACATATTATTTTCTTGAATCATAAGGGCTGCAGTGTAGGCTTAGGTGGCATTATGGTACTTCAAGGGGGAACCAGCAGTGGCCTTATATTCCTGTTGATTTCTTTATCATTTTCCCAGGTTTTTTGCATGTGTTTTTTCTTTTTTTAAAGATCAATCATATAACTATCTTATTCTAATCAAGATATTTCCCCACTAAGAATAAAGAAAGGTGGTGAGTGATCACTAGCTGAGCGATTACTGCAGTCAGCCACTGTGCTAAATCTTTTAGCTGTCCTTTCGCTGTCCAATTCAGTGTATACATTGAATGCACACATTCTTTGTCATGGTGAGTTATTTTTCCTAGAAATTATGTAATTAGAAAAAAGAAAAACAACCGCAGTATTGATGTTGGAGACTTATTCATGTTTATTCATGAATACAAGTTTCATTACATTGATAGCCTGTAAGAATGTCCTAACACTTCATTACCTATTACTTAAATACAGATGAACAAGGGACAACTCAGGGCAAATCTATTGAAAGGGACCTTTGGATGTCCATCATCCAACCTAACCACAGGACCAGTTGTAACGTGGGAATCAGGCTGCTCAGGACCTTGTCCAATCTGGTATTGAAAATGTCCAAGGATGGAGCCTGCTCCAGTGCTGACATGAAGGTTTACTTTAAATCTGATCTGATCCTTTCTGGTTTCAGTTTGTGCCTGTTGTCTCTGGTACTCTTTATATGTACAGAGAGCTTGTTCCAATTTTGTACCTTCCTGCAAGGTTCTGGGGTTGCTGAGAGGTCCCTGTAGCTCTCCTCAGCCTGGACTCATGTAGCCTCAGTTCACTAGTTAAGACACTCAGCTGCTGGCCAGCATTTTGGCCCTGAACTTGTTCCCTTTTGATGATGACTTTCTTATTTTAGGGAGATCCCCAAACTGGACTCAGGATTGCAGATATGTTTTAACAAGCACTGATGGGGATGATCTCTTCCTTCAATTTGCTGGCCCTATTCCTTTTGATACAGCTCAGGATGCTGCCACCTCTCTCTGCTGCCAGAGCATACTGCTGGTTCACATTCAACTTACAGTCTGCCAAGACCCCAGGGCCTTTTCCACAGGGCTGTTCTCCAGCAGTTTTTTATCACTTGCTTTTTCATCCTTCCAAACTGTAAAATCCCAACTTGCAAGCAAAAATACTGGGAGAAACAGTGTTTCATGATTGAGATCTCTTGTTGCAGTATAAAATACAACAGAAGAATTATGAATTTTCTACCTTCAGCAAATTCACTTGAATTTTATTTTAAACTAAAACATGAGCACATTACAATTTGGGCACCATCATGCAGACTGCAAACTGACATATACTGTATTTTGGTTAGTATAGTGTATTTGATCCTAATTAAGTTGCTTCTGTATAGAGTTAGTTATCCATTACACAGTACTTTAATTTTATGTTATCCAGCTCAAATTGTGGTTTCTTATTGTATTGAACACTGAGAGAGTCCTTGGCTAAAAACAGCTTTTAAATCAAACAAAACAGGAACAATTTGCTCTTCCTTCCCTTTTTTTTTTTTTTTTGACTACAGTAATTATAACAGAGAAAGGTGATAGCTAATTAATCAAGTTATTTCTGGCCTTAATTTTGTTCTGACTGGGTTGTGTTGATTCATATGAAACACAAGCTAGTTCACTGCAACCTAAGTGATACTGACAAGTAATCATTAGGTCACTGTTTCCAAAACATGGATGTGACCGGTGATTTGGGAATCAAATGACCAGCTTGATTTTCAGTGTCTGAAAACACTGTTCTGAACAGAGGCCCAGAAGCAAATTTTAAGATTAACCGTTGGCTACATTTTTGTAGTTATTTAGGCACATGAAGATGAAAAACAAGCTTTCTGTTATGGCACCTGTTATTGGACAACGATCTGCTGTAGAGGTTATCTGTGGGTAATAAAATCTGTACAAAGCACAGAGTTATGGAAGATAGCTAGTAACATCTGAAAAATTGATAGGCTTTTATTTAGCTCTCTGAGTTACTAGACAACATTCAAAACATCCTTCAGATCATATTGTGCTCCCATTTGAAAATAGGACTTGAGATTCTGAGTTGTTTTAGAGTTGTTGAAGATGAATGTGAGAGCTGGACAATTTTAGAACATCTTTAATATGAAGATCTTAAAGCATTTAAGAAAGTTCAACAAAATAACTTTTCCCCTCTAGCATCAGTTAAAGCTAAAGATCAAGAAATGCTTTCAGACCCAGATCACCTGGAACATGAACTTTGTTTACTCCACAAAGCCAGTACTGAATTATGCTGTTTATATTTTTGGGATTTACATCCACACTTAAAACTCTTGTCTTATTAGAATAAAAGGTCAATTTCACAAGTCCTTAGGGAAAAGAAAGGGCTCTTTGATGCTGGATGAGAAGTCTTGCTTAATTACATTCCTCTGACATGCTGAAAACTCAGGTGAGAAACACCAAAAAGCACACCTTGGATTAGTAATGCCTGGGGATGAAGTGTTTTCCTGATGTGAAATTGTCCTGAGTAGTGCAGTGGTATATGGCTGCAGCAGCACGGGCTTTTCTTTTTTCTTCTTAAGAGTTGTTGACTCGTGAACTGAATGGTTTCTAGAATAGCAAGTGATGCCTGTGGGAATTACTCTATACAGATGTAGTAGTATGGCCAGCCTAAGAAACTAGATCATTTATTGTCTATAAACTCAAAGACACCATGCATCTCATTAAAAGTATTTCCATTATCTTGTAGATTTTGAAATATTTTATGGCATCTAGTCATCAAATTTAGGTATTCTCATCATTTTTGCAAACACTCATGTAAATGTATATATTTTTTAATGGTTTTTTTTTTTGCAAATATCAAGAGGTGGTAATAAATCAAATGGTGATTCTTTGGCATATGGTAAATACCACAGAACTGATGTATAATCACTTGTTTCACATGATTGCTGTACCACCATCTTTAATTTAATTTTGTGTTAATTATGTCTATTAGTATATCTTCTCTTCATGACGTTTTAGGAAAGAATCAGGTGATGTCAGTGCAAGGATTAACTCACCTGAAGCCTTATCTCAGTTGTATTTTTTGAAATTAATTGAAATTACATGGTAAGAATAATAAAACACATTTAACTAATCAGATTATATTACTGTAAAATAAGTTTTAGCTTCAGGAAATTTTTCACCACATCATTTTAATAATTTTTAAGTTTCTAAGCTGCATAAAATTGTTGCTTAATTAGTGAGTACTACAATTAAACAGAATTGAAAACCAGTTCTCTCTACCACTGAAGTGATAGATATAATTTCCAAACACACTATAAATCTGCAAGGAGTTATTCCTGCAGGTTACCATTGCAGTCACATACTTATGCTAACTTTGTAAATTTAAGTTTGTTAAATCCAACTCTAAAAGGATTTATGTGAAAGGCTCTCTAACTAGCCTCTTTTAGTTCCATTACCTGGTATTAATTTCAAGTCCAATTTAAAGTGTATTCAATTGCACCTGGTGCTGTAATTATGCCTAAGAGAAGATATTTCATTTAAAATAAAAAAAACCACCAAAGTTCTAGCAAGGTACACCATCCCTCAGTGGCCACGTGTAAACAGAATTGAAAGGTAAAATGGAAAGTAACCAGGGATTTTAATGCATACCAAAATACAGGCCCAGAATTTGAGAACAGTAGTCAAATCATCTGTGGAAAGGAAAGGAAAGGAAAGGAAAGGAAAGGAAAGGAAAGGAAAGGAAAGGAAAGGAAAGGAAAGGAAAGGAAAGGAAAGGAAAGGAAAGGAAAGGAAAGGAAAGGAAAGGAAAGGAAAGGAAAGGAAAGGAAAGGAAAGGAATAAATAGACCACTCTTTTCTCAAGTTAGGATGCCTAATTTACAGTGTCATCCTGAAATAAGTGTCTTTTCACATTGCAAAAAGACTAAGATTTTTGTCAAGACTTTATCTGTGAATTTATTTAAGCAGAGCACTGTTTATTGAACAAAGATAATGTCTACATTAAAAAGATATTGCTCTTGTAGTTACCACGGGAGGGTCTCAAAGTGATGAAATTCCAAAATGTTCAGAATGGCAGGGGCTTATTTTGGCAGCATGGATTTTACTAGCTCTTTGAGTGGAATAAGACTCCTCATCCAAAAAAACTATTTTTGTTTCTGCACAACCTCTGGTTGATCACCTGAGGTGAGCAATGAGTCAGCACAGGAGCACAGGTGAAGGCAATTCACCTGTGCTGTTGGAAGGGGTGGAGCCTGGCTCTGCCTCTCCTAGACCCATTTAAGAGCTGGCTACCAGTGGGAAAGGATCTCTTCTGGAGATCCCTTCCCTGGAGTTTTGCAGCGAGCCTAGGATGTGGGTAAGATTTCTATTTATTCTCTTTTTGTTATTATAATTTGCTTTGCCAAACTCTCTTGTTTATTTCATAATTATAACATCTTTGTATTCATTGGGTATAGAAACACAAATACCACCAAAAGCCATACTAACAACTGTAAAGACATATGTATTACAGTTGCAGGCAAAACTTTGGTATCGTTTTGTTTTTGATGTGGAAGTATAGCTGATAGTTAGAAAAACTAGCTAAGAAAAAGTTCCAGTCTCAGAAGCTGCTACGTAACTTTTGCAGTACATTTCAAAGGCATTTCCAGAGAATGTATGACACCATAGATAAAGTAAGAGGAATTAGAAACAGTTACTTTTTCTATAAAGCAAACCTAGATTAAAATCTCCAGCAGAGTAAATTGTATTTAGTTATATTAAAAGACTGATGGATTTTAAAAAAAAAAAAAAAAAAAAAAAAAAGAAACTTAGTTCTTTTTTTTCCTGGAATAATCCTTATAGTTTATGCAAATTAAGCTAACTACTGATCCATACAAAGACTTTCACATCTGGAAAGCCTTTGCTACATCTGTGTTGGGGTTTCATGCTTTTTGGTGCTTTATTCACTAGGTCCCATGACTCTAACTTAAACCTCTGTCTTATTTTCTTAACATAAAATTGACAAAAAAGACAGAAATGCCCTCATGCCACACAGCAGGATCTGAACAAGGCAGGATGTGGGCTTAAGACATGCTGTTCTAGTTTTATCCCTGATCATCCAGTACTTTTCAAGACAAACCCTCTGAATGCTCTGGGAGACAGCATGGACCAGGGACCATTTGAAACCAGCAGTGGAAGGAGTTAGAATGATTTGCTATCATTGCATAATCTTGATCGAAAGGATCAATCACATTAATTTATTCTGAAATCCTTTGTCTCTCACTGGTTTCTTCAGTGTTTATCCTTGCTGGAAGGACTCAAATATGAAATTATGAAGCAAATCACTTTCTCAGCTGTTAAAGTAACAACCTTAGCCTAGTTTCTTCTGGATAAGGTTGGGGAAAAGCAATATACCCTGTCTTACATGGTTAATTGGCCCACTAAACATTTACCACAACTATTTGTACTGCTTTCACCTATTTTTTTCCTCTGCTTTCCTTCTTTATGACTAATAATCTCCCGGTTTATTTCAAGTTTTACTAATAAGGAGATTCTGGTAATTAATTATTTTGGTTACAAATGCGCCCAGTGACTCTGTACTTTTTCCACTTAGTTATTTAGACATCATCCAACAGTAATTAATGCAGGAGAAAAACGGAAAGACAGACAAAAAAATTAGCTGTCCAGCTACTCCATTATGAATATAGCTGAGGCATGAGGTATTAATGACTTTCAGATGCTTTGATGCTTCCTTAAATTCCACAGCTAGGCAACCTCTGGGCATAGCCATAGAGCAGAGGTGTGGCAGACCATGCTCTGTTAGACAAGAAGGGCTAGGCCCAGACAGTTCTCCCTGAGCAGCTGTTCTTTATGCTTTGCATAGCAGCTTTTTGTACCAGGTGTTGCTTCCTCAGAGCTCCTTCTTCTCTTGGTCCAGCCTTTGGTGTTGGCAGAACTATGCCAAGCCACTACTAACATTTTGCTGCTAATGTATCAAGAACAAATATACTTTGTATAGTCTGCCAAGTTGTTAGTAAGGGTAAATGGAAGTCACTGTAGCTATAACTGTAACATGAACATCAAGTTATCTATACACATGCTTACTTTATAGGCAACCTAGATACAAACTAATGGAACTGAAGGAAACCTCATACCTATGTGACAGTACAAAGAACCTCAGAAGCTAGGTTTCACAGTAAGCAGGACTGGTTTTCTCTTGAATTAACATCACAAACCTATCCAAGGTGAGCAAGCATTGCCCTACTGATGTACTCACACATCAGGAGACGGGATTTGCTTTCATTCCTAATAGACTTTGAACAGCATATTGGGCTGATGGGGAGCAACAGATTTCATTGATTCAGTCAAGTGAACTCAATACTTGCCTAATACTTTCCTGAGCCTGCAGCCATTAGACACTTGCTGATCAGTAAAAAAAGCACTTGAAGAAATGAGGAAAGTGTGATATTGAGCAACTCTGTTTTATGGTGTAAAACAAATTTCAGAGTACACTTTTAGCATAGAAATATGGGATGTACTCTTTCCTATGTAAATCTTCCTTTACAATTTTTAAAATATTTCAGTGTTTTAAGGAATTACAGTGTTTAGAAAGGTGTATTCTGGTCCTCATGCTAAAGAAACTGACCACCAAATCTTGCCTTCGTTCCAAGATACAGTTTAATTCTCATAAGTAACTTTTCAATTTTTTTTTTAAAAGCTGAGCAGTTTTACATAGTGTGTGGATTTTTAAAATAGTATTTCTTTTTTCTTATTTTTGTGTTTGTCATATAATTAACTAATACAACACTCTTTTTCATGCATTGATTTTCTCACTATTCTGGTATGTAGTTCTGCCTCAAGTCTTGTTATTTTTGTCTTGGATGCCATAAGTTCTTACTGTGGGTCATTTTATGTTACTTGAATGGGGGAGTCTGTCCAGCATTTTCCTATTCACTAGCATGATCAGCAAAATGTGATGACTCAATCCACAAGATGTCAAAGCAAGTCTATTTTGCTACCTGCTCCTCCTAAAACTTCCTTGACTCTTCTTCAATAATTAATTTCCTTCATTGTTCCTTTTAGATAAATTTCATTTCTTAAGTCTTTTCCTCATAAATAGGAAGGAAATAACATTCTTGCAAAGCTATTTCTCAAACTATCCACACCACAGGAGCTGACCAAAAACCAATTACAATCTGTCATCAAACTGCCTTATTCAGTAGCACCTACAGCACCAACAAGCCATGTGCATATTCCTCTGTTAGTATATATATTAGCTAGTAAATTATACTGTTTCTTGTAAACTGCATGTCTTAGTGCTACATACTTGCATCCCTCGTCTTTCTTGTTTGCGTGCTTTTAGGGCATTTTTTCCTTATTCTTTTAAAGAGTTTGTTCCCAAACAACCAGGAGAACGTGATCAATTGTCTCATATTTTGTAAAGAAAAGCTATCCAATTGCAGAACAAAGCAGGCCTTCAATGGGAATTAAGTACTTTCACCATATTCTTATTGTGTTTATACATCATTTTTTATTTCCTAGAATTACAACGGTCAGCTGTCATATGCTCAGCCATCTGCATGAGATCTACCTGCCTGAAATATTGAGAGAGCAGTGTGAATTCCTAGAAATTTTAGAGGTTGTTTAGCTGCAGACCTTGGGTGGATTTATGTTCAAATACATTATGTCAGTTTTTAAAGGTGATTTATAGCCCGGCTTACAGGTAATAAAAAATTCCTGTGTTTCATTATGTACGAATCTGCTATGCTTGCAAAAATTATCTCTTTTGTTATGTATTCTGTTGGCCAGCTTGTGATCCATAGTTGCAAAATTAGATCGAAGGCTGGAATTGCCTTGTATTGGAGGTGAGCCTTTGTTGCTGCATCAAGCCTTCTAAGTTGTTGTTCTCTGCCTTCCAAAATCTAAGGGTTTGCTGCAAACTGGATCACTGAAATCATTCACACCAAGTCCATCTATTTTTTAAACTATGCTGTTTTAGTGTGCTGGCTTTCACTGAACTGTGCAAATGGTTGCCTCATTGCAAAGCAAGAGAGTGAAGTGCAATAACGGACATGGCCAAAAAAAAAAACTACAATGAAAGAAGTGAGACAAAACTTGCAACAGCTTTCTGCTCCTAGTGTCTTAAGAAATAAATCTCTTATGAAGACTGCACAACGTGCAAAAAGGCATTAGAGAATTTGGCGTAGAAAAATGCACTTAAATGCTAAGAAGGTGTAATTCTAACTGACCTAGAATTAAGTCTTAAGATAGCCATCTAGTTAGTTAAAAGCTGCTACAACAGGTTTTGATATTTAAGAGCAACTATGGACTCTCTGCAGAGATTGAGACTGTTACAGACCATCCATTTACAGACTAAGCAGCTAACTTTTCCACCTCTGTGTTTGCTGTGGTTGCACGCTCATGAGATATCCTCCATGTAGCCATCCCTATCTGGACTTCCCTGATACAAGGCACACGACTCACCTCATTTCTGCCTCTATTTGGGACTCTCTCAGCTGTGCAACGTCCATTGCATGAGTACCCTGAACTTTCCTGACTGGACTAAATTTTCTTTAGAGCATTTAGCATTTTCAAAAATATGTCACATAAGCTCTATGCAAATCATATACTTACATAGACTGTTGATACATTACCACGATCTAGTCCTTCCTCTTCTTGCTAAGGCTCTCCGTTCCTAACAGAAGCCCCCATTGCTACCATCTTTTTTTTCCTGCTAGGAGTATCAAGATCATGTAACCTCAGTGAAGAAGGAGCCCTGCTTATAACTATAAGGATAGCACATGTATACAGTAATGCAGAACACCATTTTCAGTTATATTTTTTTTTGTCACAGAGGAATCCAGCATGTTGGTTTTTAGGCAAGGGCCAGCAGAATTCACCTAAAGTCATTACAAGCTTGCTAGATTTTGTGGGCATACACAATTCCAGCGTCTTCCTGCACATTCTATTCCCACTATTTTTTCTGAGAGCTCCTTTTATGGAATGATTTTCATTGATAAACAGAATAGTGCAACTTCATATATGTCCACGATTCTCACTGCATTACACACATTAATTCTTACCTTTACACATGGGCAACAGTATGAAAGTTAGAAAAAGTCCCTTCTCCATAAAATGACACAAAACCATCTAATTTTCTGTGGAACATAAAACATTGCAACAAACATGAGTATAGACATAACAAGTGAATAGGACATTGTATGGAAGGATTTTAAGGAATTATGATAGTCAGAAAGCAGGAGATAACCCAGAATTTCTTGTTAAAATAGTAAAGATATAGTATGACATATATTTAAGTTTACTTTGCATTGCCTCCTAGAAAAAAAGGACATGGCTGCTCAGGGTCAAAATATATAGAGAATTTTTGTGATATATATATATGAGAACAATATATATTCTGTGTTTTGGTTGGTCATTTGTAGTACTTTACTGAAGAAAGTGTAGCAAGAACATGTGCATAGATGCCCATAAAGACCTCAGGCTGAAAGCATAAAGACTTTTTCAGTAGTCTTCTTACCTCCAAAACTTGGTAAGCTTTAAAAAGGGGTTTGTATTCACAGAATCACAGAATGGCCTGGGTTGGAAGGGACCTCAAGGATCATGAGTCTCCAGCTCCCCTGCCACATGCAGGGCCACCAACCTCCCCATTTGATGGGGACAAGGCTGCCAAGGGCCCCGTCCAATCTGGCCTTGAACACCTACAGGGACAGGGAATCCACAACTTCTCTGGGCAGCCTGTTCTAGCACTTCACCACTCTCTCTGGAAAGAATTTTTCCTTGACATCCAACCTAAATCTTCCCTCCCTCAACTTGAAGCCATTTTCCCTTCTCCTGCAGTTATCAACCCTTTCAAAGAGTTGATTCCCTTTCTGTCTGTAGGCTCTCTTTAGGTATTGGAAGGCTGCAGTGAAGTCACCCTGCAGTCTTCTTTTCTCCAGGCTGAACAAGCCCAGCTCCCTCAGTCTGTCCTTAAAGGGAAAGTGCTCCTGTCACCTGATCATCTTCGTGGCTGTCCTCTGGACCCTCTCCAACAGCTCCCTGTTCTTCTTGTACTGGGGGCTCCAGACCTGGTCACAGTACTCCAGATGGGGCTTCACAAGAGCAGAGTAGAGGGGGAAGAGCAGAGTAGAGGGGGCGTATTCCCTAGGTGGAGACTAATGAAAACCCTTGATTTAACTCATGTGTTTCTAAATTAGTCTTCAGTATCTGATAAGACCATAACTGGTATTTTCTTTGAAAGTTCAATTAAAATTCAAGATCACTATTAATTCTATCTGCACAAATTTGGTATTTATTCATGTTATATTCCAGATACTGAAATTTTTCAGAGAGGAATAGTCTTGCTATTTGTATTTTAAGTTTTTAACAGCAAAGAATTAGGTTATTCCAGCTGAAATGAGGTTAATTATGTAGCTGACTCTAATCCCATTAATTGAAACTCAGAGCTGTCATGACTCTGTGGGAACAGAGCCTTTCAAATCATTTTTAATGTCAAAGACCTTACGTTAAATCCTAGATTTCCATATGTGCTTTCTTAAAAAATGTAAATTTAAGTTTTGACCTTTAAAAATATATTTCCATTTCATTTATGAATTTTATGTCCAGTTAGCCAAGCTCTGCTTCATTATCTGATTCATTATCATCAAACAAGCAGTTTGTAGTTTGTAGCAGTTTGCACAAGAGTACAGAAGTATACCTGTATGAGAGTACATTTTCTCATATAAACAATGGTGTAAATATTCATTGTACTTAAAGAAGTATTTTATTTTGGCTTGTGCATGTAATCTCTTCTAGTATTTGACTAAAAATATACTTGGTTTGAAAAACTTGTCATTATCCTTGTGAAAATACCATTGATTTAGAAGGACTTTAATATTTCCCTTTAATTTCATTCCTTACACAAACACTGTTAAAGTGCATCTTTGACTAAGGAAAAATCTCCTGGATTTCCCTACAGATGTCACCTGAAGACACATTCATTCCATAGCAGTGCTTTCAGAAAGCTACCAACATGTGCCATTAGAGCTGAGCTCATTCAATCCATGAAAAAGCATGCAGTGGGTATCTGTTTTCTTTTTCTGTGGTTTATTCTGCACAAGGAATATCTGCATTTAACCATAAACACGCTGGCCCATAAACACACACTACTATGTGAGTACTGAGATCTAGGGTTAGAGGGTACCCTATCTAACCCTATTTCAGGTGTTCACCTGAAGTTTCAATATGACAAATTTGTCATCTGAATAACAGGTCACTTTCCACTGGCTGGAATACTATGTAAAGGGGTAGAAGGTCATCAAGAAGTTGTGAAACTTACTGAACAAAGCAAGCTTACTTTCAGGGTCAGTTCTTTCTAAAGGTAGAATGAACTGTAATACTGATACATGCTTTCTATAGTACTATTTTCTGTTTGTTTAGCATATTATATCTTCCTCTTTCAATTTTAATTTTGATAACTTGAATGTTTAAATACTTCCTGTGTTGAAGATTTGGGCCATAGCTGATAAGTGCATCCATCTGTTTCCCTTTTACCCCTTTTTTCCCCCTTGATTTTGTAGTCATGTATTTTATTTTGTGGAGCTCTGTATAAGAAAACACAGCACTCTTCATTGTAAGTTCAGTATTTTGAAACTTTAACACTTCCACCTTTTTCTTGGTGTGTTCATGCTTCAAATACTTTAGGCTGTTATCGTTACTCTCCCCTTGCGTTACAAGCTGTCATTTGGCTAAGCAGAGCTTGTTTTAATCTTTCTTCATAAATCAAATTCTCCAGCCCCTTAATCATTTATGTTGCTGTTATCTGAATTCCTTCAAAGCTTGTTGACATCTCTGTGGTACTGGAAAGGCTAAAACTACACGCTGCATTTGTGAAGGGATTCATTTGCACCAAATGGAATATATCTGCTTGTTCATTATGAACATATTGAGAAAGTAAATTGTTGTTATTTCCATTAATAAATGAACAACAAAAAAAATTAATTAGTATTATGATTAAAATATCAGGAATAGTAAAGAAGAAATGTTACATGGCTTGCTATTCTTCCTTAGACAGCCCACAGTGCCAATGCAGTAACTTAAACCTAAGTGAGGATTTTCCATGTGATGCTGCAGAGTGTAGATATGCCTTGTCTGAAACCAGATGCCAGCAGGAACAACAAAGTATATGCAGAAGCAAATTTATCTGATTAGCTGTGAAGTAAATTAAGGAAAGTTGGAAAGAAATCCAACTCCTAGAATAGCAAACCAGACTGTGTCATTAAAACCTCATTTAGTAGTGGCGTTAACCTCATGGACTAAGTAGGAAACATTCATATCTAATAAGAATATTAGCTGCAGTTTTATATTTCCTCCATAAGTGTTTGAGGTATACTGAGTACATTCATTATTCACAAAAGCTTTGTTATGGATAACAAAATGTATCTTTCTGTCAATATGATGACTGCTTTAATCTTCAGGATAACTATGCTTGACACTACCCACAAAGCTTTAACTTGTGTCTGTGATACATTAAGCTTACAAAAGGTGAAGTGAAACATTAGATTCTTTATCTCTGAAAGATTAGGCATTAGAACTTGCAATCAGCAATTACTGCAAGGCATCAGTTGAAATAACAAACCCCAGAAGAAAAATGTCCACCAAAGTAACATGCAACACTTCATTTTGGTATAGATACATAAGTATCTATTCATTTTTTAAATAATAATAGAATTGCAGCCAATGCCCTGAAAAGAAAATCTACAGTAAAAAAAGACCCCAAGAATGTGTGATCTGTTCAGAGCAAAGAGGACAGCCATTTAAAATAGCTTATTCACATCCTCCAGAGCAGTTCATATCCAGCAGAGCAGAGAGAGAAAAGCTCTCATCAGCTATGTAGCAGCAGAATTTTAATTGTGAAATGGAGTCATGCAAGTAGAACTACGGTAGCTAACATATACATTTGCCCTCTCCTTCCATTGCCTCTCTCTCTATCTTCCTGCTTCCGTTTCACAGATCTGTGCATACCAACCCCAGCACAACTTTCTCAGGCTGTATTAAATTTGATGAGAGATAATTTTCCACCCTGCAGTGAGATGAAACACTGGTGGTGGTAAAAGCCCAGATGAGATGAGTTCTCTTGCTAGTAACCCTGCGGAGGGCTGGCAGCAGCCCAGGACTCTGCTTGCAAAGAGTTCCCAGGCTGTACGTATCCCAGGTGAGAAAATCTTCTGCTTTGTTGGCAGCCAGCATCCAATGCTGCTGAGCACTGTGAAATAGTTTCTCATTGGCTTGTCAACTGTTATGCCAAATAGACTTTCAGATAGAAGGAAAAAGGTCTACCTCTGCAAAAGAGCAAATTCCTGTACCAAATCATAATATGATAGTTATTGGGAAACTAGCATATTTTTCTTTCACTTTCCTCTAAGAACTGGATTTAAAATAAACACACAAAGTATGTCAAAGAACTTATGTCACAAACAAAGCATGGCATAGAAGTAGCTGAACTAAGAAGTCTGAGGAACTGAGACAGTGTCAAAAATAAATTTCCTATCTTGCATAAAAATTTGAGCAAAATTACCATTCCCAAACTGTGCAAACTCAATGCTCAAGTAGTGAAATCTCAAAATCTACTGAGAGTCTGCATAGTGCATATCAGAAAGCTTAGATTCAATTGGGATCCTACTTCCTCACTTCCTAAGTTCTCTGATCTTTCTCCCATTTTCTCTATCCCAGAAGCCGTAAATGTTCAAGCAGGGTTACATTCTGCCTGTCTCCACATGATAAACAGCTTCTGCAGAGATCATGTTTCACAGTGCCGCAGTGGCAGCAGCAGGAATGAGAGGCGAGGAGAACAGCTCAGTCTCTTTCCATCACTTAACAAAACATGTTACACAGGGCAGCACTAAGGAAGAAGTCTTACCTGAGTCCCCTAAACCTCACTAAATCTTCTCAAGAATGAGACTTTTCCATCTTACCCTGCAAGCACTGGGACTTTTTCTTTGGTTTAAAGTTTCTTGCATTTCTGATCACTCTGCTTGGGATGATCTCCATCTGCAGTCTGAAACACCTCCCCACTTACCCCCTGGCTGAGATGAATCTGGCTCACATAACACTCCCTGTGCTATGCACACAGACACCAGCCAGCTGCTGCTGCTACAGAACTTTAAACTTATTGAACTCTGTTTTACAAGATAATTGGCTTTATTCACAATCAGTATTTGTGTTGGTAACTGCAGACCAGCTGATTGATTTTATTGCTTTTACATCTTTTTTATATTGTATTATTTTGTGCAAGGGATCTCTAAACAGGAAATCATTTAACCCAGGAAGCTCACTAACTTGATATGACGCAGTAGATGTGAACAGAAAAGAGAAACAAAAACATAAGATCAGCAATAAAAACAGCTAATTGTGAAGGAAGACTACAGAGACCAATTATAATAGGGAATAGCAATAAGGATTTTTTTGGGAAGTATTGAGCTATCTGGGCTCTTATTTTTTTCTTTTTGTGGAATCCATGATTTGCTATTATTATTGCATTATCAGTATTATCAGTATTATGCATACTGATACATTTTCATTTTCAAGGGAAAGAAAGAAGTACCTTAGCTCATGTATCTTGTTCCATGAGACTTTATCATCCTGTTTTAAACCCGCTATGGGACCACTCAAGCTGTAATGCGTTACTCAGCTGGCAAAAAGATATCGTGGTATGGCCCATTTGCATCTCAAATCACTGTGATGGAGGAAGAAACAATGCTATTTGATACTATTTTGCTTTGGTAAGGCGTAACAGATGGCTAATGCTGAAAACTTGTCCTTGTTCACAGCCTATTGACATCTGCTATTCCATATTGGCACCTTAGTCAGGTAACTGGAGGTGTTTGAACACCCCTATAGAGTAATACTTACATGAATCTCTCAGGGCAGATGCCTCACATATGGCTAAATACAATGAGGTTTTAATACTTCCTTTCTGATCTGAATCTTAAACTGTGGCACAGTGGTCATTAAATGTACTATTTTATCTCAATAATATACAGTATTTAAAAAAACAGTTGGCACCAGGAACAGGGCTGGATTTTCTGATAACATAAGGGTAGGTTATAACTAGTTACATTTAAAAAAGTGATATTAATATGGAACTATGTACAATACATATGTGTATTTTCTTTCATGTTATTCAGTAATTTCATTTTTTTTTGTATTTATTGCTGTGGTTAGAAATGTTTTCTGTTTTCCTGCATTGGAATATTTACTATTTTTGGAGCATACAGTAATAGTGAAATCACAGTCCAGAAATGGCCAGATAAGTGTACACTTTGAAGTGCAGAAAAAGTTCAATTAAGCTCATAGGATTGTTTGTAAAGCAGGGCCCTAATCACACTGTTAAGTTCATTATATAATTTCACTCCAAAAGTAATTCCTTATATTTGTTTCCATGGAAACTACAACAAAAATCACAATAAGACTGTTTAATAGAACAGCACTTTTAAATAGTGTTTATTTGGGATCGTGTTCAGTTTGAAACTCATAGAAGTATAATGGAAGACTTAAGCTACTCTACCAAGTTTTCATAGAACTACCAGTATGTACTTATAGGACAACAAAAGATAATTATGGTGGATATTTTGACAAGATCTCAGTGTTTCAGCAAAATAGGTCTAATTGTTTAGACACTGAAAAATCCATGATGGCAAGACTGATGATAGTCGTGGTCAGCATCATGGACTGTTGCTGGTGTAGGTGGATTTGGGGCATTTCCTTCCCAACTACTCAAACATACCTGTTGTTCAAAAATACAGGTCTGGACCATGGTATGAGGGTACAAAACCTGTATGGTTTACAAAAGCAGTGCATACAGATGACTGCCACCTGGAGAAGAGCAAGTTGTCTAAGGGCTTCCTCATGATTCTGCTGCCCTGGAGAAGCAAGCAGTGTGTGGTCCTGTCCAGGGAGGCAGCTCAGGAAACTAACAGTTGTATGGTTTATTATCTTGTCTCCAGACAACATCCATTTAGCTCTTAGGCTGCTCAAAGGTTAACTACAGGGTGTTGACACATGGCACAGAGCACTGTTCTGAGAGCCAAATATCTTGGTTGCACATGCAATAGGAGTGTGAGCTGTATTCTCCCATTGTCAGAACCTTTGCAGTAAGCACCACCCAAACATTTGCTTTTATCTCAGGTGCAGCTCTAAGTGAGCTCAGGGCACTCCCACCTGTCACATCCAGTGCAGCAATGATCCCACTGGTAGGAAACACTCACCCACCTCAACAAGAGTGGAGGGAGCAACACAGAGCAGAGCAGCCATTAATAGGAACTAGAGGTCATGATGGACCAAATGATGGAGGGGCTCTGCCAGGACCAGGATGGGGAGGACATTGTACTAATCATGGTAGAGCAGGATTTAGAAGGCAAAAGAGAAAAACAGCAGTGAGAAGTATCTTGTATGGGTGCTTGGAAAGGAGGAAAAGAAATGTAGAAGGTGCAAAGAAGAGAACATCATGCTCAAATCAGCAGAAAAACCAAATGTGTTGAGTAGAAAGGCATGCAGTCTGTTCAACTCTTTCTTCCTTCAGCAACTAAATTTCATTTTAACTTTCATTTGTAACATGCAGTGTCTCTTGATGCAAGAAAGAATCCTAGAGTTTTCCATCAGCACCAAGTAGAAAGCTGAAGCATGGGAGGACAGAAGAATGTTCTCCACTATAATCCCTAAACTCATATCCTTGCTGTCTTTCTTTCTTCTCCCCTTCCATCCTTTCTTCTATGTCCAGAGGCCTGGGCTTCCATAACATGCTGATTTTCACTCCTAGCATAAGAAATGATGAAAATACTTCTGACATTTTAATGCTTCATTTCATTAAAATTTCTGTTTGGAAATACCATAGTATTGCATACCTCCCCCCTCCTACCAATGATGGGGGGAGGAAATTAGGATGACAGGCTCCCACATGTGTCCTGTTGCCTTGTCTGCTCCCTAAGAAGGCATGGGGAAAGCTGAGCACAGACAAGCTGCACATGAGACAGATAAGTTGCCCAGCAGTTTCCATCCTTACAAAAAGATGTCTACATGCTAAATGAAATTTCTAAATATTTTTGCCTTCTCTGATGGAAGAAAAAAATCTAAAGAAAAAAATAGGGGAAACTGAGCAAAGATGTGTCTTCGTCATATGGAGCATTTTACTGAGATTTATCAAACTTCTCTTGAAAGAAACTTCTGTTTCAAGAAAATATATTTTATTTGCATATCTTTCTGTAGAAATTTTTCTAAATCTTTATAGTCTGCTCTGATGGGTAACTGCTGCTTGTACAAAGATCTAATGTGTATCAGATCTCCTAGATATTGTATATGTTGCAGTACTAGATTTTCTTTTGAAAAGCAAAAGCCCAAATTCAGAGGGCTTCTTTCCCAGTTTGGTCTCCTAGATAGCATTTGGAAACATCTGCTGAGAAATAAAACAATGACACGTGCCCAGCAGGAGTTTTTATTAGACCCAAAATTTGGATTCTTGATCACTCTTTTGTTTTGTGATATTTTCAGAGAGTTGTGGCTTTATATTTTTGATTCTGTAGCATGGGAAAAGCTGGTTTCATGGTTCAGTACAGGGAAGCTGTACAGACCACCCAAGAAAGATGGTCTGAATTTGCCATATCATTTGTTACAGGCAGTACTGAAGTTACAGAAACACTCGAACTGGTAACATGCTTAAAAAATGGCATGACTCTGGCTATGCATATTTTGGAAGCATACATCCTTCCAGACTCAAGAGGCCAGAATTTCATAGATGAACCAGAGATAAACGTAAGAATCTGCCCATTCATAAACACATAGAAGGAGAAGTTGATACACTCTGAACAAATCTGAGGAGTGTAAGGCTTGCACAACTGCTTACTTCCTAGAAACTGGATGTTGCCAAAACTCAAAGATGAGGTCACCATCCCAGTTCACCCGCCAGTAGCTGATGCATCTTCATCTGCTCTTTGCCCTATGAAGGAGAAAGGATTTTTAATATTATTTTTGCAGACTAAAGTAATGTCAGAACCACTAAAAGAGCAAAGACAGAGAAGTATGTTTGGCAAGCTAAGATCCTCTAGATTGAACTGTTAAGTTGTAAGATATTTTGGCTTCGGTTGTGTCTTATGGCCTCAGTTGGTCTGTGGATGATGTGTTTAAGAACAATGAACAGCTTTTTACAACTTAGATCCAGCCTCAAGAACAAAATTAGAGAGGCACAACTTTGTCTTTATTATGAAAACCACTTCCAAAGAGATTCCTGAAAAGTGGAAGCAGCCTGGTGGCTGCAGTCTAGAGGCAAACTGGGCTGAGTGAGAAGAGGATGCTGTACTGTAAGCAGTGGTGCAGCCATACTGGCTGGAGAGCCAGAAAGCAGGTAGGATTCTGTTCGTATAAATATTTGCCTCTGAAATTCTACAGAAGCTGTTCTCAGGCACACATGCTTCTCTGCTTATGTGTTGTGCCATCTTCCTCCACCAGGCCTTCGTCCCCCAAACACTGGCTAACACATTCCTCTCTTGTCAGCAACAGATTACTCTCTTTCAGATTCCCTTCATATTATTTTCAATCCAGCACATATCTTTTCTGGCCCATCCAGTTTACCTTTTGACTGTTAATATTTCTTTATATTTTACATTTTATTTCATCAAGTAAAAAGTAATTCAGTAGGATAGTTGGAGTACTGACTGTACTATGATCACCATAAGCACTACTCAATTAAAAAATCTGTGACTGCTGTTGGTCTTGAATTTCCAGACAAAAAGGTAGAGCTGTATCATACATTTTACATAGATGCTAGTTGTGGGATTAGAACCTTGCTTATTTCTACATGTATTTTGTTGTTGTACTTGTGTACAGATAACTGAATTTTGGATGTGACATGCAGCAGGGTGCATAAGACATTTCTCAGCTAAATGAGGATATTTGTTTTCCAGATATTCCCCTGTACTTTCTGGAATATAACAGCCAGACTTCTAGCCATTTCCTGTGAATGCTTTTTCTTTGCCACTCTGTCAACTTCACCATTAAAACCTTTCTTCTTTCATGTCATTCCCAGTGCTTCAGTTTAACTGCTTGGATTAACAGTTTTCATCGTAAATTAATCTAATACCTTCATGTTGACCTCCATCAGAGATTCACTAGCCAAGATCTGTACATGTATACTTGGCACCAGTGACATCCTCTCTCAGTTCAGGCTGTTAGCATAAGATCACAAGAGTAATGGGGTAAGCTTTTCCACCCAAACAGGCCTAAGTTTATTACAGGCATGTGATTTGGGCAGATATCTCCCTACAAACAGCTGTATTTGTGAGGAGAGAGGGAATATTTCTGAGCTGAAGGGAAAAATATCTCTAGATAGGCAGTTATTATTTGAACTGAATCTGGCATTGAGCAGTTTCAGTAGCTTTTCTCCAAAGACAGAGTCACATTTGGGAATGCAGTCTGGAAGGTATTGTTGGATAACAGCACAGTAGCGGGGGCAGCTTGTCAGCTTTCCTCTATGTGTACTTGTTTTCCAGTGTAGAACTAAGACTCCCTGCCCTCATGGCCATTCTGCCACCAACTGCTGGTACCCAAGAGTATATAGTTTTGTGGATTTAATTTCAGCATCTTTCGATATCAAGAGGTCCAGACCAAAACTGAATGCATTGTTCCACGAGGGGTGTTCCTTAAATAATGCGACAATACAGACTGAGAAGCAGCTCTACTTTGATGCATCCTTCTGACAGGATTTAAAAGTTGTTTTAGGCTTTCATATTGTACAGCAATCTCTCAGCTTATTTTATGACCATATTGAATGTCATGCATCTCAAATTTCCTTCTTTGACTGTACAAATATCGTTTTAGCTATCTTCCCTGCTATATCCATCAATCTTTTCTAAAATGAATGGCCTTTTATTTTCTACCTATACCTTTAGCCTATTTATATCTAATTGTTTTCAGGTATATGGTTCATTAAGAATTTTCTGACATATAATTAAATTCCTAGGTTATCCATGTGAAGTAGCAACAAACTTCTCAGATTCCCTTAGTCATCTTCCTCTGACTTGTTACAGTTTATCTTCACTGCTCTTTTCCCTTTTTTGGGGTTATTTTGACATTTTTCCAGTCCATTTAGGACTGTTATCCAAGGTTAACTGTATGAGTTTCAATAGGGCCAAGTGTCAGGTCCTGTGTTTTGGTCACAACAACCCCAGGCAACCCTGCACACTTGGGAAAGAATGGCTGGAAAGCTGCCTGATGGAAAGGGACCTTGGTGTATGGATGGACAGTCAGCTGAATATGAGCCAGCAGTGTGTGCAAGTGGCCAAGAAGGCCAATGGCATCCTGGCTTGTATCAGGAATGGTGTGGTGAGAAGGACTAGGGAAGTCATCCTGCCCCTGTACTCGGCACTGGTGAGGCCTCACCTCGAGTACTGTGTTCAGTTTTGGGTACCTCAGTACAGAAAGGACACTGAGGTGCCAGAGCAGGCCCAAAGAAGGGCAACAAAGCTTGTGAGGGGCTTGGAGAATGTGCCCTATGAGGAGAGACTAAAGGGACTGGGGCTGTGTAGTCTGGGGAAAAGGAGGCTGTGGGGAGATCTTATTGCTCTCCTCCAATTTCTGAAAAGTGCTTACGATTAGAGCAAGGTTGTTCTTTTCTCACTGGTGATAGGTGACAGGACAAGGGGAAATTGCCTTAAGTTATGCCAGGGTAAGTTTAGTTTGGATATCAGGAAAAACTTCTTTACAGAAAGAGTTGTTAAGCACTGGAAAAGGCTCCCCAGAGAGGTAGCTTAGTCACCGTCCCTGGATGTGCTTAAAAACTGGTTGTGGTTTTCAAGGAGATGATTTAGTGGAGGATTGTTAGGGTAGTTTGGTTAGGTCGTGGTTGGACTCGATCTTTCAGGTCTTTTTCATTTCATTGGACTGGTTGTACAGACAATTTTAAATATTTTGAGCTACAACATGCTGATGTATGTAATAGAACCCACAAAAGTTCTCAAAGAATTAAACCCTAATCTGCAATATACATAGGTTGCTCTGAAAGTAATGCCTCTTATTTATTTCCATGGAATCTGCAACAGATACAAAGAGCACAGTAGCACTGTTTGATGGAGTGAATTCTCAGCTACAAAACTATTTTTCAGCATAGTCACCACCATTAGCTATACATTTTCACCAGCAATGAAAAAGAGTCTGCATGACATGCTCTTAAAAATCTGCATCAGTGGAGCTGACCCACTGTTTTGTAAATGCTATGATGGCATAATTGCTAAGAAAATGATGCTCACACAGACTATCTTTAGTCGGCCTGAACAGATTGAAGTCAGAAAGCACCAAATCTGGACTATACATTGGGTGTAGTACGACATTCCAGACAAGATTCATAACATATTACAAGATCTTCACACTGATATGGGGCCAGGCATTATCATGTTGCAAGATAAAAGTTGTCTTCTTCTCTGGCCTCACTCTGGCAGTTTGAGCTTTCAGTTTAGTCAGCATTGCAGAGGTGATTGTTTGACCCAGTTTAGAAGGATAACACCACTCCTATCCCAAAAAACATCACTTTCCCTGCTGTGTCTTGAACTTTTTCTTTGATGGGGAATTCACATCTCACCAATTCATGGACTGCCAGTTTGACTCCAGCTCATAGCAGTGACAACACATCTAATCCCCAGTAATGATGTAATCCAGGAAACTATCACCTTCAGACTCACATTGGTTCTTTCAGCTCCTGTGTGAACAATCATGGGACCCACTTGGCACAAACTGTGTGATATTCCAACATTGACACCATCGTTTCCAGTGCACTGACCCAATGTTAAACTCCATACACAGTTCTCTGGTTGTAATCCACTGATTCTTGCAGATGAGCTGATTGAGACACTTCATTTCATTGTTTGACAGCTGTGCATGGCTATCCAGAATGTGGCATGTCTTTCACACCGTCGCCACTGGTGGAACACACCACCTCTCTGTGCTCACATTCACTGTTTGGTCTCCATGAATGTTCAACAAGCATCAGTGAATGTCAATGAGTGACAGTTTTTCCCCACAAAGAAATTCAATTCCACACCTTTGCTTCACACACAATATCATGACAGATGCTATTGTGTCAGACTGCATGTCTGCTTCCGTCTGTCACACAGCAACAAATTGTAATGAAATATCGAAGGGAAAGCTCAACCTCTATAGCCATACCACCAGCATCCACATCTGTGCTATAAAATAGGAGGCAGTACTTTCAGAGCAGCTCTTCAGTGGGCTTAGCTACTAAAATGAATACTCTTGAAGGTGTTTTTACTGGCATTTTAATCTGGATCAGGAGTATGTTTTGACAAGAGTCTTCCAACACTTCCCTTTGGTTCATATCTCCAAGCAGTCTCAGAGCATGTGGAGCTTAGCTGCTTTTATTTGAAGCTGAGTCAGAAGATGTAACCTGCTAATTCACCAGTGAGCTCTTAATGAGGATTCACTCATTCCATGAGACACAGGGAGACTTTTTTCAAAGTAACCCCCCTTGAGATGTGTCAGAAACTGGGTACCGTTTTTTTTAACTGTATAAATTCACTCTTTGTGGGATGCATTCCTGTTTATGTAGATGAAGAAGGGCTTCTTAGAAGGCTTTTAGTTGCTCCTCATTGCCTTCTGTTGTCCTCTGACAGTGGTATTCAACTGAAATACAGTTATACCTATTGAGTTTCAGATTTAGATCATGCTTTTCTTCCAGTTTATTGCATCCTCATTTAAAAACGAACTAAGTACTATTCTGAGCTAGTCACTAACAGAAACAATAACAGGTGTCACCTGAGCATGTTGTCTTTGCTTTCTAAGTTGTCAAGTAGACAGATTACATTGTGGCCATAATATCTTTATTTGCTTATGCAAGCATTGTCACTTACTGTACAAGGAAATTTTGCCAGAAGAGAAAATATGAAATAAAAATGTACTTCAAGAGTGTGCAATTTCTCCAGAGAGTTGGCTGCTTCTTTCCCAATCAGGCCTCAAAAAGTAGGAGGGGTATAATGGAGAAAGTATTTGCAAACTCTGGAGATCCCTTGACGCTATTAGTTTTGTTCAAAGATGTGCTTATGATATTAGTATTGGCAGATACTCTGCAAAGATGAAAGACAAAGGTCTAGATGGGAAGAAACTGTGATCTGCACTAAGCAGCTGATAAGAGGGTTCTTCCCTCAGTTACAGTTTCAGATCATGTACATTCTTTACACTTGCAAATAAGATCATGATTTGTCTTAGAGGAAATGAGGACTAGCAAAAACACAGGTAACTAAGAAGGCACAAAAAAGCTGCAATAAGTAAGAAAATGTGAAATAAATTACCTATTACAGAATTAAAAGAAAAAAAACATTTTTGTTATTAAGAATGAGTTGATAGGGAATGTAAATCCACAGGCTGGAACTCGCTATTCTGAACTTTAATCAGTGTTTGCCAACCTTGTGAGAAGTTAATCAATCAGTTTAATGAAAACATAACCCTTCACAAGAAAATAATGGTATCCAACTTTAAGCTGCAGTTGCTGCTGTAAAAATAAAGGACTTCACCTTGAATTAACAGGAAGACAACTTTATTCTACAGTCCTTTCTCTCATTGATGTCAAATGGAATTAGGTTTTCAGGGTGGGATCTCTCACCTCTTCACACATTAGGACAGGCATCTCATACATATTAGGAAGGAAAAAAGAATCTCGTCTACCCTCTTTTTCCTTTCTTCTTCCCTCAGGGAAGTCACAGGACAGTAATCAATTAAAAAGGTCAAAATAAGCAAGGGCAAATGGCTTTTTATGGTGACTATTCATCTGATCTACATGCATAAACTTACAAACAGAATCTTATCTTTGACAGAGATGCAGATGCCCAGTTCCCTTTTTTTGCCTTCCTACTTTTTCTCCGGATTTTGCATTTCTATCCCTTCATTACTGCATAAAGTACTACATAATGAGAATCAGGCCCAATTTTGTGCCACAAATAAGGTGATATGCTGGAAAAATGTGATTAAAATGTAAAATGCCAGAACCACAGATATTTAACGTAACTATAGCTCTTTCCTATAATTTACCTTTTTCCTGTCAAAACACGAAAGATTACCTGAAATATCAGTTAAGCAGAGAAATATTATCCTAATAAATGAGCACGCAAGTATGTGTCCAGTAAGTTATTTGATTAAACAGGAAGCTAGAATCCTATAGATATCCACAAATAAAGCTCCAAATCTAAATGACTGTATCGTTAGCTCATTTGTAAACTGTTCCAGATGTAAGATTTTGGCAGCTTTCCAGTAGGCTGGCTGCAGTCTAAGCTTTCCTGCATCCGCAGTGAGAACTGCAATGCCTGACTCTTCAAGGGAAAGCTGCGTAGGGCTGACAAAAAATTCCATGAAGTAACCTGCCTGCCTGCTGGAGAGAAATTCAGACAGAGCCCAGAGCAAAGGATGCCCTTTCTCCTGGGGCCAAGCTGCAGCTGTTCACCTGCAGATGAGTGATCGATCTGCATTATGAATCACCCTGCAAAAGCCCCTCTGAGAAGATCGTTCAGTGATCATATCAGGGACTCCACTGCTAGAGCCTTGGATGTAATCTGGAAAAACACGCGAGACAGACGTCTGGCAGGTGAGAAGGGCATTGAAATAAGCATGCTTTAAGATTCACAAGGGACTGTAATCAATAATGGTAATTAGCTGTATCATTTGCATAATGAATTGGTGTCGCTTCTAAGTATTTCTTCAGTGTTTTGCTTCTGTGTCATGTTACTTCGGTGTTACGCCTACAGCAGGAGCTGTTTACATTGCTCTAATGAGGCAAGATAAAGAGCAGCTAAAAGAAAAGAATATGGGTCTACCGTTGCGGTTCCCAGACCTGAAGAATGCCGAAGCCTTTTATTTTGCTGCTAAGTCAGAGCCAGCACTCTGAGGCTGTGCTGTACCTCAGCGCGTTCCATTCCAGAGCCAAGCAGTGTGTCAGTCAGAGTAGCGGGGCCATGCACTGAGCCATGGCTGGTATTTCCTCTGGCAGGGATGCTAGTGCTGCAAGCTCCAAGTGAGCCTCAGATATGCCAGAGACAGGCTGCTGAGACAGAAAATTAAGCACCAACTACATGGTTACAGTTCACATTTTTATTTTGACCCAAAAGCCGGAGGCAAACCACAGCGGAGGGCTGGAGGAGAGGCTATTTTAACTCATTTCATTTTCCTTTGCTGTTGTTGCCTGTCTGTTAGATCGAGTGCTTCTCATTTACTCTGCTGGAGCTGTTACTTTTATTATCGTGGCTTTGGAAGGATTCAGAGCAGGGCAGTGGAGCTGCACAATGGGTGTGACCTGCCAGAGGGACTGCTGTGGTTTGTTTGTGTACTTACAGCGGGGGAGGAGGGAGGAGATATGTGAGCAGTGATAGGATCAGGATGAGATGACTGAGAGCAGATTTTGTGGCTCACAAATGTAAACTCAGCTTTTACGTCATCCTCTTGCACTTCATGTTTCAGAGGAATGAGAGCAGCTAGGTATGTCACAGGCGCTGGTGATAGTGTGCTGATTACAGAACCGGTTACAGGAGGTAGTTTGAGTTAGTGACCATAAACAATAAACAGAAACAGTGTCAGAAACATGCTTTGAAACAGTGGAATTTGCTCTGCGGTGTGCTAGTAGCAAGATGCTTTTTGTTCCCGATCAGGGAAAATGACTTTTCTGGACTGAGTACCTCAGCTTTGCTGTTCTGACTGTAAGGCCTTGTGATCTTACAGTAAGACCTCATGGACATGTGTCAGAGATGAGGACAACACATTTACTTCAGTGCTCGCAGTTCATCACCAAGATGCCAGTGCTTTGAAAGTGCCAGATGTTAACCTCTTCCATGAAAAACTGGACTGAGCAGATGTTTTGTATCTCAGAGGTGTGTTAAAGTTAAAAAATGGAGCCCTTAAAATGGGGTTCTTTGGTAGTTCAAAGACTGCATGACATGGAACCGCAGTCATAGCACACGCTCTGATATTTGGGATGTTGCTGAACATGGAAGGAGCAGTGAGAAGAAAGTCTTTGTAAGAAGGCATGGATGTTGCAGAAATCTATAAAAGGGAAGCTGGTGGGGCCACTTGAGCCCTTGTTCAATCTGTGCGTTGCCTGGTCAGCTGGACACTTGTTTGCCCTGGTATGAGCTTCCATTCCACCTGCTTGAGATATTTATATGGGTGCTTTGAAATAAACTTTTAAAATTTACAGTTAAGCTCAGGGTGGCATTGACATCAATGGATTCCCCATGCCTCTGGCCTGTGTCCATAGAGGAGAGCTATTACCAGCAACTGTCTTCTGCAAAGTTGTTTTCCTTTCGCTGGCTCACATACAAAAGCACACAGTGATATGTAACTTATACCCACTATACATGACCCATATATGGAAATACATAGGTTTTATCATGGTATAAAAAGTCCTTGATAAACATATATATTTAACCTTCAGTATTTGGGGGATAGACAACGGCTAATTATATTTCTTGAGACTGTCACATTCCTAGAAATGAGGAGTGAACATGAACCCTTTAGCCTCTTTAACTGTGCTGATAAGGGTTGGCATGTTTTTATTCTGCTTGGCAGATGGTTATAAGCCATAACAGCTTTTATCAAACAAGGCTTAGATGTTAGAGGACTCTTAGAGTAGTGACAGTTCCATTTTCCAGACTCTGCCAGTGATGTAGGGTTGTCAGGCCCTTTGTATATTTGGGCTGCTGTTAGTCAGAAAGTCAGAAAATCATGCTGAACACCCAATAAGCAGCACAGTAGGCAATTAGAGTGCAGATATCAGGGTGTATTCCTGAAAGTACTTCATAAACAACAGATTCAGGAAGAGAAACAAAACAGCAATAAACCATGTTGCTGTTCTGTTTACTGTCCAGAATATCAGCAGTTTAAACTGCTGACAACCAAAAAATGGCAAAGTGTCATGACTCTGAATTAAGAAATCCACTTAGATCAGCAATTTGTGTTATCAGGACACACCTTTAAATAAAGAACTCAATATGAGCAGAAGAAATGAGAAAATGTGAAGTATGCATTCTTTGTAGAGTATTCAAGTAAAAGTAATTCAGAAAGTGTTTTGCCTTTAAAGACAATCTGGTAGTCTGCACAGAAGGATAGCAAATAATGCAATATAATCTGATATAATCATCAAACAGGCAGTTTGATGATCTATATAGAGGCATCTAGCCTCCTTAAGTACTCTGGGAGAACATCATCAAAATTTTTCTAATATGTCTTTTGCATTAGATCATGTAGTCTGAACAACAAAATGAAAGATTATTCTTGGACAAAAAGTATTCAAAAGGCTATTAATGTTGCATGAAACCAGAAGACTGTAGCTGAAGACCTCTTGGTTTTGAGCTGGTGTGGCAAAGGAATGCAAATGAACAGGGACTGTCTTCTCAGGTCTCTCTGCATGCTGTCCCACCATGGCCATGGTGGAGTAATACAGTGCAACACCCTCACATTGATTCTGAACCAAGGCTGAGAAGCTGCATGTTCCACTCTTTGTGTGGCAAAATGGCCCCTGGCTCAGCAACACATGGCCAACCAAGAACACTTGTATAAATGTAAGGTGTTTTAGTGGAGTAGCATGCAAAATGCCTCTCCTGATCAGCAGTGAGTTGAAGTTCAGTGTGGTCATATCATGGTCAGGCTTTTAGTGGCAGCTCATGGTTTCTTACTCAGTGTCTTTTGTTCTTTCTCTTAGTTTGCGCAAACAAGTATCTAGACACATTTTTACAGTCATGTCTGGTGATCTTAAAATGTGGAAAATGAATATTTAATAAATCAGTAAGCACAATGGAAGCATTTCAATTGCATGGACATCAAAAATGCCAAATAGAGATGGGGTATAATTTGGGGCAAAGGAATGAGCAACAATGAATAAGAGGACAGAATGACACTCAAGTTGCTAGGCTCTCCAAATGAATGATACAAAAATCATAGCGTTTCCTGTTACTATATGTGTGAGAAATAGAAACATGTCCTTGGGAATTCCAAATGCAACTTATTCCACTTACTGATGTCAGAGCACATTCTCAGCAAGGAAGAGAAGCACACTGGTTCATTTAATAGACAGACCTCCCAGTACAGACCAGGGCTGGATGTACAAGAAGGAAAGCAGCATTGGGTGAGCTTCCCCAGAGCTCTCATCTCAGAATCACACATAGCTTCAAAATGCTGTAGCCAGACTTCTCCCGGTGCCTCCACTCTTGGCTGAATTATCTGCATGATAGACTGTAGGTCACCTGGTATAGCATTTCTCTGCTCTTTACTAAGACCTATTATGTCTATCACATGACACGATACTGGGTTTTTCTGCATTTTCACCGGCATTTTTTAGCAATCACAATCAGCTGCTGAGTACAACTGATTATTTCTATACTTTTCTTGATGAGAAAGCTAAATTGTCTTCTGAAACATCTAACGTTACAGACAAAAATAATGTATTGATAGTCTAGCGTTTCGTGAATTATTGCCAGTTTTGCTGTATTAGTTTAGTCAAAGTCCCCCCCCCCAAAATCACTTATTCGACATTTTAAAAAGTAAGCCTGCAACTTTTCTATTTGAAATTAATTTAGCTACTTACCATTTATGCTTTTTATGTCATTCTTTTCTTAAATTTCAATGAAAGCTCACAATATGTCATTAACCTCAGAATTAATTTTTTCAACTATTCCTTCTCTTGAATATTTTCATTTTAGACTAAAGTAAATATGAAGTGAGGTTTTGTCATTCTTCTTTTTCTTTGTTTTGTTTTGTGTTAAATGCCAGAAGAATGGAAAATCAATCATTTGTAAAAGTCTGTTACAGACTGCTTCTCATTATGCCCTACTTTAACAGAGTTTCAATCATCTGGAAGGATTATACATGTCCTTTCAAATTCTTGCTTAAGATATAGAAATATAGAGAACTCTGGGACTGCAGAAAAGTAATTCCATTAAATTATGTTCCATTTAAATTCCTCTCAGAAGGCAATCAGACAGCTTTCATCTAAGCTTCATGCTTCTAATAAAGACTGGTTTACTTTCGAATCTACTTATGAAGATCTTGTTGGCAGGCTCCTTAGAGCAGACCTTTTATTTTTTAATTTATGATAATTGCTTAGCATTATATCATCATATAGTTTTTCCTGTTACTGGCCATGGCATTCTTTGCACATCTTGTTTACTTTCATTGGGATCACCTAAAACACTGTCTTCTGTTTCTCTCGATTGCATAATTTGTTCTTCATTAAGAGTATTTCTGTACTTACTGCTTTCATTTATACTTTCATGATAACTATGATACCTTAAAATATGCCCTTTTCTGGGTTGCAAAATCTATGAGAATAGAAATTCCTCATTCTTAAGCAACTCCCAGCTATGGCTTATACTTCCAGGCTTATATACATATTTATATATACATGTTCACAGCTATATAGAAATAGATATATAGATGTACAGGTGTATATAGGATGTAAAGGAAATAAATAAAGGAGAGTTCATCTGAGGGAAGCTATTAAAGCCCCAGACTGAAGAAAAATTTCATGTATCTGTAAAATTGATACTCACAGAGGAGACAAATTACTGCCTTAAGTGTTTGTTTTCTTCTAAGAATGGAGAAACTGATTTACAATGTGTGTAGGTGAAATAAATTTGTAGAAGATTTATACACTGCAAAACCTGAGACCACTTGATATATAGCCTTAGATAAGATATTTTGGCTATTTGAACATTTTTAGGAAAAGACTAATGCCTAATCTGGAGATAACTACCTGTAGGTCTGATGTTTCTTTCAGGCTATTATACAAATATTCAAAGCAGCCACTCACCATGAAATAGGCTATGATTGAATACTGATGTGATTTCTTGTAAATAAGCTGTAATTTACAGAAAGTAAGCATACAGCAGTTACAACAAGTCATTTGTATAGTAAAGCAGGCATAACATATGCAGTGCAAAACAGCAATCATTTATTCTGATTAAATGGTTAAATAATTTTTATCATGGTAAAATTTCCTCATTTTGATTGTACTCAAAAGCTTTGTTGTTATTTGTGGAATTATTTAACAAGCTTATAGTATAAGCAAGTTTCCGAGAAAATATCAATTCCATTGAGGTGATTTAAGATTCTTTACATCTTTCAAATGAAGACATGGATATATAATCTGAAATAATAACCTTCATACATAGCATACATTTGTCTATTGTTTTGTATTTTTAATGGACATTTCCTTATGGCAGCACTCAGTTACAATAGTGGTGGACCGGGAAATCAGAAAGATTTTTTTTTACTTCCACATTTGATTTCCATTAGTGACACTTAAAACATTTATTTCATGGAGTTCCACTGTCATTTCTGGAATCAGAATGCAACAATGGCACTATTTTGTCCAAGTTTACAATTAGAAGTATACAGTACCCTAAGCTTATTGTGAAAGTGGTTCCTACAAAATCCTCATGCATTCAAGTTGCAACAGCTGGAGGGGATTGTGGAAATACAGCCTTTCTCAACATTCTGTTTTTCCACAGTCATCTTAGCCATTTGTAGGACTGCTGTGAACAGCCAGCAACTCTGTATCCTGTCCTGTGCCTAAGATGTTAGGGATGTGTAAGGGAGGAATTCAGTCCCAGGATACTTCAGCAATTAGAAATTTTTAGAAATAACCTTACTACTTTCTCAGGAACTCCAAGTGGTTTCTCTATAAGCACTGACCAAGGAACAGGGAACACAGCCTTAGCAGCCCACAAAACATGTCTGAGAGGAACTGAGCAGCAATATTTCTCTGTAAGCAGAGGAGTATCCAAATGTGGAAAATGTCAGCAGTCTGCTTGAACATGAGGGGAAAGCAAAAAGCAATACACCTGGCAGCCACCTGTTAGGTGACCAAGCTCATCATTTATACCTTTCAGCGTGCAAGGCTTGCATGAGGTATAGATTGTCAGACAGGGATTAAAAATGAGTGAGAAAGATGAAAATTATGACCTGCTCTCTCAGGGTCCAGTTCCATAATTCATCACTGTGGATAGTTTAAGCTCTTCTGTTAAACGTTGTGTGCTGTGTGACGAGCACTGTGTCCCTGCTAGAAGTATCTTCTGGTGACAGATGACCAAGCAGCCGCCTGCTCTCCAACTCTCAGAAGTGGAGGCTTCTGAGTCCCAGACACAGCACCCCAAACTCTATCTTATTTCAGCACAAAGCAGACGTTTCACACATCTGAAAGATCATTATACTTTAAATGTTCCTTAAAAACTGCTGAAAGTGCTGAACTGCTTTGCATCTGACTGTTTGGAAGAGCCTTGCTCAAAAAATATTTCAACTGCTCCAGTTCTGTTAGCATCTGGACATCTTTCTGACGTCAGAGGGGGATGATGAGATCCAGATGCTATGACTTACTGATGTTTTCATTAACTTCTTAGCAGCTTTGTCTTTGTTTTGTTTACCAACTGCAACTTCTTGACTCCAACTCACATATGTGAGCGTTACTGGGGGGAGAGCAGGGAGAAGAGCTAGAAAGGAGGGGAGCAGCCAGAGAAATGAAATTAGTGCTTGGCAGAGACCCAAGGTAACTGATTTCTCTTATTACCATGTGCTGTTCCAGGATATGCAGCCTGTGGGAAGGTCAGCCCCAGGCATTAGGAAACATTTTGCCGAGTTGCTATTTTCAGTAAAAAATGAGCTATATGATTTGCTAATTATGTTCCATTTTAGCAGTAAACATATTAAGCTAAAGACAACAGGAAATAAGAACATAAGATAATATTAACAACAAGCTCCTGAACTTTACATTTACAATCATGCCTAGACCTAATTGCCATGTAGAGAATATTTATTACTCTGAAGGAATGCCACTATTGCAGTAGACACAGGGGGGAGCCCAGTTACAGTGTAGGTTGCATAGTAGAAAATAGCTGAATACTTCTTTTAAGGAAATGTTGGCAATAAACAGAGTACAAAAAAAAGTACACATCCAGCCATCTGTATAGCATCTCTATGGCAATAAATGTTTTATATGTTTGCTAATTTTATATGATAGAATTCCATCTTTAAGAATTTCAACAATTTTCAGTTGAAAGTTTCCAACTGAAAACAGTCTTCTTGCTGGCAGAACAGTTTCCCTGATAGTTCACATCTCATTAAGAGGCTGAGTCAGATTTTTAAGCCTGTGTCTCAACATGCATTTTGCATTTTATGTAGCTGCACGGTTCAAGTCTGGTGGAAGGGGTGAAAGGGAGAGACATATCAAAGTACATTGGTTGACACTATTATGCATTGAACTTTGCAGCATGTTCAGCAGTGTGTGAGAAAATGAGATCAAGAAAGTCCCGTTTTGAAGGAATTATAACTGTAAAACAATCAGTGCTAGGGCTCAGCTGGAGGAGATAAATTCAGAACCTATACAAAAGTATTTACTATTTGCATTACACATGCCATGGTTACTCAGATCAGCACCGGCAGAGAACTTGCCAGACCTCAAGTTCTTCCAGCAGTACCCAAGTTATTTTGACCTGGGCTCTGGTATGAATAGCAGAGGGACAAAATGGGCCAAATTCTCCTCACGCAGCAAACATCTCCTAGAGGCTGCTTGTTGCTGTCAGTATCTCCAGAGTGTGAAAAGTTAATTTAGCAAGTATAGCTTATTTTTGAATTATGGCTGTGTTTGAGCATGCTCAGTGTGCACATATTTGTGTCAGTCTTACACAAAGGCTTCTAGTAAAAATAATGGGAGAGGAATGTTTAGGCAGATTCTGCTTCCAAATGTTAAATCAAACATCCAAGAAGGAATGAACAAAGTAAGTAATGGAAAGCAGCTAGCCAGTCAGTTAGTTAGAAAAAAAATACTAGTGTAGCATTGTTTGGTAGTAAGATCTGAGAAGGAATTTGCAATGTAATGTGTTACAAAGTTGTCACCAAATGTGCATAGAGGCTGCAAGATATGACTTTTCTGAGTTCATCCTACTTCCCCACTCCTTAACTTTGACTTTAGTGGCATCTCATGTTCTCCTGCATGATAATCAAATAGAGCCTATTCACAGTTGAAGCTTTTGAATAGAAACGTAATATAAACTAGAGCATTTTATATGTTGTAGTTTCTGACAGGAAGGGATGAGAGTTTTGCACATTCCTTTGAGGGAACTTACCCAGTGAAAATGTATAGAGACTAAGGAAAGTCTACATTCTGTGTTTCTCCTGTGTTTTCACTTTTTAAAGTCTCTATCGGGTACCAAGGCAGCTTCATTTGGCAGAGGAGGTAAGAGAACCAACACCATACTCCATATGTTTAGCTTAAGTTATCTTTTTCATTCAGAGAGTGCTTCAAAAGCCTTCTAGTCTGTATCTGAGAAGCTCATGTCAAAACGTCACAGCACCCTTTCACAGTTTGTGACATATTATTCTTGCTACTTGATGCTCTGAAGCTGAACATTGGCAGCCACCCTAAGAAGGCAAAGTACCTGCCACCCAAGCTGAAGTAACAACTGGCCTGCCTTGGTAAGCCACAGACAAGAAGGGTTTGGCACATACCATTGCATGTTGCTGCCAATCACAGCAGAAAATCTGCAGGCATTGAATCAACTCTGGTCTGCAGGATGGAGGAAAGTGGAAATTTCTGTAATCCAGTGTATACTTTGTATAACATTAAATGTAGGATATACTCCTGTTGGCTTTTACTTGCTTCATTAATCTGATCTTCAGGGCAACTGAATCCTTGATATTTGTAAAAGAGAGTTTCACTTTGAAATGCTAGGTCAAGGAGTTTTGCTCCAGTCATCATTTTTACTTGACGTGTTTTCTTATACACACCTGTGCCATGCAGTGCTATTTGCACATCTTTGCAGTCATTGTTCAGAGGGGACAGAGACATAAGTGTGAAATATTTACAAATGAAGCCTGGCCTCAGTCTTTGTTTACTCTGAATATCTATAATTTGTCAAACATTTTGCCCTCAGACATGCACACAGCTTCCTGGTACATTGTGTTTGCCGTGATATAACAGCTCAAGCCATGCCTCCTTCTGTTCATCCTGAATTTTTTCATTAAAAGATGATAAATTAAAGCTTCAAACATGTGAGATTTATCTGCCACAATGTTGCTGCTGATCAGTAGTTCAGTAAATATTTCTGGTTTCTGTTGAGCACCAGAGTTGCACCCCCGTGAGTCCTGGCATACATCAGTATGTACTAAAGTGATTAGGTAGCATGATGTTTTTCAGCACAAATAAAAACATCTTTTTTTCCTGAGCACGGTGACAGGGAGTGGTTTATTTTATCCTCAACTAAGTTGTTGAAGAGTAATCAGTAAGTTGAAAAAAAAAAAATTAAAAAAATGAAGAATTTTAAGTGATCTTGTGGAAAGGAATAGAGGACAGACTCAACTGAAAGTATTCTGGTTCCAGTAAAGAAGCCTCTGACAGAGATTCTGAGGCAGTTGCAGATGTCAGGCAGAACACTATTTTATCTCCTGCTGCTTTTGACCAGTAAAGCAGTAATTGAGATTCGTCCAAAGAGGAAAAACTGCAAACTTGTTCCTAAAAATCTCTTTTTCTGCAGAACCAGAAGGAACTAGATTGCAATCAGGCATTTACATTGATGAACTTGTTTGTTTTTGTGCTTTAAAAATTTGCTGAATGTTCGGATTGACATTCACACAGAATCACACATTCTAGTTCTTTAATATGAAAGTGCTGGTGACATACAGCTATACACCACATATTTTAGAAACCTAAGAACCTAATGAGATTTACACTATTGATAAGATCCTGACATTCAGTCTTGTAGCTAGCATCAGAGATTTTTCTTAAAGTTGTATCAGTTAAGAAATGGAAGATGATTTTTCTGTGAGATTTTTTTTCTCAGTGTAATATATGTTGTCATATATATTACATACAATAATCTTACACAAGTATATGTATGCACTGTTGATCAGACTTTTGGTTTCAAAAATGAGTTGAAGTGAATGCGATAAGAAGCATTATTAAGCAAAAGTAATCCTGTTGTTGGAATTTTTAAGGATCTCTACTAATGCTTCTTCCTTTACCTTTAGATTTAGTTTGGAGGTCAGTCCAGAGTCCACTGAGAGCTCTTCTTTGGTGGACTGCAAGTTCATCTTTTTGCATCTGAGATTTAATGGAACAACCATGGTTCCTTTTCTAATGCCAGAAAGATTATTATAATCAACTGTAGCCTTTTGCATTTTAAATGTCCTAAAAACTCACTCAATGACTTGCACATTTTTTGAGAAATCTGTATATTTGATTTTTATTTATAGAGTTCAGATGTTTGTTTTCTGAATCTTCATACACCAGTAATAGCTTCTTTAATGTGATTTTTTCAAGTATTTTGAAGATAAAATTTTCTGTGGTCAGCTGAGACCCTCAAGCAAGCACTCAGCTATTTCAAGCAGGACTGCACAAATATTTATCATTGGCATCAGCACAAGTATTATAGAAACACAGACTCCTTGGCTTATTTCCCACTCATGGCAGTTTAAAGAGAACTTGAAGTCACTTTCCAATTTGATTTCTTTGAAAGTACTTGGTAAAATTTGTTCCATTTCTTATTGCCATATTTTGTCATCTATGCGCTTTAAACACTTGTTCTGACATAGTAAAATATTAAATATCTTCTCTCTCTCATTACAAAAGTAAATGTCTTCAGTACCTGTAAGAAATTTAGAAGTGTCACAAAGTATATGCATGGTTCTGTTTCATGATGTTTTAACCTTATTGAAGCTAACCATGGATGATATAATCATCTGAAGATCTTTTTTCTTTGACAAACAGATAGGCAAAACAGCTGAAATGGTGGACAGCCAGTGAAACTGAGAAAAAAAGAGAGATTAGAAATTAACCATCTTGACTTTTTTCCTTTAATAATAGATATTGTTAACTTGAAATTAGCATAGAAAATGTTCTAATTATTTTGTAACATCTACTGGACATGAAGTAATACAGTTAGATGATCTCAAATGGAAATAGTTTTTATTTGCAGCAAATTTAAATAGCTCATGTCCTACTAGAAGCAAAGAATTTTGCTGATGTGAATGCAGTAATAACTTCACTAAGGAAAGAATGTTGTCCAGCATAATATGAACAAGACAGGCATTTTCATGAGATTTTAGAGGTCAATAAAAAGATAGTCCACATTTCTTAGTCTGTGCAACAACCACAAATAGAAATAATTCAACAAGCCTACATAAGAAGCTTGTAACTTGTATCCTTGCACTGAACTGTCACTGTGAAGTTTATGGGTGACCATAAAATCGAATTCTTTTCCTGGTATCCCATCATCTGAATTCCTATATTGTTCTCACTATCACTCCATCAGATCTGTGCGTTTAAAAACAGAAATAACAACAATCTCCTTTTATCATTTGTTCCTTGGACTATAAAAAGTAAAAATGATTAACAAGAAGCTTTAATTCTCTTTTCATAAGTTTGTAGTCTTCTTCCATATTTTAATTAGTACTATTTATAATACCTATTTATCTTATATTTTAATGTCACCAGGGTTAGCATCCTTAGACAGCCCATTTGAAAGTTGAAACTGGTAGTTTCTGATCCCTGAGCCCATGACTGCTTTTAATAAGACCTACTGAAGCTGTTAGGAATTAAAGGTCATTACAGCTTTGTGTATATTTGGGCTATTTGGCAAAATTAGCTTGCCATGGTGGCCTGATGGGTAATGATGATCACATCTGGTTCCATTTCTTTGGAGCTACCACAGCAAGATGTAATTTCAAACATGAGGTTTCAGTATCCACCACCTGGGGAAATCTCCACAGGGATTTAACTCTTCTCTGCCCCTTGCATTTAAGATCACTCACTCCATTGCTCCTTTTGTCCTCAGTGCTTCACACCATTTCATTCCTATCATTTTTGTTTTCTGCCAGCAGTCTATTCACAGTATTTGGCACAAATTTATTCAAGACAAGGACTGGCAATAGCCATGTGTTCATGCAGTGCCTGGAACAGGTGCTGAGCACCCTCTAATGCATCTCTAATGCAGTGACAGTGCTGTGGATGAGGACTTATTTGAGGAAAGAGGATTCACAGCAATGAGTGCAGATCACTTTTTTCCTAAATAGGAGAAATATTTTACACTGTACAATGTGTTATAAGCAAGACATAGAATTATCAGCAGGAAAATCTATATTGAAAAAAAGTATTTTTAAGCAAATTATCTTTGTAAAAATGCTAGCAACAATGGTATTTAATGTGTTGTATTTCCATGGGTATACTGTACATCTTATACTTCTCTGCTATTTATTTTTTTCTTACCTTTTTACTGGTCACAGTTCATTGAATTAAAAAGGCTTGGATAGTAACAAAGGGAAGGAGGGATATCTGTCTAACTGCCTATGGGAATATACCAGAGTTTCCACTGATATTTTCCTGTATTTTCAAAGCAGATTAGGATAGAATGTGTATCTGCTGATTTCATCTTAAATGCTTAGTAAGAAGCATGGAGTACCATAATAATATATTATTCAGGAAAATAGGAAAGCAAGCAAACAAACAAATGAAAAACAACCAGGAATTATTTCATGAAGCCAGAACAAATTTACTTCAGTTCTTGAAGAACAACCTACATTTTACACCCAATAAGTGAGTATTTTTATCTTCTGTTTCAATTCTTTCTGCATTTGTAAATCATCATCAGAGCTGGTTTTTGGCTTCCCCCATGCATTAGGCAACAGAAACAATGTGTCCATGTGGATTTGTTGTCATTCTCTGTGCATTTGTGTGAACACTGGCATATAATTAATTTAAAAGCAGAATGAAAACACACTTTAAAGCACTTGCTATTGAAGCAGAAAGCAAGAAGTCTTGTGATCACTCCTACAGGAAATCCCATAAAACTGTATTTGCAAATTTCAGGTTGTTAATTGCCATCAGCTGTCTCTTACTGTGCATTAAAAGTCCTCTGACAGCATGAAAAACTGCTGGGCTGTGGCACAACCTTGATGCTTTAGTGGGAAGGTGCCCCAGCACAGCTTTGTGAAGGAAGCCAGATGAATAACATAAGACCAAGGACTCTCTCAGAAGAAGGATAAAGGAAATAAAATTCCTACACTGAAACTGGTTCTCATCTGCCTGAGTAAGATAAACTCTTGCATTTAACCAAAACTTTTCAAAACAATTCTCATGAAGTGTTTACAACCTCTCAAAAAACTATGGTCTTAGAGGGATAGAAGTAATCCTGTAAACCTTACTTCTGACTAAACTAAAGCAGTGTTCTGAAACTAATTTTTATCCAGAAAGTATTCCCACTTTTTTTTCCCTCTCTTTTCAGTGTTAATTTTGTTTACAAGATGCATTTTTTTCTATCCAAAGGCCTGATATATTATGTCAAGGCAGCGATTTTATGGATATAGGACAATGAGTGCCTGACAGTGCAGAATTATAGTAGGCAGAAAATATGATTTAAAACAGCCTTTTCATAAACAAGACAAAAATCTCAGTCATATGAGAATTTTCTTCAAAAATAAGGAGATATTAGTATAATTCACAATTGAACTGAGGGTGAGAACACCAAGTATCCTAATATATTGTATTGGGTGTTGAAGAGAGTCTTGCTCCAAAATATTTTTCATTTTCTCTCACACGCAGTCTGGCACATGCCATAGCCTGTACTGAACAAACTGAAATTTTCAGCAAAGAGAGCATCATTCATTTTAGTGGAGTTGCACCAAATATTCATAAGTAGAGTTCCGATAACATTAGGAAATACATGAGAAGTTCTCCTCGTCTCTGTTTCAGAATAAAAAATAGAAAGTTCTTTCATGTTTGAAGCTCCATGTGTTTTTCTGCTGCTGTTCCAGTACTCTGTGTATGTGCACAGAAAAAACAATCTCAACTTTGATATGCAACTGTCCATGAAAAGGCAGAGAAGAAAAATCTCTGCAGCCAGCAGTTTTGACCTCCTAAAGCTAACATCAAGCTGACCTTTCCAGAAAAGCAGGATCTTCTTTCTTCCTGCTTTTCAGTAACATGCATGTGCAGTAATGTTGTCCCAGGAAAGTTCTTCCAGCTCCCAGTGAAGGCACACAGTATCTGAGCATGGTCTCGGATGGGGGTAGAGGAAATTTTCTTAACACCTCTCTCTAACTCAGTCCTTAGTCAGTGGCAGTTCACAAGCTGATTCTGAGAAATTTTTCATTTTATATCTACATATATATGTGTGAGTACATAATAATAAAAGGTTTCTGACATTATTCTCACTTGCAGTTGAGTCTTTTAACAGTGCCTTGGTAAGATTCAGCTCATTTGAAGTCCCTTTAACTTCAGTGGAATGGTATAAACAGCAGTAAAACTCCACGCTGCTCTAGAAACCACCTTGCCCAAGGTGGTATCAAGTTCTGCAGTGGTAACAGTGGGTGGGGACATGCTGCTAACCACCACACTTTGGACAGGGTTTCTGCTTTCAAGAAGAGAGAGCAACTGCAAAGCCTGCCCTAGCCAAGCTAGCAGCAAGCACCGCAACAAACCTAGCTCTGATTTTTTGGCCTACATCTTTTTGAAGGTGGGGGTTTTCCAGGTTACCCCACAAACTCAACATGAGAAGAGCACCTGAATATCTTAGACCCAAACATGTACACTCACGTTCTAATGGGTATAAGTAAAGATGAGAAATTAAGGATGGGAAACAACCTTACATAAAAAGGTGGAGCAGCATTAAAGATCAGGTCTGAATTTTGTTATGTAGCAATACAATAAACTTCCTGGAGATTCAAGATCAGTTTTTTTGAGTTATATATCCTCTTTGCCATTTGTGAATTAATTTGAACTGAAGGCATGCTTTAGACATTTCTGCTGTGTTAGAGAAATTATAGCAAATTGAAATGTCACTGCAGGTAAATAAAGAAATGCACAAACTGTATACGTATTTAGCAGACAGCTACATGGGAATATAGAGAGAAATTAAAGGGAGAAACTGAAAATTGCATGCACAGGTATGCAAGGCACTTTAACAAAGTGGTAAAGTGTGGCATTTATTGGAGGACAATGAAAAGAGCTCACTTTTTAAATTCTTAACAGTAACAATTACCAATTAAAAATAACAATTAACAGTTCTGAATTAACAATAAAACTGAGAATCTAACTACAGTATTTCAGCTGTAGCTAACAAATTAGGCAAACAGAAATGCAAATTAATTTTATTCTACTTGGTGAAACTGTAGCATCTAGTAAGAATCTATGAACAGGTGCACTTTTGTGTCACATAACACACATGAGAAACTGGCCTTTAAAACTCTACAAGCATCTTTCTGGATTTTAAAATTATCAGGAGTTAGGCACTTTTTCTCCAAAAAACATTTTTTATGGACTGTCACAATTATGAGACACTATGTGCAAACAGTATAGTTCTTGAACTGTATAACCAGATGAGCTAAATACATACTACACTGATCTTGTAAGTGTAGTAGGAGTATATAGGCACCTCCTGACTTCTTTAACCATCTTTTCTGATTTTTTATGATTATTTAAATGTATACCAGAAATCATTCTCACTTAGGTACAATTATGCTTAGTTTTCTGTAGAGTGGTTCTGATGAACCTGGACTCATTCAGAAGAATTATTTCTTTCTTATTTCACCTGAGTTCATTCCTTACAGATAAACAAATATCAGCTCATCAAACAACTCATTACCTTTGTTCCTTCTCACCATTCACAGGCTTTAAATACCACTGGCATTCATAACAGCTATTTACAAATGTGCTGTACTTATAGCATTAAGTGACATGAGTGCTTTACGGCTCTATTTACAAGATATCAAAGTGGTTTCTTACAGAGTAGTGCTATTTCCCTCCTGCTCTGGGCACATGAAATCAGTGAACCTAATAAAGTAGAAAAGCCTCATTAATGGAAGCAACTGTCCTTTGTGAGTGAGCAGCAGAAAGCAGCAGATCAAAGGTGCCCTGTTTCCTTGAGTAGTGTCTGCACATCTGTTTTCTTTATATCGAATGTGCGATTAAACTTTCTGGATAACAACAACAAAGCTTTTTGCTACTATTATTTTTCTAATACACACTGACTTCAGTTTCAACCTTTATCTAAAAACATTTAAAGGTTTTTTAATATGCAGTTACCAGTCTGATTGATATAAACTGTGTTTAAGTTTAACCAGGATGTTGAGAGATGGAATGCTCCTTATCTGTCTATACTAGATGTAAATAAAAAGATCAGATAGCACCATGCTAGGGTTAACTTTTCTTCAAAATAACACCAAAAGCTGGTGTGTTTCACAACTATGCCCAACTGCAAACAAGACCAGGAGTGGATCTGTTATTACAACAGTAGCTTTTCTCTTACTTTTAAAAAAGAAAACTAAATTATAAAGAAGGTCATAATTTTTGTGCAGTTAAAAAAAAATAAATAAAATCATCATTTTGCGAGATCATCGCTAGCTGGGACCAAATCATTGATTTCTGCTGTCTGGAGTCAAGACATCCAATTTAAATACTGATTTTTTAAAAAAAAAAAAAAAAAAAAAAAAAAAACTTTTAAAAAGTGCTTTTTTTCCTAGTTTTTGTTTGTTTGTTTGTTTGTTTGTTTGTTTTTTCAGATAGGAAAAACATTATGGTACTGAATTAAAACTCTAATGTGCCTATCTAGCATGATTCCTACTCTTGTATGTATATTTTTCTGCATTGTATTTTGCTATATAATTTTTTTTCCCCTTTAAATGTGGTATTTTGGTCTTTACTCAAGACAACTCCTATGTTAATACATTACTTGCATTAAGATGGCTTCTGTGCATGTGCACCCAGATGCAAGGAGAAAGAAGTTTTGAAAAGCTAAGAAATCAGAGTCTCGTGTATCTGCCTAGATAGATACAGCAGTCCCGTGGGTATCAATAGGAAGGAACAAGAGCGGGCAGATGTTTCAAGCACAGGAGGAATCTTTGCCTCAGCACTTACTGCCCATATGCCATTAACACAGACTGACACAAGGTAGTAGGCTGATTAGTAAGCAAGATACCAGAAGATATTTTGTGGGCAAATCTCTTAGTAATGAAAGTGGCTGCACGCCTGTGACTGAGCAGCCCATCAGAACTGCAAGACCACTTCTGTTTGTAATGGGCAGTGATGGGAAATGAGAGAGTAGCTCAGATTGCAATGCATCAAGCATAACTGTGCCTGAGAGGACAATAACAAGAGTCCTTTGAACTCCTTCCTCACCTCCCATCTGGTATACAGAACTGAGGCAGTAAAGTAAATGCAGTGAAAAGTGCTACATATTTTTACATAGCACTGCACATATGTTCCTGATGTTGGTATCACCCAGTGCCCACTGCAGTCCAACTGGTGGATTCATCAGTATGTACAGGATGGCAAAATGCTGCCCATCTCTGAGTCAGCACTGCTCCAGGAACTCACAGACAGGTTTTGCAGTGTATTTATTTCTGAATAATTGCAGCACTCACAAAAAAAAAAAAAAAAAAAAAAGACATTTCTGACAATACAGGAGAAATCTCCATATCTTGAGAAAAATAAATCTCTATGTAAAACACATCAAGAAACCTTTCTACTCAGGAAGGAAAACAGATAATTTTAATTCTAGTGTTTCTATTTGTAACCTAATATATTTCTTCAGCTAAAGAGGACAAGCAGTGACTTTAAATAGGTCTCCTTGTTTCCTCTTGTCCATATCACTCCCTAAAGTGTTCTCCACCCTATCCTTGTTTGAAAGATATCCTTATTCCTTCTTATTTATGAAGGTCAGGTCATCCAATTCAGTTACAAAGTCACAAGACAAGCTAAGGGCTTTTGACCAATAGCAAATGTTACATATTGTATGCCATTAGTACAACCTGGGAGCAGTCTAGAAACAGCATAAACACTTATTAAAATGTTCAAGGGAAATAGATGCATGAAGAATGCTCATTTCTTTATTTTGCTCTTTTTTGTTCATATATATGCATTGTTTCACACATTCAAGGAAGTTACAATCATTCGATTAGTGCTGACTTTGGTTAGCAGAATGATTGTGTATACATCAAGTTGAATTTTCCTTCCAGAAAGAAGACAGAAGTAACAGCCAAAGACATTCCTAAAGGAAAACTGTAACTCTTACAGTATTTATTCTTCACAATACAATTCAAGAATTGAAACTACAAGTATGAAGGCTTGCATTTTGCAAGCAGTGACTCTAACTGCAGCTCATTTTATGTCTGTCTTTTAATGAGTACAGAAGGGGCTGGACTATGTGCATCTGAATACAGAATCTAGAGTAATTCCTTACAAGCACAAAACTTGTCCTACAAATAAATTTGAGCATGCCCTACACGTAAGCGCTGATCACAGTGAAATTAAATTTGTTGGCAGAATCAGGCCAGAAACAGAAGGCATGAGATGAAGTCAGTTGGTCATGTATATGTTGAAACTATGCACTTAACAATTTGTTTCACCCAAGCTGTTTCTTTTCAGATATATAATGAATACTTCATTAAATCCATAATCTACAATCTGTAATCTACAATTTTTTTCAAAAATGATCATTTTTATTTAAACTTATAAAATGGCACTAATGGACATTTTGTCCTTAGACTAAGAAATAGGAAGACATTCTTGTCATGAGGCTTTTGATATCATCATTTTTTATGCAAGTTAATCTCCATGACACATTAGCAGTGTGTGCTGGAGAGCAATGTAATCAGAAATTAGAAACAAAAAGGGTGAAATCAGATTGACCTTTGGCAAGTCACAACTCCTCTATTAGATGTGGTCTGTAATGTATAAATACTATCTTATGTCTCTTGTTATTCCAAATAAAAAGAAAGCCACATGTTCATGATAGAGTATGACTTTTCAAATGCCACCAAGTTGATTTTTCCTAAAACCATACTGCAGAGCCACTTATGCAAAAAGATGTGTGCATGTGCAAGATGTCTGGGGTAGAACTTGAATATTACTCTAAAGAGTTTGCGTTCCAGTGTTTGTATTTATGGCACAGCTTCGTAACTCCTGTTTTGGAGATTTCCTTTCTTCTTATGTTACTGATGTAGTTGCAAAACAAGAATCAAATCTAAGGAGAATCCTAAGCCATGTACTTATGAATTTGGTGATTGCATGTATGTTTTGAGAGTCGAGAAAAAGTGTCAGTTTAGCAGTCCATCACCTGTGGTCCTCTTTCCATTTGATTGATTGCGCTTATCCCTTAAGATAAAGGATAATTCTTACAGATTTTTGCTGAGGACATAAACCAAACACTGAGAATATGCAGTGGTTATGGCAGAGAAGAATTTGATTGTTTCATTTAATAGACTTTCAGACATTATATAACTTCTTACCCACACTGTCACACTAACATCCAGAGCTATTACACCTACACTAAATGGATGTGAATAGCTAGACTTTTAAAAGTTCAGGCAATGAGTAAATTGTGTTAAGCATTTATGACTTGCTAAAGTGTATGTTGGTGGTTATAAACAGAGCGTACTCGTCAGTGCTTTCCGCTAGGCATTTCAATGACTCTTGAGAACATGAAAAGTGTTGGTGACTTAACTGAGCCGTGGGAATTCAGAATTATTGATTGGAGTTTGGAGAGATAAAATATGATTGTACATATGGAATGCATAAAAAATAGAAGGCTTTATTCGTTGTTTCTTGAAACATAATTAATTTTTTTAGTAGATGAAAATTATTGCCAGTACATAGTATAGAGTGGATATGTATAAATGATAAATCTTCTGTTGATTTTTGCCTTTGTTTTTATTTGCAAAATAGTCATGACCAAATAATGATTTTCTGAAACACAATTATTTCTAGAAGGTTTTTAACAGAGATGTCCTCCAGGTTTCTTGATCTCATAACTTGTGAATAAGTAATTTCTTTCCAACAAGAAACAAGTGATTAACTATTGTGCTGGCCTTCCTACGAAAGCATGTGGCTGTTCCAGTGCTCTAGCCCTCACTCACTCTAACCCACACTTCTCCAGGGAATATTATTCCCAGATAGTTTCGTTCAGGATTATTTTATATCTGTCTGTCCAGTATGGTTTAACTACAACCCATTCTCATGAAAGGAAGCTCTGTAAGCCAACTTCTGCTCCTGTACATCTGCCAGCCTTGACAACACCTGACAGGACTGATTTTCAATACTGATTTTTTTTTTCCCTTTCTCTAATGAAAGTTTGTGTGAAACCCTGTTGCATTGAAGGAAGTGGGAATTTTGCCAGGACTTCATCCTATCTGCTTTCTGAGACTCCCCATGAAAATGTGCTATGTCACATGACATTCTTAGCAGAGTGTTGGGTCGGGTATATCCTGCAGAAAGACATCTCTTGTAAACAAGATTTAGCAATCTTGGAGGGAATTTCCTGCTGTTGGTCAGATTGTTTTGAACACCATTGACCTTGCTGCAGATTTCTATTCTAAGAGCAACTATTCATCTGTGTCCTAGGATCAGTTGCTTTGATGACAGTAACTGCTGGGGGGTGGATAAGGAAATCTAGAGACACTCGTTCCAGTTGTGAGGCCTGCTGATAACCAGCCCAGACTGTGCTCTGGCTAGTCTATACCAATTTAAACACCATTTGGAAGGAAATAGCTTCGCTGAGGAAGGAAGAAAATGAATGCGGAAAACAAACCAAAAGAATTCCAAGTTTAGAATTAACCTAGACCACATCATGATACCATCACACTACCAATATCTCACAACAAAACACATCAAGCACCTCTCAGCTTGCTCTAAAAATATATTTCTAAAATGCACGGGCATTTGCAACATTCTCAGACTCCCTTCATTGAGCAGTCCTTATTAAGCAGATGAATCTGCACCATTTGTTTCTACTTTGCAAAGAATGTCACATTCCTCAACAAGAAAAAAAAAAAAAAAATCCATACCTCTGGGACTGTAAATGACTGTTTCATGGACAGTTTTTTCTAAACACAAGGAAGAGATCTAGGCACAAACACCAAAGCATGGGGAACAAAACTGATTTAATTAGTTAGCTTCTTATTTTCTAAGACAAAAACACTTCTGCATTTTAAATCTTTCCTGTATAAAAACATGATATTTTTATAAAAATTGTGCTTTAGTAGATTTAAACAATTTCTGAAAGTAACATTTTCCTGGGTCTTTGTGAATGGCCAGCCTTCACCCTTCCCAATATGTTTGTAATGTAATGTAGTTTTTATGTATCAAAGAATTCATAGCCTTCGAGCCTGCAGCCATGCCAAATCAGATAATGGAAATTCAAGATAAAGCAGTGAAAATAAAAGAAAATTTCTTCTTGATCATACTGCATGAAGAGCATCTTCTTAGAAGGGTTGATTTCTTCAGACAATCTCAACATTTTATGGGAGTTCTTTCCATTTTCTGTCCACTGTACTATATAATAAAGAACAGGCTATGACTACAGAAAGAACAAACGTAGTCTGAAATATTCTGAAATGGTCAGAAAAATTTAAAAAATTACAGATTTTGCATGAGTATCAACCTTTTAACTACAGTAAATATTCAATATCTTTATTTGTTACAGAAACTACAAGTGCCTGACATAATTTTCAATATTTTGGATTCTTATGAAAAGAACAACTCAAAAAAAGGTCTTTTCAAAGTGATTTATCAAATGCTTTTGAAAGGTTTTAAAAGGACAGAATGAATGCTCAAGGTGAACTGACATGAAAACAGCCTATGCCATTGTGCCCTTAGTATTTCAGCTAAGAGTCAAACATACTCCAGTTTTGGTTAGAAAAGTGAGAACCAGGTTTAAATCTATATCATAGATGTCCCAGATAGTAAACAGTCAGGAAAAAGCTAGTCTGAAGAACTCCTTTTCGATGTGGTAGAGATCTTTACCTTGGGTCAGCAGAATATCCAGTGATGAACATGAGTAAGCTTTCCACAGCAGCACACCATCTGCTAAAGGAGAGTGCATAATTACTGTCTAAACAAGTTACTGGAATGTAGGCTTGATACAGAAATCACTGGATAAGGTTTTGGTCTATATTTCATAAAAGGTCTGACTACAGAGGCTAATAATTCCCTTTATAATTCCTGATTCTTGATTTTTTTTGATTTTGTTTTTTTTTTTCAAAGAAAGCTGCATTCTCCTTCTGTAGATAGAACGGGTGCTTCATGGTGGTTTTCTAGAGACTATTGCTTGGAAAATCTGAATGTTTTCCAGAGTTTTTAATATGTTTCTCTGAAAACAAGCTGATTCTAATCATAACATATACTGATCACGTGTTTAGCTGTCATACCATTGTTTTCTGTAGTGTAGGCTGAGGTTTGCTTAATGTGAAATAAATGCCAGCACACTCCTCTGCTGTAACTGTATGAATCATAAAATGGAATCACAGAATCATAGAAACAACAAGGTTGGAAAAGACCTTCAAGATCATCTAGTCCAACCGTCCACATAGCACCACTATCTTCCACTAAACCATGTCCCTCAGTACAACATCTGAATGTTTCTTGAACACCCCAGAGCTGATGACTCCACTACCTCCCTGGACAGCCCATTCCAGTACCTGACCACTCTCTGGGAGAAGTACTTCCTAATATCTAAACTTAATCTCCCCTGGTGCAACTTGAAGCCATTTCCTCTAGTCCTATTGCTAGTTACACGGGAGAAAAGGTCAACCCCACTCACCACAAGGTCTCTTTAGGTAGTTGTAAAGAACAATAATGTCACCACTGATCTTCCTCTTCTCCAGACTAAACAATCCCAGCTCTTTTAGCCACTCCTCATGAGGAGGAGATCCTCTTTCCACCACACTCTTATTTTGACCAGATCCCACCCTACTTACACCATCATAGGACATACAAAATATAATTTTATTTTTCACAATGCTTTATGAGAAGAATTAATGGCCTTACTAAGACCTGTGCTTTAGGGGAATTTCTTTATGTCAGGTTGCTGAACATTTAAGCTGTTTTGAAACATCTTCTGTTTGTATTCTTCATGCGTGGGACTGAAAAAACAGAAGACACTCACTGCAGTTTCTTCTGTGACATTTCTGCCCTGATACAGAGCTCCCTATTAGGCTTACACTGTAATCAGCTATCACCTTCCCTCATGTTTCTGCATTTCATCACTCAACTTCCTTTTGGTCTTGCTGACACTCTCCGGCACACCTTCCTTGCAGTCACTTGAATGTCAGTTAGCAGCTGCATTCTCTCACACACCCAGCCTCACTGATCAGCTTGAGAAGTACTAGCAGACACCACTGTCTGTCCTTTTTTCTATTATTACTTCAAGCCTTTCTGCATTTTTGAAAGACATTTAATAACATAATCAATTGGAAGTTGATCAGAAAACTCATACCTACATACAGTGTTCATACTGAATTGCTCATAAATTAAATAGCCTATTTAAAGAATTCAGGATGCCTTTCCTGTATCATCGCTATGGGGAGAAAAAAGTGAAGAATATTGAAACTTCAAAAAATCTGTACAATGGTACTGAGAGATGTTTCTGATTTTGGAGGTGCCTAGAAATGGCCAATGCACAGCTGCAAATCTGAACATTTACTATATTTGATAATTTTTGTACAAATAGAAGAAATAAGAGGTTATAAGTTTCAGCATAATATTACATCTCACACATCTTTAGGCTGTTCAATCAGTTAACTTACAAAGCTGGTACTCTCAGTGCCCCTTACCCAGTGGAGAGGCAGAGACACTTCTCCAAAGGCTCATCTGTTTCCCCTTTATGAGGTTTGCCCTCTAGAATGTGGAGATGTCTCTCTTCATTTGCATCCAACATCTCTGAGTTACCAAATGCCTGTTCTCAAACCTACCCACTCTTCCTGTTGCAACTATGGCTGTCTTATTTATCTATTTTCCTCAGTGATGTGCAATTTCTGGTCTCAAGAACTTTTTTCTTAATATATATTTTTATCTTTACTATCATGCTACTACTAATTCTCTGTTGAGTTGTACCTCATAATTCCAGGAAGAATTAGAACACTTCACACCAAACATTACTAAAAATTCTATCAGATTGTCAAATGTGTGCTCAAAAACAATCCAGCAAATGCAGCTGTGCATTTTCCCCCGTTTATTACTCCTGCTACTCCTGTTTTGTTTCACGTAACCAGATTTTGACTTTTCCTTTAAAATATTTCCTTTAGTAAGTACCAACTACTTCAGCCCACTGGTCAGAATACCCAGTCTTGCCTAATGTTTCCTCAGACTTCCCTTCCTAACAGCCTGCCTGGGTATTTGTATACTCCTCTCTTCAGCACAGATTAGAAATTGTTATTTCTGCTGAATGAACTTTGATGATAAGGCCAGATCTGGCAGCTGAAAATGGCACACCAGTGCACATATGTTGTTGTGTAGGTAAGTCACTATCCTCCTGACCTGCAGCCAAGACACTTCCCGGTCCCTTCTGTGGGTGAGAGAAGATACTAGTAGAAGCAGCTGGTATGAAATCCGGCTGCTTAATCTTGAAAGATGTTGACTGAAACAAAGAGGCTTATATTTATGTATTTTAAGACAGAGGCTTTCACATTATCAACAGATACTTATTTTGTTAGACCTACAATAAATACTGTAATGATGGTGAGCAATCCTGTAAGATACAGTATTCTATGCTTTATTTGAGTATGGCTCTTTTGAGAAACCTATTAGATTACAAAATTACAGGTTTTTGAGGGAATGGCACAATTTAATGACTACTTTTGTATGAGGACATAAAATGAACTAGAAAAGAATAGATATGCAGATTAATTAAAAATATTAATCAAGCATGTTTAAGCAAAAGGGGAGCACAACGACAGTCTCTTGAATTACATCCTACTATTTTATAATGCCATTGCCATACTGAGATAGCTTTTGTAATAAAAGGAGTGGAGATGTTAGATAAGGAGAGGAGAGAAAGGAGAATCTTACATCTCTATGTTCATCAAGAAATTTTCATGACAGAAAGAGGAAAGATGTGTTTCTAAAACAGCGTAAAATCTAAGTGTGGAGGGGTTAAGTAGATCGCTTTACCAGTGAACAGATATGCAGAAGTTGTTAAAGATCTTAGTTGATAAACATAATCCAGGGCAGTTTTACTGTTGCAAATTCACATGCTTTCTTGGCTAATATTAGCTGGAGGAGCAGGAAAGTGAAGAAATGGCCTATAACTCACCCCAAAGTCGACGTGTTGTGCTTCTTTAGAGTCATTGACTTGGAAGATTAGTAAGAGTGGTAAATCAAGTCTGCATCCTTCCCATCCCTGCCTTTGTGCTGCTGCAGTGTTTGTGCTGCCAAGTGCTGAGCTGGAGCAGGAAAATGAGTTCACTGAAAAATGGTGCAGGTTTTTGGAGACAGAGTTGATTTGGTTTTTTGTTTATTTGTTTGTTAGCAGATTAGTTTTCAGCCCTGGTGATTCCTGATCCAAGTCATTGTGTGGCCTTGTGAACTTCTGTGGAAGAACAAAGGCAGGAATGGGAGTACATAGGTGGGGATGGAAAGCAGAGGAAGGAGGCAACATTTTGGTCCCAGATCTCATTTATATCAGCTTTAAATGGCCAAGAAACTACATCCGTCTCTACACAGGTAGGAAAAAAATGCTCAGGACATGAGCACCACTGAGATGTTAAAGCATCTGGTCAGAAGTACAAAGGAAATATCTCCTCCCTTCCCTGGCTTACTGCTGCCAGTGGGTCAGGATCAGTATTTGTTATAATGAGGGAGCTCCATGTCATTTTCTGTTCTCCATGCCATTTTCTTCATTCTAATTGTTGTCTGTGTAAATACATTGCTTAGCACCTCTGTCATGCAAAGTAAAGTTTACACTGCAAGCTGATCCACAATTACTCTGCCTCACAGTTAAAATATTTGAAGTATATGTTGGTAGTTCTATTGCAAAGCTCTTCACAATGGATTTTGTAGTGTAATATAAGACCTTCTGTCAGGCAGCAATAAGCCCGGTCAGATGAACCTAGGATTTTTTTTTATATGGTCTATGCTTAAAAATGTTCTTTCTTAAATAAGCAAAACAAATAACTCCTTTCCCTTTGAGACTCCTCATAAGCCATTTTAAAAATAATTTGCCAGGCAAAAAGGATGATGTAATTAGATACAAAACAAAGTACTAATAATTACAATCCCCACCTCCCAAAAGTAGCCATTAATCAGTTGTCTAGCACACAAGCATTCTGTGCTTATATTAGAGAAACTATTGCCAAAGATGTTCTTCCAAGGCACACCAAGCAGCAGAGGGAACTTTTGATTCAGTAAACACACACGAACAAATGCACTTGATATGCCAAGACAGGAGGCAGGAGTATTTGGGACATGGTGGCAGTGCCATGAAACAGTAGCATAGATTGTATTGCTGGCACTGCTGGCATACCACTGGCCAGCACTTCAAAAGTGTCCAAATGACCAAAGAAATGGATGCAAACAGACAACAGTTTGAAATGTCCATAGAGGACTTTGAAGTTATTATTAACAATGCATCCCATAGCCTGAGGCATACAAAAAGTATGTCTGCACACTAAACTGCTGAACGGAACAGGATTTGTTTATCAGCCTCTCCATCAGGCCACAGAGACTGCCTCTGAAATGATTTATTCTTCTCTGCTTCTGCAGCTCAGCGTGCCACAGGCATTGAGGGACAGACTCAGCTAGCAGAGGGTCAGTTCACCAACACAATAGCAAGTCCTGTCTGAGCTGTCTTCCACACTAGTGAGAAAAGAACCCAGAAACAAACTCCTGAGTTGGTGTTCCCCTCCTTGCAGCACTGGTTTGACGTTTGGTGGCCGAATACTGCTTCCCTATAAGCACTGCCTTTCTGGCTGTAGTAGAGAAGCCAGAAGAGATCATCTGCACCGATCATCTGAGCAGCGCAGGGTTTCCACTAATTACTGTAACACCAGTGCAAACCATTTCCCTTCTGCAGGCTTCTGGTTTCCTGACTGACTTTCACAGTTTTACTGCTTGCATGCAAGCCCAAATCATGCCTCCATCATTTGTCCGTATGGTCTGTCTGTCTCTTCCTGGTGGTGGGACAAAAGGCTTTCTGGGGCATGAATGGCTGCTTTGTTTCCCTGCTCTGGAGAGGTCTGACCAGAATTCTGTCCAGGTTTGTAGCCCTCAAAACCATAGTTGACTGTTTTGAAGTTAGGAAAGCATTTTGTCCCACATCTTCTGTTCTCTGTGAAAAAATGACTTCAGCTTTGTGGCTAGGAAGAGTCAAGCATGAAATAAGAAAATGACCATAAAGATGATGATTGAGGATCTCATTCAAAGGGAACATATCCCACTTTAAAGCTCAGTGAATAAAGCAATGAATATCAAAAACAGGATTTATTCCAGAAACTGCAGTATAAAATACTAGTTAATGGCAATCTCTGCTTTCATATGCATCTTGAATATGTATTGGCCTGTTGCACTACGGAAAGACATTCTATTAATTATCTTGGATATTTTTGGCTAAAAGATACAACCAAGCCACAGAGTTGCACTGCAGACTTCTGGAAAATGAGAGTTAGCTTCATTTAGCTTGCAGAGTTTGTCTTTTTATTCTTAAAGGCTTATTTAGTTAGATAAAAACTAAACCATGATTTTTGTTAGCAAAGTCTAACTCCACTTATTTCTCATCTATTTGTACACGTTTCCAAGAGAAGTGAATAGGAAATGTTTCAGCTTTTATTTTTGATTCCAATAAGAAATGTTTATTGATTACATAAACAATTTGCCTGTTTTCATCTGTGCTGCTACACTGAGTTCTGAAATACGTGAAAAGATTAGCCAAAATAAAATGTCAGCATTTGGTTTCATTCACTGGATACTAGAAAACATTTAGGATTTAAATTGATTTCACATGGGAATGTCAGCTGTGTGCTCTGGCTAGGAATGAAGCTCTGACTCAGAGGGGTAGAAAAGATATGATAATCAAAATTTCTCAAATTCGTTTCTTGTAAGTATGGGAGTGACACTGTGGTGGAAATCGTCCTGTATCAATGCAGTATTTTGTTTTACCCCCAGATAACTGCTAAAAAGTAGCATATGCTATTGTGAAATCTTTCTCCCCACACTGTTCTTCTCATGCCTGACCTAAAATCATCCCACAACGATTTTTTCAGAGTTTCCCACAACCTTGAAGACTTTGAAGACTATAATTTTTAACCATCAAAGCAAATCAGCAAGGGAATGGATTTTGAATGAAGCAAAGTAAGAGTCTGGGGAGAAATATATACTTTACACTAAAACAGAAAATCTTTATTCACTTTGAATTAGGAAATATTTTTTCTTCTGGTGTAGACTTTTTTAACAAAGCTAGTAAGCTTTCTTTTTAGTCATCAGTCCTAAGGAGAAAGCAGAACAGGAGACAGCAGTGATGTTACTACAGAGTAGCCAAGCAGTTATGGTATTAATCCAAGATAATTCAGACAAGCATACTGTTTCTTGCACTGTACCACATATATAAAGCAGCTCAGGACACATTGCTCACAACTCTCTGTCACCTCTGTTCCAGTTGCACTTCACTGGACTCACAACCTATTGGATAGCACACAGATGGGTGATGGCACTTCACAGCTCACAAGCTTTTACATGTTTAATGCAAGCTTAGTATTCGTATGGGAAATCTCTAGTGGGAAAACTCAAGCTCAATCAGTGTTAATCCTGAAAGGCACAGGTTCAAACCCCTTCAGGTGGCAGAGAGGAAGGTATGAATAAGCAAGCTGATACACGGTCAGGCCACATCCATTGTAAGTGCAGATGGTTGCAGATGAGTATAGCTGAGTTGCAGTTTCTTAATGCACCTCAGCAAAATATGGATTAAATATCTCTCCTGAAATGTGGAGGACTAAAACTCAGCTCCTTTTTTTTTTTTTTTTTTTTCAACTCAGTAACTTCAGGGGGTCTGTGACTTTTGTTTGCAGGGAGTCTGCATAGCAGCTGTAACTTCTGTGCTGTAACTTCACTATTTTATGTTAAGGCTGGTTATTTTTCTTTCAAAATGGATATTGGGCAAGTAGCAATCTCTAGGTTTGTTCTGTGTCTCATGAACAGACAAATCTAAAATAAAGCTCCACCTAGAGCTTGGTCATTTACTTACTGGCTTATTCCCCAGTTCCCAATCTGTTGCTCCCACACTTAGCTCCTTATAAAGCCTCTGTTCCTTTGAGTGGCATTACTTTCATTGTTGGCTTAAGTGTGGCTCTAACTTCACTAAATGACTAACTGGCACAGGGATTCTTCACATGAATGTGCTGTGTGGATCCCCTCAAAGGGTATCCAAGTCAGGGCAAACCCTCAAGGGCCAAGTCACAAAAAGATGTTGTTGTCCTTCCTTCCCCACCCTTTTCCTTTTTTTTTTTTGCCAGTTCTAAGCATCCATAAAATATCTGCTACACACTTCTGTGATGCAGAGGGAATAATTATCAGCCCTGGGCCAAGTCACGTACAGAAGCAATAGAGGAGTATTTTCACTGAGCAGGAATGTTATTTATCTCTATGCTACTTACGTTTAACTGTGTTTAAAAAAAAAAAAAAAAAAAAAAACTCTTCACCAAAACAAACCTCCAAACACAGATGTTCACTAAATATCCAAACATGAACAAAAAATATTCAGAGAAATTTTGAGGGAAAATACTAAGAATCTAAATCTAAATTCAGTCACAACTCTCTCTTAATTAATTGAGGTTAAGTAATGAGTAAAGCTTTCAGAATTTAACTATTTACATAACTGCATTTTTCTAAAAATCAAACTTTATAAATTCTTGTACTTCTCTATAGAATTATACCAGAAAAGACACAAAATATAAACCATCTCCTAAAAGCAGTGATATTAAAGCCAAGATCTTTTCACAAACTTGAAGTTCGCAGCCACAAGGCATAAATGTGCCAGATTGCAGTATGTGAGTCACTTGCTTTGTCAGATCATCCAGTCTATTAGTGGACTTGTATCTTTTATCCTGAGGAGGGAGGAGATCAAGTATTGTGTCTGCTTTCAGCTTTTTGTGTTTTATGGGCAAATGTGTTATAATGAAAAACTGAAATACAGAATGAATTAGATTTCAATCATGGCTGCGAATTAATATCTGTACTGTCAGATTCCATTCTAAGAGTTTGGCATGCACATTGCAACATCTACCTACTGCCAGAACAGGCACTAATTGGCTGAAAAGGCATGAATCAGTAAACTGAATTACTGCCAAACTCATCAAAAAGATGGTATTTGCACGGCATTTTGAACAAACATGCATAGCTATTGTCTCTGCTTTTCCTCTCCTATCAACAAATACAGAAATTCAGATACCAAAGCTCTCTAGAAATTTCACAATCAGTAAAAAATTTTTTAAAAAAGGACAACATGGTTTTAATTATTGTTCTCTTCATGCATCACCCTAGAACATCATCTGATCTGTCAAAAAGTTCCTTATCATTATGAATTAAAATACGGTCATTCTGTGAATCAATAATAGCATTTCTTACACGTGTGATAATGGGAACATCATGATATGCTCTGGCAAGTGTATTCTATAAATCTGGTACAAGATAATCAAATAATGACTAGACTAAAATTCTCCGTAGTCAAGTTTCATAGGTAATTTTATCATTGATGCTAATACTAATTTTGCAGTTGAGTGTTGGGGGCACACTGTATTAACCACTTTAGCAATGTAAAAAAGTTGAAGTTATGTAATAATCTATATGCTGTGATTAGGAACAATGTACACTGTGCAAAAACAAAGACCTGTTTAGTTAAACATATTCTTATAGCAGGTTTTGTATTTTATGTTTTATTTGTGTGAACTAGATCCTTACTGCCTATCATGCACAGGACAGCTGTTTAGATCAATAATTTTTAGGCTGCATTCTTCAGAAGTGCAGGGCTTTTTGTTTTTAACTGCAGCATTTCTGTGTTTTAGCTTTCCAATGTGCAACATATGATCTTTGTTAAAACCCTGCTGTGGAATGCTGACATACATACAGGATTATTTTCCCTGCCAGGAGTTCATATAGATTTATATGAACTTTTATAAAATGCAGACTCAAGTTTTATTTTCCATTCAGAAAGAGACATAGCTGTCATGTTGGTGACAAATAGCTTTTAATTTTAAACTTTTGGATAAAAGGAATAGACATCTTTCCTGACCACACTGTGGCAGGATATAACTACATCCTACGAGTTGAGAACCACATACGCTATCAGTTACCTACTGAATGTAACATTTTGCCAACTGCTACAGGATAGAACTATTCCTAAATTAAGCTTACCAAAAAAAAAAAAAAAAAAAAAGCCATGGAATCTGCTTTCTCCTACAGTTAGGATTAACTGCACTTCCCACTTCCCATTTCCCAGAAGGATGGTGGTACAATAGGAAAGAAGAAAAAAAAATTCTGCGAAGACTGGAAATAAGTTGTAAGTCTTCTTGCCAGGGGCTAGTACCAAACACTTTCTTCTGAAGTCCAGGCTTAAATAGTGTCAGTGGAAACAGTTCTCTGGATAAAGGGATGAAATCACTTTTTCAAGCCATGTATTGACTGCAGGGCCAGACAACAATCCTTGTGGAGAGCAGTCTTTGTGGCAGCTTATACCCTGTCCAAATGAACTGACACAATTTCTCTGGTAATCTCCTCAAATATTACCCTTGCTGTAGAGTTTGCACCTGTGGAGTACAATATTTCCTTCTTTTTTCTTCTTTTTAAACCCCTGCTTGCTCACTTTGCTTAGACAATGCAGTGGCAAGCCAACTACAGCACAGCACTAGGGCATGGAAGTGGAAAACATGTGTGAGCCATCTGTGGGGCACTCAACTCCCCGACATCTGCTAACCACATTCCTGGGTTGTATGGCCAGATCATTTCCTGAGGTCCACCAGTCAGCTGTGCTGCCTTTCCTTGCAGAAAGAAGGGACAGCAAATGCTGCTGGTCATTTTGGAGCTGGGAGGCAGCAGGAGATATTTATTCCCTTCACATCACATCAGAGGGAAACACTGTCTTTGGTAGTTGGTGTTGTTTTCTATTTTGTCGTCTGAAATCCACTTTGATGTGGTGGCAATGACCATACCAGGAGAGTCTCTGGCTGGGTGGTTCTTGGGGGCCCCCAGGAAGAGAGGACAGCTGGCCATCAGCCTTGCAACTTTTAATGGAAGAAGCCTTTGTTGGGATCTTTTCTCCCCACCACATCTTTCTATATTTTTAAGATGAAAACCTACTTACCTGCCCACCCTCACCTCTATTATTTCTTTTGCTGGTGAAGAAAATCAAAGATTTTCTGACTCAGAAAGTCAATCATTATAAATAATTCTTTTTTTTTTTTAATGATGTTGGCATTCTGTCAGCTCACAGCAGCTGAGATGTGAATCTACTACTCAAGATAAATTCAAATGTTTACACAGTCTTTTCCCAGGCTGAAATTTTAAAATACAAAATTATGAATTCTGAATATGTTAAAAATCAAGTGGGAGGGAGTTAGTCCTCTGTTGTCTAGAAAAGATTTATCTGTAGAAGTTGTAAATACTATTTTTCTTGTGTGACGTTATAGATTCTTCCTTCCTGATGAATAAATACAGTGATGTTAAGGAAAATGAAATTTAATTCCACTGTCACCATATCTACCTTAGGGGAACCATTCAAGCACAAGACTGAAAAGAGAAAAGTTATCTTCAGTCTTTGAATAGATGAACTTTGCCTTCATTACAGTGTTGTGTTCCCAATCATAGTTAAAAAGTTGAATTTCCATAATATAACGCAAATCATCATAGTAGCTAAAATATCTCAGAATAAAAGTACATTAAGCAAATGATCTACCAGATGTCAAGTAAAATGTCCCACTTTTCACCGAGGCTGATAAATGAGTTAATATCTGAATTATTTCATGTGGTAAACAGTATAGAATCCACAAAGCATACCTAATAGTGCTTTGAAGTCTTCTTAATTTTCTGAAATGCCATTTAGAGCAGTTATTTTAGTTGCAAAATATTGTATCAATAATGGAATAGGACCTTCGAATCATTACACCTTTTTTGTAATAAAATATTTTATTGCTTCTGAGAACTGAGCTGAGTACCTGCAATGAGAGGAAAGTATTTCTCTGAACTTACTGGGTAAAAAGTCAAAGGAAAGGAGTTTGAGCTCTACCCTATCTAAACTTATCTGCAAAATATACTCAGATGTAATTTGAAAGACAGAGACAAATAGTGTATTTAACCTTAAGAGCTGCTTGGGTTTTCCCTAATCTTGACCTGCCACATAGCTGAAAGTGGAAACCTTTGAAATGTTTTTACAAAAATATTTACTTTTTATTAAAATTAGGAATGAAGAAGATTAACAAGGCTTTTCCTCTCCCTTTCTTTTTAACCTTGCAAACAGTTTAGTCATGAACCTCTGCAGGTCAGCATGTTCTGTTGTATTTATCTGATAGTGACAGAACAAACTTCAAATATCTCAAGGGCTCAGCTTAATCTCATGATCATAGAGCAGCCTTTTTTTCTAAAGATATCTAATTAATAGACCACTCTTTCAGCAATGAGCTTTGCATCATATTAGTTTCCGTGGCAGTTTTTTTCGTGACAATTACACATTTAAAAAAAAAAAAAAGAGGGGAAATGTACACAATGAGCAAACATCCTGGAGTCATTTGCTGCTTAAAGTCTAAATGTCAGATATGTTGTCCCTCTGCTTCTCTTGCTGATTTATTGACTAGACTTGTGAGCTCTTTATTTTGAATTGAGCTATGGGGAAAAGTACAGAACACCCAATCTAGCAGTCTCAACCGTACAGATCTCTCTTTGGTCCCAGTCTTGTTGGTCATTACATTCATTGTAGATTTGATATCAAAGTCCAGGAATGACCAGTAGAATGAAATCCTCCAAAATTGTGATTATCTTGATAAAGAACGAGTTAGTATCCAGGCATTATGCAACTGGATGAAAGATTAAGGGCAAGGGTTTTAGAGTTAGTACAAATTAGTGATTACAAATTAGTAAGACTGATTCTTACTTGAGAATTCTTTACATAGAATGTAGTGATTCTTTGTGGTGAGTACTTTTCTAACAAGTCAGCACCTATATAATACACTTAACTACTTGCAAAATTTAAAAGCCCTAGAATTAATAAAGAAAAAAACAGAGAGAGGGAGGAAAACTAACTTTTCTTTAAAGGAAGCAAAATCTATCAGAGGCAGAATAAAATAAAAATTTCTCATTAGTCGTGGCTCATCTTAGTATACAATAAACTCAACACAAATTAGTGACAAACTGAATATTTTTGGAGTTTTCATTTCTTTTTCAGAGCCCTACTATCATTTTCATAAGCCTCTCAGCTGCAGCATAAACTTTTCTGCACACATTAGGCCTAGTTTACGAGTACAATGTCCTGTTTCTAATCATCCATAACATCCTATAAACCTCACTCAGTTAGCATTAGCTGCTGATGACAGCGCATAATGTATGATGACGTCTCCGTGCTTCTCATACACGTAAGAGTCATGTTGTCTTCTGGCAGTAACAAGAAGCGGCTGACTCAGAAATGGTGAAGGCAAGGGAGGTTTGATACCTGGGGAAATCTTTGATGCTGTGGAGGAAAATTTGAAATTTCTAAACAGCCTCATTACACTTATTTTATTTAACAGCATTTTCTGTTTTAATTCCTACTGATACATAATGATATAATTATTTGTGAAACAGAAAAAACTGTGTGAGGCTTACTTTCCCTCTGAAAAAGATTGATTCTCTGTTCAGTGAAGAACATGCTTGTGATTCACTTGGAAGCACTGTTAATTTGGCCCGGATTTCTCCTAGGAATTTCTCCTATTTCTCCTTAACCTGAAGATTCCCTGCACCAGCAGTCTGAGAAGGAATGCATTTTCTGATGCTATTTTGCTAGTGTTCATTTTGTTGATGCGGCTGTTAAATTACAGAGGACAACTTACACTGCAAATCAGCAGTGGAAATGCTTGTTTTAAGCTTGTTAACTCATTCCCACAGTCTTGACGAAAGCCCAAACCAGCTGCTAATCAGTATTAAATAAAGAAAAGATGAGTGGTTGAGATTTGTGTTCAGTTTATTTGTTAGCTTATGATGTGGCTTGAAAGTCTGCGATGAAATTTTGAAAGGTTTTGTCTCAATTACATGGATTTTAATGCTAGATATATTCCTTTCAAATAATAATAGCAATCATGAAATGTTCTCACGCTTATTTTACATGCTACTTATACAAAATATACTAAATGAAACCAGTTAATCTGGCTGCAAAAATGAGTAGGAATGTTGTGGTATGTCATTGCAGCAAAAACACCATTAAGATTTAGTCAACCTGTTATCTGGACAGAAGGTTGTGATTGCAAATGGAAATACTAGGCATATAGTTTTTTAATCCAATTCTCTAAAGGAATGAAGCTAATGACTTAATATTGTTCCTTAATTTATTCATCTGTGTCCTTTCCTCCCATCTTTAAAAGAACTTGATTATGGGGCAGACATTTCTGAAATACTAAAGGAGACTCTTTTATCCTTATGAAAAAAAAAAAAAGAAAAAAAGAAAAAAACAGTTTTATAGAGTAGTCTCCAATGAGTATCCACAAATGAAAAATCTATAGCATGAGTTGAGCAGCAGCCTTGGCTTCACTGCTGGCCAAAATGGGTGCTATCTATTCCCTGGGAGGTTAGGAGCAAACTGCGGTAAATGGAAGTAGAGAGGAAGCAGATGTTCAGTGGATTTGTGTTAGTTGACATGAAATACATAGTTCTCTAAAGATGCCTATTGCCACAGCTAGCAACTAGTTTGCTCTAGTTGCATTTGCATATCAAGGACAGGTCTTTATATGCAGGTACATTAGTGTTGGTATCGAGCTTGAGGATTGGTTAAACAAAAGAACAAAATGCTTTCAAAGTTGAGGTTGCAGAAACTGGTGCTCCTTTATACCCCATCCTTTCCTTTTCTCCCTTTTTATTGTATACATGCATGCAATTTCTTTACTGATGTCTCCCTACAGGATTAGAAGGGCTAAATGAGGAATTTGGCTAAGTGAGTACTCTAGGCTGAGTCAGGAATTCTGGACCTCTTCCTTGACCAGTCTGGGAGCAACATTGCCAAAGATTTTTTCCACTGTCAGGTTCACATGATATCTCTGAATTATCTGTTTGCATTCACCATGCACATTCATTCAGGTGTCCGGTCAGGTTTAAGGCCAGCACTTGGATGAAAGGCTTCCAGAGCATACATGAAGTATTCTACAAGGAGTATGTGGGTTTAGTGCATAATGAACCAAAGACAGGACAAGATCTTAGGGAAGTTTTAAGCAAGATATGAAGAAAATCTTGACATGGTGATTAGGAGGCATACAACTATATTTTAACTTGCAGGATATTAAGCTCACAACTTACATTCATTTTGTACATCCATTGTTTTCTATATTTAAGAAGACAGTGTTTGACTTTTATTTTCAGACTTCTCTCTATATTAGCCTTCTACTCTTTGTTGTGGCATCTATTGAAAATTATAGTCTATTTTGGCAGGTTATTTACAAACATTAAGAAATGTTTCCTGTTCCAAAGAGCTTATGCTGGGCAAGACAATGAAAAAGAGAAATGATGCAATGCCATGACTCTCTCAAAGTTACACATTATTCCTGGGGTGAGATAGAACGGGAAGCCAACATCACAGTGCTGTGGACATTGCTGTCATTTAGTCTCTCTCTTTTTCAATTTCTACCTTCCTTCATCCTCCTACTCAGTTTTTCTCCCTTCCTCATTTTCTCTCAATCTTTTGCTGTGTCCAAAAACAGTAATAAAGGAAAATATCTTTGGCTTCCCTCTGAATCCAACTTCTCTTCTGGGAATTTTCATTCTCCCTTTGGTACTTCATGATTACATAGCTTGAAATGCCTGAGCTAGCTACTTTAAAGCTTACTTAAGAATGCCCACATGAGTCACAGTTACTATAGTGACTTCAATTTAAACATATCTATGCTGGCATGTAAGATATTTAAATATTTTTCTAGATAAAACCATCCTTATAGTACCAGGGAATCCATATTCCTCAATGATATATTGAATTCAAGCCTAACTGATAGTATGCTAGAGGACTTCCACAGTGCAGTTTTCTGGGGGTATTTTGTATGATGACATATCAGATATGTAATAGTCTTAGAGAATTAGAAATCTTTATCAGCTTGTTTAAAATGTTTCATAGGAAATAGCATGGCCAATACTGCCTTTGAATAAACCCCATAGAAGCTGTGGGAATTTTCTCTGGAAATCTAAAGCAAAGTTAGACTTCTATTTTTAAAGAGCTGCACTCTATTATTTTGGATAAGTAAGTGATCCTTTTCTGTATCTGTGATATCAGTTTGCTCTATTTTAAAATTATTTATGTTTTGTAGCGTTAAATAGTAGATGGCATTCATGAAGAGAGTTGCACTAAGAGAGTTGTGGTCAATGGCTCAATGTCCAAGTAGAGACCAGTGATGAGTAGCATTCCTCAGGGATTGGTGCTAGGACCAATGTTATATAACCTCTCTGTAGGTGACATGGAGAGTGGAATTGAGTGCACCCTCAGCAAGTTAGCAGATGACACCAAGCTGAGTGGTGCAGCTGACATGCTAGAGGGAAGGGATGCTATCCAGAGGGACCTAAACAGGCTAGAGAGGTGGGCCCATGCCAATCTCATGAAATTCAAGAAGACTAAATGCAAGGTCCTGCATCTGGGTCAGGGCAATCCCAAAGATAAATATAGGTTGGGTGGAGAATGGTTTGAAAGCAGCCCCGTGGACAAGAATTTGGGATTGTTGACTGATGAAAATCTCAACATGAGCCAGCAATTTGCACTTGCAGCCCAGAAGACCAACCATATCCTGGATTGCATCAAGAGAAGCATGGCTAGCAGGTCAAGGAAAGTGATTCTGCTTCTCTACTCTGCTGTCACGAGACAACACCTATGTCTAGTTCTGGGTCTCCCTGCACAGGAAGGACATTGAGCTTTTGAGTAGGTCCAGAGGAGGGCCACAAAGAGGATCAGAGGTCTAGACTACCTATCCAGAGGGGACAAGCTGAAAGAGTTGGGGATTTTCAGCCTAGAGAAGAGAAGGCTTCAGGAGGACGTCACAGCGGCCTTCCAGTACCTGAAGGGGACCTACAGGAAAGGAGGGATTTCTTATGAGGACATGTCGTGACAGGATGAGGGACAATGTCTTTGAACAGGAAGAGGGTAGATTTAGATAGAATTTCATTTTGGGAAGAAATTCTTTACTGTGAGGATGGTGAGACATTGGAACAGGTTACCCAGAGAGGTTGTAGATGCACCCTCTTTTGATGCATTCAAGGCCAGAATGGCTGGAGCTTTCAGCAACCTAGTCTAGAAGGAGCTGTCCCTGCCTATAGCAGGGGCGCTAGAACTAGATGATCTTAAAGGTCCCTTCCAACTCAAACCATTCTATGACTCTGTGAAAATCTCCAAATTCTCTATTGGCTTCGCAATATGGAGAACTCCATCAGCATATTGGTCTAGTTCCTGTTGTGACCAAATAAGTGGGAGGACACACAGCAGGAAGATATGCAGATTCCTTGAGCAGTTTCCTTCAGGCACTGGGCAAAGCTTATTTGGCTCTCTTTGAATGAGGAGAAAGTTGGAAAATCTTGGAAAAAGTATGCCAATAAACTAAAGTTTATTTTGGTTGGCTATGAAAGCCCATGGAGCTCACCAATTCCAAACCAGCCTGCAAATGAAATATCTGCTGGTAATAACTAGATCATAGCTCTGCAGTGGGCTGTGATGATTTGCACATGTATGATGCTCCCCATTCCTAGATACTGCAACAAAGATTTCAGATGAGTTTATATTAACTGTATGCTAATTTTGCTAGTGTTACTGCACCATCCTACTTCTGTAGAGATTGGCAGCAATTTTACCTATACAATGTTTTGGTCATTTTGATTCCTTGTTGTAGAGTAAAAGTAAGTTCCTCAATTAAAACTCTCTTTTTGCTTTGTGTCTATTAAGAAATCATTCCAAAAAATCCCACAAGCTTAGCCCATCAAGCCATTATTCACGTGAGTTCCTTCCTTATCTTTATTGAATTAGTCATGTGAACTCATTCACAGAATATGGCTATACTATTGTTAAGAAAATACTGATAATTAAAAAAAAAATATAATTAGAAGTATGTTTCTTGCCTCTCAAAGTAGAAGAGTTTATTTGTATTTTAAAAGTAACATTCATTATATTTTTCACAAGAAAGATTAAAGTTTTAGTTAAATCAGTAAGAGTTTTACTTACTTTCTGAACATCTTTTGGGAAAAGAAAAAGGTTTAGGTCATGAAAATTCCTCTAGTATCTTGCATTAAAAGTGTTAAAACCCGAATTAAAGAACATAATTCAGATCAAGTTCTAGCACCCAAGCCAAAGATGACATCGCTAGCTGCTGGCTGCACCAGATTCTGAGAAGCAGGTGTGTTGATTCAGTCTCTGAGAAGCATGAGGAGAAATGTTGGCCTCACTCCAGCCCTGTAACACAGGGTGAAACAGCTCCATGGCTGTCCTGGGACTGAGCACTGCTGTCAGGCAGAGCAATCTGCACGGGAATGCAAAGTGTTGCTTTCACAGGGAGAGCTGTCTGAAAGCAAGTGGATAATTCATAACCATATATTTGTATCCCACATTTAGTCGTGTCTAATGCAGCTTTAGTGGGGGGAAGGTTTTTGAGATTGCAAAAGCAGGAACAGTGATTTTTCCTGAGAAAGTCATTGGATGCTTGGCTTGTAACCCCTAACTCATTATGGAAAAGACATGTCTTTCCCCGTACATTTTGAACACTTTTGCAACTTTTATCCCAGAGTTGCTTGCTTTAGTATATAACATCATGGCATTTGTAATCTTCCTAGTTGCTTCTTGGTCACCATTTTTTTTTCTCCTAAATGATTTGCATTATTGGACATTTAGAGGAGTATATTAGGATGCAAAATTAATGATTTTACTTTATGATGTATTTCTAAGTAAGTAAATACAAACTTTTTAGCAATCTGAGGACGTATTGGTCCAACTCCAGAGAGTTTGGAGAAAATATATGTGCATCTCTTTCTTCCCTCCCCTTCACCTTTTCTTTAAATCTCCCATCAAAGTTTGGAGGAACCTAAGGGTTTTGCAGAAATATCTCAAAAAGTGTCCAAGCTCTTGACAGCCAGGAAAGGAAGACACCTTTATGGAAAGCTCTTTCCCTACTTCCATATGACTAAATGCAATGGCTATTACTGTCTCTCTCTTAATTTCTGTAAAAAGTAACAGTTCCATCTAACAGAAGTGCTAGTGTTTGGGTTATCCAGTGTCACAGCAATTAAAACCACAGAGGTTAAATGTACACTTCCAGTTCACACAGAAATCATGTGGAAACCACAGAGCTGCTCTCCAGGCTAGTTGAAATTTGTGGAATTATTTCTGCCACTTGGAAAACAAAATCAGAAACTAATGAAAGACACAACACAGTACTGTTCACAGTTCTCTATAGGTAGCAAATGCATTTATTTGTGCAGCAAATAAAACTGTGGCAGAATAAAACTGGGACATAAAACAGCAGATCTCTCATGTTTACAGACCTTAGTAGCTGACATTTTTGTTGCTAGCATCAAAATGTTAAAGGGAGGCTGGCTCTGCTCAAAAGCCAATATGGAGCACCTCAGTAGAAGCCAGTAGAGTGATGGCAGCCTACATTTGCTCCAAATAGCAGAATCTATTTCTGGCAGCCCATGATAATGACTGGTTAGGACTGGGTTTTCTGGGGAGGTTTACATACCCTCCCCATACCTGCTGGGAGGAAATGGCTTTGTGTGGAAATGGCTTTTTGTAGGCATTTGCTCTTCACAGACCTCTAATCTTGATTATAAAAAATCAAAGCATCTGCAAATGTGCCACTGTAATCTCTAGTCATTCATTTTGAGAGCTTTGAATTTCATAATGGAAACTGTACTTTGAAATATAATTTTAACTGCTGAATACCTGTGGTTATTTTTTTCAAGGCATCTATTTGTTTAAGAAATGCTTTCCTACAGAGTTTTCTGGTTTTTGTAAAGGTACTTTTTTTTTTTTTTTAATTTTTTAAGTATTTATTTAACAGGCTGATTCTATGCTGGGCTAACCTTAAGCTCTGGTCCAGGCTCTCCTCTCTTTTGCTCTCTTTTGCTTCAACAACTCATTTTCTAAACTTCACAAGAATATTTGAAATAGGAAATCAAGATATGAAGGAAGATGCTTGGTGTGGTTACTGCATGGCAACACACATTCCAGCTCACAGCTAATTACAGGCAACGCTGACATCTGAGAGCTGGGAATGAACTGGGATGTTAAATCTGCTTATCTGTAGTAAAATCTTTTCCATAAAGTATTATTTTACTTATCAGAGCCAAGGGCAATCTGCAACATCAATGTTAGTAGAATTTTAATGTTATGTTAATAAAAGAAAGTAAAAGATGACACAGCCTTATTAACTTGGCATAGAGATAGACCATGAACCAAAATATTAATCATAAGCATTCTTCAGTTGACCTCCCAAAGGGCCAGTCTCCTCCAGCTACGCTGATTAATCCCCATGGGAATAATAATATCCCATTTCAACAGTGAGAAAGAAATACTTGTCTTGGTTTTAGTTGATGGATGGTCTATTTTTATTTTTTATTTCTTTGAGAGAAATAACATCTCTCTCCATTTTGAGATCAAGCAGCATGGTAACAGGCTGAGTCTGAGAATCTCTGCTGGGCAGGATCACTGGTGATGATCTATGCACTCCCTCTTTCTTTTCATGACACTATTTCCAACATATGGAAAGTTCATTGCTTAATATAATATGGCTAATGTTTGCCTCTTCAGTACGTTGTGTCCAAAAGTGACTTAAACACAGTGAAATAATAAGCCCACACTTATTTGTAAGAATATCAGCCAGCTGCAGCAGATTTTCCAGAGGGTATATTGACAACTTGCATATTCATTTGCAAGCGTCCTCTTTTCAGCTTCTCTAAATTATATGTGTTCATGGAGAAAGCTTGTCTGGAAAATACTGATGGCCTACTTATTTTTCCCAGTAAATAAAAGGAGAGAGTCGTTGGATTTTCTGTAATAATTTGGCTGTAAAAACAGGAGAACTGGGCTCTGCTTTTCTCTGGAGCGCTTGCCAATACATCAGCAAGGAACTGGCTGGCACATCTCTTCAGTAACTCATTTTCATTTCACTTTTTCCAGCGTCTATTTCATAAGATAAGAAAGCAGTGCTGTGGAAAAGGGATATGTGCTGAAGCACTTCCCATCTCAGTTCTTCATTACAACACTTCCTTGTTTTCTCTCTGGAATCTTTATTCCAGGAAAATAAATTCATGTTTGTTTGTCTGTTCTTGCTAAATATTTCAGTTTGGTCTTGTAAAAATAGTAAAACTGAGCATAGGCTACAGCATAATATTAAGGTCAACCTTTTCCATCAGCAATCATGAATTTCTCTTTCTGAGGCAAGTAAAAATAGATGAGCTCGATCCTCTTCCAAATCAATGAAAAATAAAGGGAAGTAAATCTAAATCCCTTACTTCTGGATTTATTAAGATAAATTACAACTATTAACAAGCCCACATGCATTTTGCTTTAGCCACCAGACACCCACAGCAGCGTGATTCAGCAACAAAACTGGTTGCAGGGGATTTTTTCTCCTTCTCTAATCCATTGCCATTCAGTTCCTAGCTTTTAGCCATCTCCCTGCCTGTGACAAGAGTTCAGTAGCCCTTCCTCGCTCCCCTCTAATTTCAATTGTACTTGGGAGCAAGTGGAATAGAAACATTCAGAGGCAGAACAAGTAGTGCTGCACTGAACAGCTGAATAATAGCAGCACGTATTATATTCACTCTGCCTTTTCTAGCTGTTATGCATATGCCCTCTCCTGCTAAATCCAATTGGAGAACAGATGCAGATGTATTGATTTTCATGGATCAGCTTCCACACAAGCCCAGCTATGCACCAGTCCCAGGAGAGAGTTCTTAATTTTGTTCTCTCCTTAAGCAGAAGGCAGCATTTTAAAAAAGCATTTAGCTACATTCCATGAAATGACTTCATGGAAACTGCACGGCCTCAAATATAACCTTGAGCACATACACAGCAGGGAAGAAAAGTATTCTTTCTACAAACCAAGTTTTGGGAGGATGGAGAGTGAAGGTGTATAGGAACTGTTGAGTCAGGGTCTGAACCACTGATTGATCACTTGAGGAAAGGACTGAATCAGCTGTGGGAGCACAGGTGAAGGCAATTCACTCCATTTAAGGGCTGACTGCCCCTGGGGAAAGATCTCTTTCTGGAGATCCCTCCTCTGTGGCCTCTTTCCTGTAAACCTAGATCTTCAGATACAGGTGAGTATTCCTTCCCTGTTTGTTTCTTTTCCTGCTTTCGCCATGATAATATTTCCAGCTGTAACAGAAGGTTAGAAGGTATGGCTCCAAGACTATTAATGCCAGGCTTAGTAGATCAGTCAGCTGTGCAGCATTTCTCCCTCAGTCTGCAGCCTTTTGGCCACAGTGTTGTTACTGGAGCACTTAGCCAGCTGCATGGCTCACAGAACTCACAGCAGTGTTAGAGGCCCCTCTGTGGGAACTGTAGGTTGTCAATAAACCTGCTTGGGAAAGTGTGAGTTAGTTACTCTTCCTCTGACAAAGGAGAAGTCAAGAAAGAAAGAAAGAGAAAATTTTCTAAGCAGATGGCAAGCATGGCCATTCCAGAATCTGAAGGTAGAGTGGAAGCATTAGCAAAGAAACTCCTCTCTATCTGAACTTACCCTACGTGTGTCTGTGGTACACCTAATAATAACAAGTGAAAACGGACACTGCTTGTAACCTCCCTAGTGGCTTTTTCTTCTACAAGCTGCCTGAATGTTTTTGGTGTGGGCATCTGCCCCAAGAAAGTACTGTGCAGGCGATGTGTGTGACTGATCTCATGGATGCCCCTCATAAGCAATCTCCACAGGCAGTGCAGCTGAGATTGAAAGCCTCTGCTCGTGCTACAGGAAGTGCTATGTGAGCTTCCTAACATCCTATGAACACCCATCTAAAAACCCGTGTTGTTTCCATCATGTCTTTAGCCTGCAGAGTTTCTGCAGTTTTTGCTCTGATTCGCGTATTTGTTTCTTCACCATGTTAGGCTGTTCATTTGTTTCTCTGTGCTTCTTGATGCTTTTTTTTTGTATGAGTTCAGGTCCAAGAAAAAATAATTATTTGTGATTTCACTGAAGTTTATGCAATTTCTTCACTGATTTATTCTCATGAGTCTGGCTCTGCCAAATCTTGGAGCACTGAAGGAAATAAAAGTAGTTCTCTCTGGAAACCTTACAGAAAATCGAGTCATACATAGGCTTCTTGAACAAAATAACAGCTGCAAAAAGCAAATGACTCTGGCTGCAAAATATTACCATTGCAAAATTATGAAGAAATAGTGATTTAATAGTGTTCAATTATATCCCATTAGGAGGAAAAAAAATCTGCTATGCAGCATTTCATATTGCCTCAATAAGGATTTTTTTCTGAGCATCAAAATGTTAATTGGACATTCATACACCTGTGCTGAAGTACCAACTTATCTATGCTTAGTCCTTCAAAAAGGTGCATTATAATGCGCAAAGGAGATCATCATTTAAAACAGATTAAATTGTTTTGTTGTCCCACTCTTGCAAAACTGAATTTTCCTAATATTTGATACTGCTGAAGTTGTGACAAAAAAATCTGCTTTTGCAGCCTGTGTTTCTCTCAACTGATATCAGTAAACAGTACATCACAGGAATTTTTTTTGTGACTTCAAATGGTTCTTTAAGCAGATTTCAAATGAAGTCCCTCCTATTCAATTGCCATCTCAAGAAATATTATGATCAGGGTAAATTTGAAATCTGTATGTCTCAGACAATCCTTCTTTTATTTCCAAACAAGCTTTTACATGGAAGTACTCAAGCAGGTATATATAAATAAAAGAAGCATCTTCCAGCTGTAGTCAGAATAATTATGTGGAATTAGCTGAGATAAAAACTTCATCCCAAATATGAAGACAGTAGCAAATACGAGGTGTGAAATACTAGTTAGAGAAAGGGAAAGGAAAAATAAAGGAAATTTTCTGTTGATTTCAAACTGAACCAGGATGGCTCTGGAAAAGATGAAGAACTTTTGTCTCTCTCACTTGATCAGTGGTACCAACTACTCTAATTATGTAACTAGCCTAGTTTTGTAGTTTGAGCAAACTGAGTTCTAGGAATCAGATTTTTGGATAGTTAGCCTAATCTAAATGGACCTATAAACCATTTGGAAGTTTACTCATCACTAAATGCCAGAAAATATGAAAGTGAACTATCTTAGAGTTCTTTCTGTTCCTGACACATGGAGTTCTGGGGACTCACTGTCTTATTGCATAATGTTGGACACAAGGAACAAAACATCTGTTAGCAGTGCATGCAAGCTGCAGATAACCATAGTATTAGAATGACAAAGAAATAAGCATCCTTCAATACTTAATTACTTTGGTAAGGTGGTACAGAATGGTATACCTACACTGGCAAGATTACATCCTGCAGCAAGACCTTCAAATAACATAACTGCAGAAGTTATTTTCAGATAATAAGACTATGAATAAGGTGATAACTGATCAGGCAAAAGTAAACTACATGGGATGCATACCTGAGTACGTACCATACACCAAATACAAAATCAAATGCAGTATGTGCTGAGGCTTTTTGTTATTTTTCCTTCTGTGACAACTGAATGAAAAAAGGTATGAACCAGGTATGTCTTGGAGTTATAGGTCCCTGTGAGTGGTGCCTAAAGGTAAATTCCAAGACAGGGAAAATGGTTTCCAGGTTTTGTTCACGGTTTTCTCAGGCAGTTCAGAACGTAGCTGTGGAAATGCCTATTCTCTCCATTTTGCTTCAGTTTCTCTTACTGTGAAGTGAAAGCCTACGCATTAACATTACTTGGAGACCAAGTACATTGTTTGTGGCATGCTCTGCAAACCACCGCTGAAAGGTATCACAGTAATGCAACCAAATGTGTTTCTTCATAGCAGATTCGTAGGCTCTGTACTTTAGTAATTGCACAGATAGACATGGCCTTTTTTATTGTTTAGCTTTGAATTCATAATTTACACTCAAATACAGAGCTACTCCTTTTTTTTTTTTATCTCAAATTATAGCTATAAACCAAAATAGGTTTTTGGTTTGAATTTTTCTTTTTTCCTAGGAAAGCTGTAAAATACTTAGGTAGACTATAGTGGTTTGACAGTTAATGGCCTTTGAGAAATTACTTACAATAATTATAAGATGTTGGAAAACATTCACTTTTAATCAGTAATCAAAAACTTCTGGGAAAAACAGGTGATGTGGAAACAACATAATGTATTTCAACAAGTCTCTTCATTAGGAAAATAGTTACCCAAGCTACTATGTAGGAAAAATATATCTTGCAAAGCTGTACATAATGAACATGTTCCTTGTATTTTTATTTTTTTATGAAATGGAAGAATCTTCTGAAACGTATCTGTAGTTGTAGCTAAACCTCCAAAGGGAGTTATCTAAGAACAATTTCAAGTACCAAAACAAAACAGATAGTTGGCAGTCAAAGCACACCCTCCCATAAAGTACACTTTTGGACCAAAGTAGGCAATTCCATTTCAACTGTAAGGCTCTCATCTCATCCTTAGCTCATCACAGACAAGTGCTTCATCTCTCACAGCTGTAAGAAACACCCAGATATTTCAGGCACACTGGGGAGGAGATATCACGTTCTTTGCTGATCACTATAAGTTTACTTCTGTTGATGTCTGTTTCCTATCTTCACTTGTACTGACCCGATTTCTAGTGTTATTCAGGATTATTGCCTTTTAAATGTGAAAGAGAATCTCTCACATTTACTATTTCAGAATCCGTACCCAAACAAAGGAAGATCATCCACATGGTTTGGAATTTTTGTGCTACTTTTCATTTCTTCCATCATCACTACATTATGCATTAATTCTTGGTATTGTGAAAAATCAAATTTTTACAATAAGCTGGTTAATTCTGTCTTGGAATTGTCTGTAGAATCAGCAATGAATAAAATAGAGGTGAAAGTTAGTTAATTAAATATTACCTGGAGCTGATTGTATTCTAGCTGCAGATGCTATCAATTATTTGTAACCACTCCTAGACAGTTTCATAACTGAAGCTTTTACATGTACAGATGCAATACTTCACCAGCTCTGCCTCTTATTTTCCTCTGGCATCACTTAGTTCAATCATAAAAGCACACAGCAGTCCTATTCCCTGAAGTGTCTATCTTCTCTCCCATTGTTAGCAGCTTCATATCCTCATAAAGAAAAGTTGAAAAACCTGCAGCTGCACAAACAAAATAAAAGAAATTAACAAACCAGAAGATAGTAAAAACTGGTAAAAATAAATTAAAAAACTGAAAGCTAAAACCAAAACCCTGGGATAAAAAAAATCAGGAAAAAAATGCCAGCAATTATGCCAAACCATAGCATGAGAGCAAAAGGCTCCCATCCACCAGTTTATCAGGGATCAGAGCTCTACTCTGGAAATAATCAGAAGATGCAAATTATCAGATGCAAAAAAGTTTATTATCACCATTATCAGATGGTGCAAAAAAGTTGATTTGAAGGTGAAATGTCTATGTTCAAATGCAAAATAAACATGTTGTACTCAAGGCAACAATAGCTAATGGATGGAGCATAGGCGAGGCCTTTGGAAAATGCATAGCAGTTGTTCTTCTGGTGGATGGCCTCTGGCAGCCCTTTGGATATTCTGCTTGCTGCTGCTATGAGGGCTATGGTAGCACACGCACATTTTTTTAACTTATTTTTCTTCTGTCTTGTTAGGAGGCAAGAAGGAGGCAGTCACAATGTATCACTTGCCTGACCTGAATATAGCCAATATGAAAAGTACCCTAAATGCAAAAGTGTTTATGGGTGACAAATTTGTGGAAACTAGATATAGGAAAGACTTCTGATGTTTTCCTTTCCATTCTCTCAGTGGCACAGGGCCATCTCTCTTGCTCAATTACAACTAACTTACCAGGTACCTTACACAAGAAGTTCCACTTTTTCCATGGTTTCATTCACGCTTAAGTGACTATGCCTGTCAGGAAGTCAAAGTGAACTTAAATTGAACCAAATGTTTTCTTAGGACTCAAAATAGTTCATTTGTTTTGTTTTCTTTAATTTCCATGCATCTCTGACTTGCTGATATCTTCCAGGAGCAGAAGTTCCAAATTTACTTCTGAAAATACTCTTTTCCTGGTCCACCAAAAGCAGAAGCTACAGGAAATTGCATGAGAAATGTCCATGTAGGTATCACTGTGATTTCTAGGCCAGAAAACGAGAAGAAACTTCATATAAGTTTTCAGAAAATTGAGTTGTTTCTTAGATCCTTCTCAATCTTATGTGTGAAAATGATGCTCTAAATAGTTTTGTGTGTTTTGCTGTTAAATATAACAAAGGGTTACTTTGACATTTTTATGTTCTGTTTTAATTAACTGAAGCAAAATCTGTTCTTCTGAGTGATTCATTTATCCTATCAACCTTTCTATTTTTGTAAGATTAAATCAGGAAGTTCTCATTAAGCTTCCTTTCCTGGAATTCCAGTTGAACATTATTACCCTCTGTTTAGACTGCATCACTTATTCAGCTGATAAGAGCAGAATATATTCCATTGGAGATACAAGAATTCTGCAATTAGATCACTTAAGGAGAATTATGTGTTTTCAAATAAATGATTATACCTTTACATTCTTCAGGAAGTTACTAAGAATTACATTTTTCAAATCTACAGGCAAAAAAAAATAAGCCACTACAAAGATAGATCTCAACAAATCAAAGGTAATATCTTGTCCTTGCAGTAGGATGTATGTTGAAGCTCCAAATCTTGTAATTCTTATTACAATGCCAGCTTCATTGTGATCTTAAGGATACTGAGTTGTCAGACAATAGCATGAAAATATCAAAAGGGGCACTGAGGCACACTTGCTGCCCAGATAATCTCTCACGAGAGATTTTTTGCTGCCTGGTTGGGACCTGCATTCAGGACATCAGGAAGTGGCTACCAAGTATGATAAAACTGGAGGACTGCCATCAGCTCCTGCTCTTTCAAGCTGGGTCACAGCTTGAACTAGTTGGAACAGTTGATCTAGCTGGGACTAGATGGTCTTTAAAGTCCTTTCCAACCTAAGCCATTCAGTAATTCTGTGAGCGTATGATTCAGTGATTCCCATCTAAAGGAATGGTTTTAAGGAGGATCCAGGGAACTAGAGGCCAGTCAGCCTGACCTCAGTACCAGGAAAGGCTATGGGACAGATCATCTTGAATGAGATCATATAGTATACATAGGCCATCCAGGGCATCAGGCCCAACCAGCATGGGTTCATTAAAGGCAGGTCCTGCTTGACCAATCTGATCTCCTTCTATGATCTAGTGACCTCACTGATATATGAGGGAAAGGCTGTTGATGTAGTCTACACTTCAGCAAAGCCTTTGGCACTGTCTCCCACAGCATCTTCCTGGGGCAGCTAGCAGCCTGTGGCTTGGACAGGTACTCTTTGCTGGGTAAAGAACAGGTTGGATGGCTGGTCCCAGGGATTGGTGGTGAATGGAGTTAAATCCAGCTAGCAACTGGTCATGGATGATATTACCCAAAGGGTTGGTATTAGGGCCTGTCCCATTTCAATATCTTTGTTCATGACACGAATGAGGGGATTAAGTGCATCCTCAGTAAGTTTGCAGATAACATCAAGTTGGGAGGAAGTGTTGATCTACTTGAGGATATGAAGGCACTCCAGAGGGATCTAGATAGGGGTTGTAGCAAGGTGGGGGTGGGCCTTTTAAGAAAAGGGTAGCTGTTGCACAGAGTGACATGGTCTGTTTCTGATATGGTCACAGATGTATAAACCTATATATTTTTGTATGTATTTATTTTTATGTGTTTTCATATTTATAAAATGAAGCAAAATGAATTCTACAGGAAGAAATTACCTCTCATCTCCAAGTCCATCCATATTTAGTTCATTTGCATATTAGTTATAATCTTCTTAAATTGTTTGCAGAGGACAAATAACTCATAACTATGATTCTATATTCATGTTAACTTAGAAAGGCCTAAATCTTAAAGAGTTCATAAAATAACTTAGTGTCTAACCCTAATTATTGCAAGCAAAGATCAAAAGACGAGCTTATCAAAAGTGGAGACAGTTAATTTCTATCTTGGAACAAAGGACAAAAGACACAGTGTCTTGTCCTTTCCTTTGAGGTTTCTCTGTCTGCTCCTTTCCACTCCCTTTCCTGATAGGCTACAATTTCTTGCTGGCTGATCTGTTGACTGAAACACAGTAATCAATTCTGGGGAACATGTCAGCTACTTATTTTTATAACAGGAACAATGGAAATAGCATCACATTGTTAATAGAGGTAAAAGTGATTAAAAATACTCCCTTGAGTTTTCCTTTCTAGCTCCCACAGTCACAATGCACTGGATTTGATCCAGAACAAACTATGAGCGTAGAGGCACACATTTTTACAGGAATCAGGGAACTTTGATTCATCTTCAGCCTGTGAAGGAATGCTTGACTTTTAAAACTGCTGCCATATGAACCAAGAAAAATGAATTAGCCTTTCAATGCATGCATTTATTTTTTAAGATTATAATTTCAAATCTAAAACAAAACACAGATACTCATTTCTAAATTGATCTTATTGTATATATTTGTTTCTTTACACTCTATGTCTTACTACTACAAGGAAATCTGAGACCCTTTATTTGTTAATACTGCAAATAGCAAAGCAATATTCACACTGAATTTGTAAGATCACATACAGTTTGCATAGTAGCATGTTCAGAAAATGATACCAGGTAATTAAATTTAGATTGGAATGGAAATCATGCATTTAGATAATATCTTTACAAGCATACACTAACTTTGTGCAAAGTTCAGTAATATTTACCTGTTTGAAGAGAGCAGTTCTTAATTTTGAAAATGTTGAAAATAAGTTTGAAGATTCTGTTCACTGTATAACAAACTATTTAGAACACCAATTCCAATTTCACTAGTGTTTTTATTTCTTTAATTAAAAAGAAGAATTTTTCAGATTATCGTATCCAGTATAAGCTTCTTGATATGAGGATGGCTAAGACAAAGATAATACGAATAGGTTAAGCCTATTTCAGTCTTACAACGATCAAATAAACAGTGCTTGGTGTACTCCTTTGAGACAAGCCAGTCATTCAGTGCCAAGTATTATTAGAAATTAATTTTCTTAGCTGACACATGGACTTTTCATGCAGAGACTATAATGAAAAGCCTTGCTGTTTTGAGAATCTGTACTTTGATTTCTGGCATTGTCAGCCGCATCAGAAATAGTAGGTACAAGTGGGCAGAGGATGAAGTACCAGTTTTTCATTCTTGGGAAGCTATTCTTAATGGAATAGGTATAGAAGTTTCAAATGGAGTGTGGTTGAGGTCATAAAAAATGGTCTGTGAAAGAGTCTGAAATTCCATCATCAAGAAAATAAGACCATGTTCCTGAAAGCATTTATGTACTCAAATTTCTGTGTACCCTTCAACCCTAAAAGAATTGCATATGTTAATTCATAGGAACAAGGGTTACATTCCATTTTATCCTGAAGTAAACAAAACCCTTTCTAATCTAGAAACAAGATCATGCAAGATGAGAAATACTATTTTAAGACAAGTAAGCACCTTAATTGTCTGACCTTTCCATTATGCTCTGCATTATATTATGTTGTAGCTACAAAATGGCTCTCAAATTTCTTTCTAGTGTGCTCCGTGTGACAATTTCCACTAAAACAACTAATTGTTTTATAAAGCAGTTCTTGCAGAGATTCAGCAGGATGTTAGCAGCCCACTCTCTTTCCTGTCTCAATATCTGCTCATATCCAAAGATTCTGAGTACTGGGTATCAACTAGCTCCATGGAACAATTAAATTAATTGTTAAGTTCTTGTTAGCTGTACAAATGCAGACATGAATGACTGAGTCCCAGTTCACTTAGTCTACCACTGACCTCACATCTCTCAGTATTTTCTGGTATTTCTCTTCTAAGTCATATATTTCCAGTCCCCCCTAAGAACTACCTATGTTTTTCTGCTGGTCTGTGTGCTTTTCCTTCTTCTTTCTTTGGAGAACACTGTTCAACCACTCTTGATCTAATGTTCCACCTGTTCTTTACATACACTGGGCAAAGGAAGAGAAGATGAGAAGAAGAAATTAAGGAGGGCATTTCTATCCCTTGTAATTGCTAATGGTAGCACCCAGTTACATGGAAAAGAAAGAAGGAAAAATGAATGGAAGAAACTGAAATAAATACCCAACACAGGTGCTATGAAGATTAGAAGTTCCTATTATTACATGTGCATGGCGCTTTACATGGCTTACAGGAAAAATAGGTGTTATCAGAAGGAACAGAGGGAGCACCATAGAACCCTGGTTAACTAAAAGCCTGCCTTAGTGGGCAATATCTTCCTTCCTCCGGAGCAAGGTTGCAGCTGAATTATCCTTGCTCTCAATCTGGACAGTAGGTGGGAAGTTTCCCGTGTGGCCCAAATCCAATAATAATGTCAGGTAACTTTCTGAAAAGTGGTGGAAATAGCAGTAAGAGCAACTGAACTCCTCAGATACCTGTCTAAGAACAGCAGTTTTTGGGTTTCACTCAGTTTTTTCATATTGGCAATCACATAAAATTCATGAATTTGTTTCAAAACTAATGAATAAAAAATGCTCAAAACTTATTGTTTTCAAGGTATAGCCCATATGCGTTTGGAGTACCTGGCTCATAGTTTTCAACATGAGATTCACAATATCCAGATGTTATTTGCACCCTGGGTCAAGTGGAATAAGGCTTTTACTTCTAAACTGTTTGCAATTAATTCTAGACGTTTCATCAGCAGAAAAGTTCCACATTCTGACCTGTTGGAACCTAAGTTTTCTGGATGTTTTGTGTTATCTTGTAGGGTTTCTTCTTAGTGCTGTTACTGATTTACATTAAGGAGCTGAGAGGCAAGCGTGTAGATTCTTAGAGCTTAGGTAATTAAGTTTATAAGGTCAATATGACATGCATGACAGATTCTAATGAGCTACTGGTAAATCAGATGGAAAATTCTGCACATGCACCTTTCAAGTCATTGTTTATACTTCCTTATTAAAAATCAGACACAAACAGTACTGTTAATCTTGAGATTTAATAGGACTTCTGTATCTGGAAAAAAAGATTTGTCAAAATAAAGATTTGTCACAAAGAACTTCAACAATATTTCCATACTCTAGTGCGGCAGACATGAACTGTAATTCTACTGAGTGATGTAAAGGTTCTTGTTTCAAAGGAGAGAAAGTCCTGGTTTAAGCATGAAAGGTGCAGTGTCCTTTCACTGTTAATCACTTGCCTCATTGATCGTAGTGCAGGTATGCCCCAGCTGCCTTGATCTCTCTGAAGCTGTGATCAAACAAAAAGCAGGTTAGCTGAATCAGACTGATTTTTTTTCTTGTGTTAATTTGAGAACTTTTTTCATGTTAGAAAAGCACATGACCAGAAAGGATTCACACCCTTGATGGCACCACATCATATAAATAAAGCTGTTCATACATTTAAGTGGGATTTGTGAAGAAATAATAAAGTTCTGTATCAATTTAAAGCTGACCATAAGGCACACTCTGTTTTATACTATGCATCATATATGTTAATAAAACTTCAGTCAAACTGTCAGAAACAAAAGATTCAAAGAATCCAATTGCATATTGGGTTTGGAAAACATCAGAGCTGTATCTCTTCCCTGTGTGCCAGGTGTCAGATCTCAAGGGGTCACTTCCCATTCACAGGGCAGCTGGACACTTAGTGCTGGAAAGAGAAGTTTCTTTCTTTTCTTTAGAGAGCATTTCTTGATGTACTGAAGGTTCTATATGAAGCTGAATAGCTTGCCACAGTATGAGTAAGCCTGCAGTCTGGAGGAATAAATTGTGTTTCAAAGAGTTACAAATCAGATTCTTGGATCTTCCATATTGCTGTGCAAACACGAGTTTTAAAAATGTCCACCTACAGCAACAGCAGAGAATCTTCTTCATTGCATTTTGAGTTTAAAATAATAGGAAGTTCATTGTTGCTTTAGTGACATAACTGCTGTAAAGTTTAAAAACCAAAACAAAACAGGTGAACTCAAATTGTCAGATGTACTGGGCAAAGAGTGAAAGCATCCCCCAGTCACTACTACCTCTTTTTGCAATTTGAAGACTGATGAAAAAAATACAGCATTTCAGAGTACTAGAGGACTAACTTTTGTTTTGTTTTGTTTTGTTTTAGTAAAAATTAAGCTCTGCAGTATTTTCCTGGTAAAAATCCTTTTTTTTTTTTAAGACTTTTTTGGACATTAGATATCTCAAATTTGTTCTTCGTAGGGTTTGATTTAAAGAGATTGCTCTCTCAGGAACAAACTGATTTACCATGTCTCTTTATAAAATGATATGAAGGCAAAACTAAAACCTCAAAAATAAGCAAGCTAAAAAATGTAGCCCTTCGTACCTTGATATTGCTGAAATTTTAAAGCAAACTAACTGCCTTTCATGTTTCTTTTTCTTGTGGTCATGTAACAGAATGTGTCTTTATTTTTTGAAATATGCAAGCTCCTATTAGCCTGTCACTTTTATGCATCATATAACGTGCACAAATAATATCATATTCTCAGTCTCTGTAACTCATCAGCATAGAAAGAGAAATATAGCATGGAGAGGGAAGAAGCATTTTTCAGCTGACCTGGCCATCCATTTAGAGTTCATAATGCTAAATTTTTGAGTGAAGAATGAGCACCCAGTTCTACTCCTCCTCCTAATCCCTGCCAGGTCTCCAATCTGTTGATGAAGGCCAAACAGCCACTTCTTTCTGTCTGACCCTCTCCCCTTGCTATTGCTGGCTCTTATTCAAGTCAGGATCACATTCATCTGGGTAATATACACCTAATAAATCTTGTCCAACTCAGTTTGTTCTTACTGGCAAGACAGCTAGCTTCCCCCTCCACTTCTCTCGTCTTTCCTCAGATATCATTATGGGTGTTGACACTCCAGTGAGTTACTTAAGGTGCCCTTAAATAACTGGCTGCATGTGTGCATCCACCTCACTCCCAGTAAAACTCAAGGTAATTGCTGCTGTAAGCTGTTTTTCAGTTACAATAAGCAAGAACTTGAGTGCATGCAGTTAAAGAAGCCATCAAACTGGCAATCTGCAAGACAATTTTTATTAAGCACCGTATCAGCATAATAATTTCATACCGCAGTTTCCACAGTGCAACTCAAGGACTTTGTAAAAGAAGTATGCATTATTCTCCCAATTTGTCTACAGGAAAAATTAAGTATGAGAAAGCAAATGGAGAGATCAAGCTTGCCCCAGAAGTTGAAACAGGACAAGACTGCAGTCTAGCATGCTCTCACAAGCAGGACTGAGAAGGATTATGATCTGCCCTGACTTACACCAGGCACGAGGTTGTTCATTGGTCTTTGTAACATGTTTTTTCTCTCTTCCCTGTCTCAGTAGCTTCACATTACATTAACAATAGCCACTCTCTAGGCTATGGTATCAACCCAGTACCTCCCCTGATGAACACCGAGGAGCAATTAGGCATCACAGTGTATGTGTTCCAGTTGCCATAGTTATCGTGCTTTATTGAGTCATGGGTTTAAAATGATTTCCTGACTCCTGGAGATTCCCCCAGGCTAAAACAGCAGCAGTCTTTCACATAATGGGTCAACTGGTCCAGGTGGATGCAAGTGACTATTTCCTCCAAAGGAAATAAGTTTAATTAATATTAAGTTCATTTAGCTAAAAAGCCTTGGATAATGTTTTTAGTTACTGTGAGGAAGGAAGGAAGGAAGGAAGGAAGGAAGGAAGGAAGGAAGGAAGGAAGGAAGGAAGGAAGGAAGGAAGGAAGGAAGGAAGGAAGGAA